>NC_067485.1:40613383-40970883 GCF_947179515.1 Apodemus sylvaticus | reverse complement strand
GGGAATGGGTAGAGAGAGGAGGGCTTATGAGACTTATGGGGAGGAAGGAACCGGGAAATGGGAAATCATTTGGAATTTAAACAAAGAATATATAAATAAAAAAATAAAAGTAAATTAGAATTCAGAAGATGTAAAATAAATTACCAAACAAACCAAACTTATTTTAAAATATATAACTCAGTATTGACATCTTTAAGTCATCAAAATAATTCATAATAGTTAAATGCCTCTTAAAATATGCATGCTATCTTCTGAAGCTAAAAGTACTATGCACTCAACCAGTTTTAAAAATGTATTTGGAACATTAAACGTGATAGAAGTTGAAAATATTTCTCATGAAGTTCTCTATGAAAAGAAATTGTGACAAGTTCCTGATTAGACAGAAATCATTCCCTCTCCGAGGGAAAATATCCAGCTTAACTGTGGCTTCATAGAATGAGTTTGGCAGTCTTTCTTCTGTTTCTATTTTGTGGAATAATTTGAAGAGTATTGGTATTAGGTCTTCTTTGAAGGTCTGATAGAATTCTTCACTAAACCCGTCTGGTCCTGATAGCTGAATAATATTTCTTTCTATAAATACAACACATTTTCATTTCCTTGTTATGAGTTGGTAGATATAAGAACTGTTTTTAATCGCTGGCTATTATGAATAGAGCATATATGAGCAAATATCCAAGTGAAAAGATGTAGGGTTCTATGAGTACATGCCTGAGAATGGTATAGGTGGATCTTGCAGTGGATCTATTTTCAGCTTTTTTCAGTAACATCTGCACTTATTTCTATAGTGGGTATATCAGTTTGAACTCCCCTCAGAAAAAAAAAAAAAAAAACAAAAAACAAAAAAACAACCTTCCCCTTTCCTTGTATACTTGCTAGGATCTACTGCCATTTGTTTTATTGGTCTTGGTCCTTCTGTGTTGGGTAAGATGAAATCTAAAAGTCGTTTTGCTTTGCATTTCCTTGACGGCTGAGGATGATGAACTCTCTTAGTATTTCTTAGCCACCGACTTCTTTCTTTTGTGAACTCTCTGGCTTTGTTCTGTACCCCAATTTTAATTGGGTTGTTTGTTTTCTTGATGTTCAGTTCTTTTTAGAATTATTTGTTTATTGTAGATACTGATATTCTGTTAGATGTATAATTGGTAAAAATTTTTCCCTGTTTGTAAACTGCTTCTAAGATTGTAGCCTGTGTTGCACAGGTACTTCTTAACGTTATAAAGTCCCATTTATCAATTGTTGGTCTTAATACCTGTGCTGTCTATTGGTATCTTCTGTTTGGTAAGTCCGTTCCTGTGCCAATGAGTGCAAGCCCATTTTCTAATTCTCTTTTGTCATATTTAGGGTATTTGGTCTTATGCTGAGGTCCTTGATCTGTTTGGAGTTGAAGTTTGTGCAGGGTGATAGATGCAGGGCTATTTTAATTTTCTCTGTGTAACTATCTAAGTTTGGCCAGCACAATTCTTTGAATGGAAAATGATGCTTTACTCCAGTTTGTATTTTGTCAAATATTAGTTATCTGTAGGAGTGTAGACTTGTGTTCATATCTTCAGTTCTGTTGCATTGATCAATTTGTTTGTTTTTATGCTAATAGCATGATCTTTTTATTACTATAGCACTGTAGCAAAACTTGAAATTTGAGACTGTGATATTCCCATATGTTTTAACTTTTCCAGGGTTGTTTAGCTAGCTGTTTTTTTTTTCTGTTTCCATATAACATTTAAGTTTTGTTTCAATTTCTGTGAGGACTTGTGATGGAATTTTGATGCGGATTTCACTAAATCTGTAGATTGTTTAGGTTAGATGACCATGATACCATATTAATCCTACTGACCCATGTACACAGGAGATCATTCCATTTTCTGATATCTTTCTTAGTTTCTCGGTGCCTTAATGTCTTAAAGTGTTTTATTATGCAAGTTTTTCACCTATGTGGGAAGAGAGATGAGGAAGAGAGAAAGAAACAAAGACAGAGATAAAGACATAGACACGAGGTGATATGAAAAGAACAGTTCCCTGATTTTTTTCTCAGTATGTTTATATTATGGTTTCTGATTATTGTATATTAATTTTTATATTATACTTCTCTGAAAGTGTTCATCAGCTGTAGAATTTTTCTGAAGATCCTTTAGGAATAGAATCATATTATTTGCAATGGTTTTATTATCAGAGTAACAGAACTTTCAAATAATTTGAAATTCTTTCTTCAGTTTCTATTTCACAAAATAACTTAAGGAGTATTGGCACATAAATCTTTAGATGTCAGTCTCCTAAATATTATGGGATAAAAATCATCTTTTCTGGATGATAATAAATAAAATTTAATTAACATAAGATAGACAGGGCTAGGATATAGTTCAACTGGTAGAAGACTTTCTAATATTTACAAAGGCCTAGGGTCAATCTTCAGCATCACATAAATTCTGAAGATGAATCTTTTTTTCCAGAAACTAAAATTTAAGGCTGGCGTGGAAAATACTACAACTTTTTCTATAGTGTTGTTTTATTGTTTTATCTATTTTTCTATGTTTAATATTTTTCCATCTTACTTAGAAGCCAGTATGATTTCTTTCTTCAGTGTAACTTATCTTTTGAAAGAGTAGATATTATGGAACTCTCTGTAAAGAACTTGTTTTCCTGCTCTTTTGGACACTACCAATAGTTGACTCTCCAGTTTATAATAATTTCCAGAGTACATCAGGTGTTGGCATAGCCTTTTCTGTGGCCATTTGAACTGTCCCATTTGATCTTCAAACAGAAATGTGAATTCTCATACAAACATTTCTTTGGGATTCTTGATGACAACATTGAAAATCGTTGACCTCAATGTCAAAGAAAATCCATTATTGAGTGAAACAATCCAATCATAACTAATATTTAAAATATTAAAAAGCTGATCTGTAAAACTGCCTTACACAGTTGAATGCTTCAGAAAAGTTGCATGGTCAGTAAACATAACTTTTTTCCATGACAAAAAAAAAGCATATATGGGAAATCAGAGTGGCACAGTTTGAATTCATTTCATATGAATCCACTAGTTTAAAGAAATGTTCATTTCCTTTAACTCATCTTTTTAAGTCAATAAGATGGTGGTAATATACTTCTGCAAAGAAGGAAGTATAACCCTCCAACATCTCTAATTTCATATAATCTTCTAGCTGCTTAGATCATCTCTGGATGGGAGAGGGAAGCCTGGTTTTCTTCTTGAAATTCAATATTTCCCCGGAGCATGACAGACTAGTTCCTGGCACTCAGTCTGTCAGCCTCGATTTATGTATCAACCAATCTCATTTTGTTCCAAGAAAATGATTAAATTGCCTAAGTCGTAATTTCATTTGGGTTTAACGATTTAAACTATGCTGTCACTCGTGTCCTTGTCATTCAGTTAATTTCACAACTATCTAATGTTATGTACTGCCATGTTTTCTGTTTTAGAATCAAGTACTATGATGTTGTCTCTGCCCTACAGGTGTTTACAATCTTAACATTTTTTTCTTCCAGAAAGCTTTCAAATCCCTATGCATTTTGAATTTTGCTTTACCCTTTCCCCAAAGTTCTGTCTCCAAATATTTTATCTTTAATTGGAAGAACAAGGTATAGTACCAGTAGGTATAATGTGTGTCTATGTGTGTGCACATGTGTGCACATATGTGTACACAGGTGTGTGTATATGTATGTATTATGATCTTGAGAACATGCATCTGCTCTACTAGTATGAGCTCATACATTTTTTGGACTAGTAGGGCTTTGATAGGCTATGCAATTGGCTTGTTAAATCATGAAGTGATGGTATAAAATTTGTTACAATATTCTATTAATAATTTGAACTAAACTCAATGCTTTTTCCAGCACATCAGTCTTAATCATAGCTAAGCTGAGACTGTAGAAAATACTGTTCACTTTTTGTTCACAGACTAGTTTGAAATCAGCTTACTCCAGTAGCTTCGATGTGGAAGGTAGCCCATCCTTTCCTCCCTGCCATGGAGGTATAGAACACTAGTGCTTTGTACTGATTTTAAACAGAAGCAAGCTAGAAGGATTTTGATTTTTATCTCAATGTCTTCTCAAACACAGCAATCTTCTGACTGCACATATTATGGATAACTGTACTTCCTGCCTTTCTTTCTAAACAGTTTACCTTCATGCAGGTCCTGGAGGAATATCCTCTTATCTCTATGCATGTGATAACCTACTTGCTGCTGAGGCTGGCCCAGACTCTCCTTTTGCTTTGGCAAGTTTATTTATCCCTTTTCCCACTGTAACATTCCTAGATGCAGCTGCCAGGATAGGCCTGGTGCCTTTCTCAGAGTAGATTAGTTGTATTCTACAGGATTAAAAAGGTTTAAAGAGCAACTGAGAATTGGCACAAAGGGCCTGAGTTGTTTAGAAATGTCAAAAAAAAAGTGCTGCCAGATTTCTGAGGGAAGAAAATGGAAGGACAGATGGAGGCACCTTTAAATCAGGTTTTAGCAGACAAAACGGTGAGAAAACAGCAGGCAGGACTTTTAGAAAACAATCTTCTTATATGTTGAGAAAGGAGGAGGGTGTTGTGAAGCAGACAGAGAATGATGCTTTTCCACAATGAGTTGAGAATTTTCAAATTGGACAGTTTCTGGCATCATACTCCAGAGTCTTCTGTTCCAGTCAATCCTTCTGAAACCTGCCCTGGGAGTAGACAATCTGCAGCAGTGGTGTTGAAGGGCACACCACTCTTCCATTACACCTGCTGCTTGTATTCTGATTTCTTTGATGATTTGAAGAAGGGGGTGGTGGTGGGGCTTTTGTCTTTGATGTGCTTTATCAGAGAAAGAGGACAGTTATCAGCTCAGAGAGAAGCCTTGATCTCCCAAAGAGTCTGTGCAGATGACAAAGGAAATGAAGAAAGCCAATTTCAGTGCTGTCTTGCCTGTGTCCAGCAATGGCCCCTGTGAACAAAGGGAAGCCATTTTTTTTGGAAACCCCAAAAGGTTGAGTTAGGCATAGGACAAGAATCAGTATATGTTGCTATTACTGTCTGTGCCAAAGAACTGGAAACTGCTCCACCATGCTTTCTTCCTTCACTGGGGAGCAGCTTTGAAGAGAAAGAAAGTCACAGTGTGGATAGAAAGAAAAGAGATGAAAAATGGCTACAATGTTAGAAACTTGGCACAGACTTCCTTGGGGTTTGGCTGAACTGTTGAACTTGAAGAGAAACACTTAAGTCTATTGGGAGGCATCCACAGGAATAACTTCTGTTTAAAAGGTGTGTGTGTGTGTGTGTGTGTGTGTGTGTGTGTGTGTGTGTGTGTGTATGTGTGTGTGTGTGTGTATGTGTGTGTGTGTTGCTACATAGCTATGGCAGTGTGAGGATGTGGGTATGTGCACATGAATATAGGTACTCAAATAGGCCAGGCACATTGTATCACTGGAGCTGGACCTACAGATCACTGAGAGTTGGGAAACAAACTTAGGTATCCTCCAAGAACTCTGACGTTTGGAGCTGTCTCTTCTGCCCGAGAATTAATTTCTATCTACCAAGACAAAAGTCAGCACTCTCAACTGCTGAGCCAATTCTCCAGCTCTAACACCCCTTGTTGCCTTTTTTCCCCCAGCAAAGACAAGTAGAAAGAACAGAGTTTGAGACTTCCCTATGGTTGGCTAAAGATCGATGAATCCTCCCTGAAGTGCCAGACATCAGGCAGTTAGTCAAACTTAGTATCCATTTATCATACAGGTAGGGGTGGCTGACCCTTTGTGTGGGTTCAGGGTTCCTTTAAAAGACATACAATTTACTTGTTAAATTCACACCCCTACCTTTAACAGTTCAGCTGTGCTGGTGACCTCTACTCCTCCTGAATGCTCCTCTGAACATGCCATGTTTCAAGACATTGCTAAAATAGAGATGACATCATACTCATTTACTTGCATTAGTGATTGAGTTGCCATTGAGATCAGAAACCCATGTCAGGGCCATCTGTAGATGTAGTACCAATCAACAGGCAGCCTATTCAAGTGCATCCAGGGTAATTACTTCTAGGAGAGAACAGGTCCTTAGGGAATGTTCATGTGCTTCCTGTCTGCAAGTGAGGGCTGGATCTTATCTTCTCTGGCTAATACTCAAAGCTTCTTAGAGTCTTTCTTCTGATTCTGGTTTTTCATTCACCATCCAATCCCTCCTCATAGTCAGTACATACTCAGCCTTGCTTTTACGTCCTTTTACCCTGACTGCTCTCTTCAGATATTTCCATCTTACTTCATTATTTGCATGTGTGCATCAATACACAAGGAACCAAACTAGCCCAGGGAAGCCAAGGTTCTCCTACAATTTATTCATTGACTAATAATTGGGTGATAGTCTCATGTAGCCCAGACTGGACCAGAACTTGATATCTTGGGCCAGTGTTGAGCTCTCTGTGTTCCTGCTCCAGGGAACAGAACAGGCTTTTCTATATGTAATAATCTTACACAAGCATTTATACCAA
This sequence comes from Apodemus sylvaticus, assembly GCF_947179515.1. Lineage (NCBI taxonomy): Eukaryota > Metazoa > Chordata > Mammalia > Rodentia > Muridae > Apodemus > Apodemus sylvaticus. Next base: position 40,964,425 of record NC_067485.1, on the reverse strand, counting down.
TAACTTCCAATTATGTGAGCAAAAGAAAGGAAGTCATACTTCCTTGGGCCATTCATAACATCATCCTAGTCAGCTCTTTTTAAAAAGGTGTTTTAATTTCTCCAATGCAATTTGCTTTGTCCTGTCTTAATGAATCCTTATCCTATTTCCTATGGGTGTGTGTGTGTGTGTGTGTGTGTGTGTGTGTATTTGTATATGTGTGTTTGTGTGTGTGTGTGTGCATGTGTGTGTTGCCATGTAGGTATATGTGGAAGCTAGAGATTGCCAGCTGGATATATATTCACCTCATTGTTTTCTACCATTTTCAGTGTTTCATTTTGCTTTGTTTTTGAGACAGGGTCTCATTGTGTAGTCCTAGATAACCTGGAGCTCACTAAGTATAGATCACTTTTGGTTTTAAACTCATAGATATCCAACAGTTTCCATACCTAAATGCTGGATGAAAGGTGTGTGTGACCATACCTGGCCTACCATGTTATTTTTTCTTTTTCTTTTCTCTTCTTTCTTTCTTTCTTTCTTTCTTTCTTTCTTTCTTTCTTTCTTTCTTTCTTTCTTTCTTTCTTTCTTTCTTTCTTTCTTTCTTTTTGAGGCAAGGGCAAGGTCTCTAACGAGTCTTATAGCTTGCCATTTCAGTTAGCATCGCTTGGCAATGAGTCTTAGAATCCACCTGTCTCCACCTTTCAGTGTGTAGGGTATAGACATGTGCCACCACATACAGCTTTCATGTGTGTTCAGGAGATCAGAACTCAATTATCATGTTTGTGCTGTAAGCACTTTAGCCACTCCATGACCTCCTCAGCTCTATCCTGTGTTCTTCATCACAGGGGCATCTCTGTACAGCTGGGTGGTATCAGATCCAGATTCTGTTCAACCTGTAAAAAGCTCCATAGGGGAAATAACCGTTCTCCTCTAAAATCACATTAGGACATAACCTACATCACAATGGTACATTGATAGTTACAGAAACCTGGACAATTGGGAATATCTTCTGGGGGCTCCTAATTCTTCGAGTAATTATCAGGATGTTCTCTGAGAAGATTTTCAAGTAGAATCATCATCTTATAAGATGGAGAACAATAAGAGGATGTTGAGTATGTTCTGAGTCCTGGGAAACATTCTAAGAACATCAGTCCCCTGAAGGAGAGCATGAGTGAATATTGAGGCAAGTGGAGAAATAGAGAGGCTAAGGTCATCCTATTTGAAGCTCAGTACAAAACTTCTTTTCTCTATAATTTCATTCAAATCCAACAGGAGTCTGTGGTTTAACTTGCTTTCCGATGACTTGAGTAACAGACTCTAGGTTAGTGGTCCCACCAGTTTGCAGATTACTGGGCCTCTTAGCTGAGAGACTTGGTGGACTATGGGGTATTTGATTCAGTATAATATGTGGCTTTTGGAGACTTACATAAAACCAATTGATTCTTGCATAGAACAGGGCACATACTGGGATGCTGCCCTTGGCTTTACTTTCTAGAAGTTTCTGAAGAACACAGATCTGAAGAACAGAGGTCAGTATATCACCAACAAGAAGGCTAGAAAAGCCATCTGATCTCTACCCTCAAAATGGAAACCAACAGGATTTTAAAACATTCTTCTAAAGTGCATCAGCTGGATGGCCTACTGACTATATCCTCACAGTGCTATTGCCAAACAATTCAGTTTACCTTCTTAGCCTTACTATTTTACTTTAAAGCTTTTAAACTAGCACAAAAAGTATTAGGTTTTATTACAGCATTTTAAAACAAAATTGTTTTGTTGATTTTCTTCCCCTAATGTCTCTCCCATTTGCCTTTGAATACTTCTACCCCTCCCACAAGCTGTCTCTACTGTTACATCATGTATATATTATTGCTCTCCCGGATTCGGCCTCAACACCTCTTTTCCCCTCTTGTGATCACTGTACTAATTACTAGCTTATATATTCTTTATAGACATTTTTAACTTAATAGTTTTATTTTTGAGTACTTCATTAATGAGCATTGAGTTAACACTATTCCATTCCTTCCTCTCCCTCCAACTCCTCCGGTGGTCCACAGTTCACAACCTCTTCTATAGTCATTATTGCTACATATATAAGCTTATATGTGTATGTATATGTATGTGTTTATCTAACCTAATGAGTCCATTTAGTTTAGTTCCTATATACATGTGTTTGGGACTGACTACCTGGAATTAAACAACTGATGTGAAGCTTCTGTCTGGAGGAGACTGATTGTTCCTCTCTCAGCAGCTGTTTATCACCTGTAGCTATTCATTTTGGGGTGGTGCCATGTAGAATTTCTCCCATACACATAGACATGACAACTAGTGTTGTTATTCTGGCCTTGTTGAGGCAGCCAGCTTGTTGATATTTCATGTGTACATTATTTCTTGTAATGTTTTGGGGACATTATCTCATAGCCTACCATGGGCTTTCTAGCATTACAGTATTTCCATGACCTATTTAGTAATTTTCCATGAACCTTAGGAATAGAGATTGAATTACAGATGTATCAGTTGGGGTTGGATCATTCAGAGTCACTTATTCTTGTATTTTGACCACTTCAAAATCTCTGAAACAGTATCTATCTATTATAAAGCAAAGCTTCTTTGATGAAACCCAGAGTTCATCACAGTGGGATGAAGCATGGAATGTGTGACACAGCCTGGTCTGGAGTTGGATAGGTGTCCAATAGCCTCCATAATGACTTCTAAGATAAATAGTATGGAGATTCGTAATTCACAACTGTGACTATAATAGGACTGAAGTTCAGAAGGGAGAAATGAACTCCTCAGTCCTGGTGATGAGATAGACAGGCGGTCAGATCTTGCATCTCTAGGCTTGAGTCTCACACAAAGCCTCCCTCTGTTTCTGCAGATAGATTTCCCAAGCTCGGACTCAGCAATGTCCCAAACAAAACCAAACCATGGAAGCTGGGTGCAGGTTTAACACAGGATGCTAGGGCACAATTGTGTCTTTGAGCATTCATGTGAATGAGCCAAGCAATTTATAGAGGAAAAACTCAACATTCCTAGTCCTCCAATTTTCCTGTATCCAATATGCACATTAGGTATTGATGCTTGATGAAGTTCTGAAGCAGAAATGGAAGGTCAGTAAAATCAGTACTGCATCTAATAAAATATCTTTTATCTGCTCAAAACTTGCATAAGACCAAATCAACCTTGAGCATAAGACCAAATCAACCAAAGGGCTAATACAAATGAGAGAGGTGCTTTCCAGACTTAAACCTCACCGAAGAGCTACTGGCAGTGGATAGACAATTGCATGTGGATGGAGAATCATTCTTTTTTTTTTGTTTCTTTGTTTTGTTTTTATTATGCTGCCACAAGAACATTTTCCATGCTTGGGTGGGTTGTCTTCCACACATGCACATGCAGACAGCACTAACTGAACTTATAATATTATATGCGCACACATGCCCACACACACATGCACACATACACATGCACACACGTACATGTATTGAGATATGAGGATTTTGGAGAAGGGAAATGTGATGGATACAATTGTATTTCATTGTATAAACACATGAAATTATTCAGAAGAAAGAAAAGTTTATAATTTAAAAAACCAAATTTTCTTCTTCTGTTTTTTTAATCTTTGATTTATCTAGATTCTATATTCTTCCAAATGTCATATTTTGCCTTGAGGGGGAACAAAGTGAAAAAAAAAACACCTCAGTTCTCTTAGAAAATAATTTTGGGTTGAAGGTTTGTTTTCATTTTCTGTAAAACTGAGATTTAAAATATAAGCCTGGAAAATATGCATTTACAGGAATGCCCAGTAGTGTGTTTGGCTAGTGCAGAGGTTGCTAATGGCTGCTGGTGTGCAAACACTAAATTGATCTATCATGTTGATCTGGAATCTATAGTTGCGAGGGCTGTCGTAGCAATGGGCCACAAACTAGGTTTCTTTAGCAGCAGAAATATATTGTTTCAAGGCTCCAAAGGCTGAGAGCTGAAATCAAGGTGTCAGCAGACAACTGCTGTTTCCCCTCTGAGGCTGCAGAGGGAAGGAAATGTCTTATTTGTTCTCCAGCTAGCTGCAGAAGTTAGTATCCTCTTGCTACATTGTCTTCTGTTGGTATCTTTCAAGTGAATTCCCATCTCTTTGCTTTTGCCAATTTATTATCCCGTGTCTCATTCTCCTTGAAAGTTTGAGGGAGGGCTGTGGTGGGCAGTCAGTTTCTTCACTCCTTTTGTCCTGTATTATCAATACTGCCTTCATGGAGAAAGTTTAAGAGAAAGACTTGTCAATATCCACAATCACTCTGTTGGGCAGAAATCATTGAAAGTGAAATCAAAATTATTTTGTTAATGTTCTATTAGCTTACTTGTGTGTGTGTATACATATATATTTCTTTGCTTGTGTGCATATGTGGAGATCTGAAGAGAGTCTTGTGTATCAACTCTAAGTCACCGACTTTTTATTTACTTAACTTTAGATGTGGTTCCTCACTGGTCTCAAGTGCATTCCTTTGGCTAGGACCATAATCCTGAAGGATCTCCAGTCTCTGGCTTCCCTGTGGTTGGATTGCATGTATACAATACCACACTCATCTACTTCTCTTCTCTTCTTTCTCTTTTCTTCTTTCTTTTTTTCTCTTTTTTGTCTTTTTTTCTTTTTAACAGATCTTCAGTCCTGAAAGGCAAGCACTGACTGTCTTTTCAGGCTCCCTAGCCTCAGCATCTTCCTACCAGCATTCCATTCTGTCTATACCTGGATTCAAGGGTTGGTCTGGTGAAGAACACAAGAGCTGGTGTCCAGGCTGGGGACTCAAGCATGCTCCCTTTTGATTCACACCCTTGTCTTTCACCCTGACTTACTTCCATTGAATACAATGATTTACCAATTTTGGGTTCTTTTTTCACTTTGTTCTTCATAAGCCCTTTGTTGGCTTTCTAGAAGTTATCGCCACTGAATTAGATTTTAATGGAGTTAATATATCAGTATGTTCTTTAGCAGTTTAGCCCATGATTAATCCTAGAGAAGTTGGGTGAATGCCTTACCAGAAGGCTGTGGGTTCTCCAATGACTGCATTACTCATATGGGATACAGAAGGACAAATCCAGAGCAGCAGAAAAATGAGGCCAGGTGACTGGGGAGCCAGGGCTTCAGGGCTTAAAGGCTTAGGAAGCAGGGAAACATTTTTCTCAGGGGGTGGGGGTCAGTTTTCCATTCTAGGGTCTTTTATGAGGAAAGCAGACATTAATCCTACAGAAAATAAGATGTAAATGCTACTCACTTCTGAACCATGCTTAATGATGAATAAATAGATTCACCTTCAGATTTCCTTTTTCAGTGCCTGATTCTAAACAATAGGCGGGTCTCTGGCTTATATGCACCTAAGACTTACAGATAAATTAGTTTTTCTTCCATTTTCTTACCAAATAAGAAGCAATGTAATCTCTATAATGTACTCATTAGTAAGATCCAGACCCATTAAATCCAATCCTCAGCTTTCACCCATGCTATCCAATACACATTAACCCCTCTTGCTTTGCCACTTTTCAGAGAAAGGAAATAACAGTAGAAAATTCATTGCTCACAAACACAATGTCCTGAAGAGTCTACAGATAGAAAACATATTGACATTTTTTTCTGTCTTCCAGCCCTCCTTGTGTATTCTGTGTGCATGTGCACATATGCACACATGCATGTGCATACACACACACACACATACACACACACACATGCACACCACATACCACACACAAACACACATATGAGTATAGTGTTTGTATGTGTATTGGCAAGAGTGAGAGAAAGCAAGAGAGAGACAGAGATACAGACAGAGCATGAGAGAGGTGTACAGGTACATTCAACTGTGTGGAGGCCCCAGAGTAAATATATGACATCTTCCTCATTCTCCTTTGCATTCACTGCAGTGGGTGTCTTGTTGAGCCCAGAGCTCACAGATTCTGCTGCTTGGTTACCAGCTTGTCTCTAGCACTCTGACTCCATCCCCCCCACCCCAGATTGCTGGGATTCTAAGTGTCATCATGTCTGCCTGAATTTTAAGTGGGTTCTTGGGATCCAACTCTGCTTTCCCACCTGCCTTTTATAGTAGGCACTTTGTCCACTGAGCCCTGTCCTTGACTGTCATGTATACTTTCACATTTACCAGTTCCCTGAAAAGTTGGAGCTCCTGCCCTTTTTACTGTGATGTCATCACTTTCTTTTCCAACATGGATATAGCAAATGGCACATTTGTATTTTAGTGGTATCTTTGTAAGACAGAGCTAATATTGCATTCTAGATACTTGAAGCTACAGGCTACATTGAAAATAGCAAAAACAACCTGCAGTTCTAGGTTATGCTGACATAGGTAATGACTTAAAATTCCTCTGAGCTTAGTTGGTTTTTTTTTTTTTTGTGCTTATGAGTCTCTAAATTAGCTTTCATTATCTCAGCAGGTCTTTGCCTTTTGAGTTTTGAAAGTCATCGTTTACGAATATAACCAGAGCACCAAAGTTCTTTGCTTTTAAGGTAACAAACTCCTGCAGAGTGGGAAGGTGTGAGGTATTAGTGTTAGCTGAGAATTATAGTCAATGAATATAGCATTGCTCTGAGGTGAATTAAAGAAGCCAAGCTTAATTTGATTTCAACAACAATGTCTTTAGCCAGTACCAGAATGAATCTATGCCAGAACTGGCAAGGACTTTGGGAGGAGAGAATCCCTGTGGATTGTGTATAATTGCACTGCATGATGGAGGAATATATGAAACACCCTGTGAGGTGCCATCCAGACTCTGGTCCTGTGAAGGGATTTATTGTTTAGAATCTTACACAGTGAGTCTCAGCTACATTGAATTTCTACCAGCAACAGATAAATTAGAGTCATGAGCTGCAAATACTATTTGCATTACTTATAACCACAGACTTGAAAAGGACTAAGAAGTCATCAAAACTGCCTGCCTGCTCTTGGAAAGAAGGCCTTCCTTGCAGAAGGCAGAGAACACTTGGCTATCTGGACCCATTTCAAAGGTTACGGGCACCTGCATAAATCATTACCCCTGCTTAACAACATCTGCAGCTAGGACACGAATTCTCAGAAATAACATGCCTTTAGACCTGACTGGGATTCTTCCAGTTTCTGCTGGAAGAAATAGGGTGCTTCATATTGTTCAGCCGCATACTAAGAGCTGTATGGCAAAAGAATTCATTACAGAGGGAAGACACTAGCTTAGAGGGTATTTCTTGGGAGTGCTCTCATCCCTGACTCTATCCTCTGCAATCTCACATTGTATTGTCTCAAAGACACTCTCATCCCCTCTGGACAGCCAGTCTGCACACTAGATGGCAGTAATAGCCCAGTTTCAGAATCCCTTTTCTGTTTTCCCTTCCCCCTTTCTCTTCTGGCATAATCTTTTCTTGTTCCTAGCAATAGAGAATAAAAGATGCAAATAAAATCCCTTTATTTTCTACAAGACTCATTCAGAAAAGCTGATATACAATTAAAATGATCATGAAATAAATATTTTAAACAATATTGAAAACTTGAGGCATGGTGGGTTTTCCTTGGTGGTAGAAGAAGGTCTCTGATTCATTTCTTTGTTTGTTATTCTTCTTTCCGCATAGTTTAATTACTGAAAGAGGCTTGTGGAGACCCAAGGTCTAAGCTTAAATGAGACGATAAAAATGTATTTTGGAGGGAGTAGGATACAGGAGGAATCCAGCCAGGCCAGTTGCTTTTTCCTCAAATCCTGTGCTTTGCTAGCAGATTGACTGTGCCTTTATACAACATTAATCTGGATTTCCTAGACACTCGACAGTCAGATGCAAGCTCAGAGCTGCATAAGTATTGCTCATTAACAGTAAGTAAGACACTGGAAACAGAACTATAAGCCAAACAAAAGGCTCCTGACACGAGTAGGCCCCTTCGGACTGTTAGTGTAAAATTTAAATCTATATTGGTGAGTTGGAAAGAGACAAATTCTGTTTCTGTGAAATGTTCTCAGGCAGCTAATCCAGGCCTCTAGAATGTCTTATCTGAGGTCTACTTGCAAAAGAAGTCTCTATTCTTATTGCAGATAATTCATGCTGCTACCAAAGCAGTAAAAACACACAATGCTTATACTGAAACATATGTGTCAAACTTAAATGTTACAGCCACAGCCTTTCCCTCCTCATAATCACAGCCCTGGTTTCCCATTGGAACGCACAGGCTGGCACTATGCTCCGATCTCCAGCAAATTCTGCAATCATCTTTTAAAGGTTGCTATAGAGAAAACCTAAGCAACATCATAAGGAACAGCTCAAACCCATGGGCAGATATGGATTTTTTGCTTGGACCACATGTGAAAATGATTAATATAGTGTTTATAGATACTGCCTTTCCAGGGAGATCAAGGTCATCTGTGGACTCCTGGACAATGGGTCAAGTCTTGAGAGGCTGGCCTAATAACCCGTGCTGACAGATTCTTGGACAATATTGCAGTCCTTTAAGTAAATGCATTTTCCTACTTGGAAAGAACTGTGGAAACCTTTTTTTTTATTCCTTTTAAATTAGTTAGCTACTCACTTATCTGACTTGATCACAACTCATTAACTTTGATCAGAAGCAGGGCATGGGGAGGAGTGTTGCTACAGCCACCTTCTGTCTTCTTGGTGCCTCTGAACTATTCTACTCTGAGAAACATACAACTAGCCTTTCAATGTAACAAGCATGCCTCATTTGCCTTGTCCTGTTTCAATAATATTTTCAGACTGTCTAGGGCTCAGAAAAGAAAACTCAGGGATAGCACTGTGAAGGAAAGACTAGACTTTTAGATCATTTACTTGAGAATACAAATGGGAAATTATTTCTAGGAATGTCCTTCAATTCAATATATGGTATTATAACAAATCTCATACCTTTAAGTTGTCATTTGTATTGGTTCCTATCTGCTGTAGGTATACTGTACTGTGTATACCTATATGATATAGAGAATATGGACCAGTTTTGCCAAACAATCACGGGGCATGTGATTTAAAATTATATAATTTAATGGGTAGTGCAATGTGGAAGGATATAGGGAAGATTTGGCCATTCTAATGCAGGAAATAAGAACTACGTTCCAGAAAATATGTTCCAGTGAATATTATGCAAAGTAGATGGGTTTCTATGCTCAGCATGCACCAGCAATTCTGAAAAGCCTTCTTTCTCAATTCTCCTGTAGTGCTGTCTAAACAGGAAAGGCTGCAATGGTCTTATATCTCAAGGCAAATAATACTATCTAGCTTTGAACATTATAAATAATAACAAAACAAAAGCACTACAAGTAATAATTCTGTTACTATAATTGCTCCCTGAGGCACAGTCCTATACTTCCTTCAGTTTTCACTTGGAGATTTTGTGATTTCACTCATTGATTATTGAAAAATTTGTTGCCTTGAATCCATCTGCAGTGAACTATTCTATAATAATTGGCTTTAATTAAAATTTGAACACAACAATTCCTTCAATTATTCTCTACAAATAAAATCAGAAATTAGTGACTAGCACAGAAATTCTTCAAATGAATGAACCCAAAACTTCCTGAAAGAGGTATTTCTGTTTGTGACATTGTGACAAAGAAGCATCTATCAAGGGAAAATGTCCCAATGTTGTCACCAAAGCTGATGGGAGTCTAGAAAGCCCTAAGCCAGTATTTCAGGGTGTCTCTGATGAAATAGCACGGTAAAAATATATTTGTGATAATGAAAAAGATCAATTCTTCAAATTCCAATAAAAATATATAGTAACTAGTTTTGCCTTGCATTTTATATCTGAGATAGTTATATGAACAGGATCCAGAATTAAGGCCCTGGATTTTTGAAAGGTAGCATCCTAAAATCTTAGTCCAGACTCCTCAATGTACTCTACCCTAGGCTGGAACCCATGGCATTGGTTCACTCACCTATTAAGACTTAGCTTCCATATCTGATAGATTTGTTTCAAATAAAGAGATGAGCATATGGAGTGTGCTTTAATGAATGTTATTACAATTCAAGACTCACAAAAAACTCTCAGTGCTTCCTCAGCTACTTCATTGCATATGGAGTTCTACATAGACAGCATGTTCTCTGGGCCAGTGTAGCGAGCACTCAACAAAGAGTTATTAGATTTTACAGAAATGATCATTCCTGTTCTTTTCATTCTTTGTCTTTCTTGACTTCCTTGCACCCGACTTCCCACTGTTTAGTCTGTGTGGTTATTTACACATTGTTCACGTCCTCTCACTACCACATGAGTTTATGACTGTATAACTTGCACAGGTGGCATAGTTTTCTAGAGAGAAGAGAAACAGAAAAATCAGTCTAGACTGAAGTTAGGGGATTTCCCATGGGAAGGTGGAGGTAACTTGGGATAGTTTCTCAGAGAAAGATGAGTGTGAGTACTGCAGAACAGGCAGTATATCCACGCAGGGAAGGATAAAGGACTGAGCAAAGGAATGGACAGGGAGGTGTGTTGGGAGAAATCTGAAATCAGGGTGAAGGGCTGATGTCAGAAAATCCTGAATGCAGAGCAGAGCGATTTACTAAAGCTAGAAGGCATGTCGAATGGATAGTAAGAGTGGGGATGAAGTGTGTCTATGTGTGTGTGTGTATGTGTGTCCGTGTGTATGTGTGTCTATATGAGTGTGTGGTGCTTGTGACTAGACTTCAGGTTCTATTTAGAGTTAGGGGCCATTCGTATAACAATGTCAGTATGTATCTGGATAGATGTATGTATTTCATCAGATTGTACTTTCCTGAGTCCATCCATCATATTTCAGTTTAAGATTTTCTGTGTGTACATATCTATAATATAGATGCATTTGTAGTCATCTAAAGACATAGGTGTATGTTCTTATATTCACATGTATGTGTGTATTTACAATATTAAGTCACTTAAAATCACAGAAACTCTGCAAAACACATATTCAGGTGATTTTGTCATTCTGTGAACATCATGGAGTCTGCTTACACAGTCCTAGATGACATACACATGTTCTTCCATGTAGCCTCTTGATGCAGGGCAGACAAGCAGTAAGCATTAGCTGGAGGAGCCTGCTGCAAACACAGTAGGAGATGTTGTTCTAATTTAACTTTATTTGTAGTAGGTATGTACTCTAATAACCAAAACCACAATGAATCCATTTGCCAGCAATGCATTATGCATTAGCATTATAGAGAAGTGTTTGCTACTCAGTTTTCTATGCTTCTCATTCACATGTCTGGCTAGGTTGTAAGCTCTTCATCCATGTATCACCATAAAATATAAGGAATGCACCACACCACAATACTGAGTCAGCTACACTATCCCTGGACATAGGATTTCTTCTCCCTATAATTTTATGGGTCTTCCATTGGGCACTAGGCTTATCATTGACCCCAAATTCATTATGTGTGCTATAATGGTACAGGGACTCAAAACAATAACCCTTTCTACTTTAGGAAATAATAACTGATTTATAATTGAATTATAGTAGTAACAATTGGCTTTAATTCAACATGAACAGTATGCTATTTTATATATGTTACCTAAAACCATTTAAACCTACTGGAAATGAAAGAGAAAAATTATCACTAGGGTGGGAAGGGATTAGAATCAAGAAAATCAGCCAGCAATCGGTTGGTAAAATCTAACTCATATTGATGAAGTTGTATAGTTTGGGGCAAATGGGAGTGGAAACTGGAACAGGAGAGGAATGTGTGGAGAAAAATGTGTTAGAGAATAAGAAATGGCTTTCCAAATAGAGGAACTTTTATAGTGGGATGGGAGATAGTGATGGATGGATTGTAGTACACCAGAAACTGTAGGAATGAGAGTGGTTCAGAAGTTGCAAACCGCCTTGTATTTATTGTAATATATTATATATTAGCATACCATGTTTTACACGTCCGTGCACTGCTTCAAAAAGAGTACTTGACCTCTTACTTATCATCAGCTCTGGACCTATCTCAAGTAGCAAGCTCCCTGCCTTTCTCTGAGTTGTTTTTCCATTGTTTCCAAGCAGGTGAGAGAGAGGATGGAATTTCAGGCTGGCTTATTTTACCCAGATCAGACCCACAACTATTTCCTTCCCAGAACTAGTCACTGTAGCAACCAGTGTCTCTAGTAGTTTCACTCTCTGTCATTTTCTCTTCTAGGAAGAACAAGTTTGTTGGCACATGCTGCATGGAGAAGTCTCTTCCATGAGTTCTGCACTTGACAAGTTGGCTCTACTGAAGATACATGAGCGATGATCTTAGATACTTTCCTCAAAACATGTAAAATGTGAAAGCAATCTATTTAACAACATGAAGCTCACATTGTATTACTGTTTGTTATTATTATTATTGTTTTTGCTGCTGAGTGTTGAACTCAAAATCTTGTACATACTAGACACCTGCTTTTCTATTGAGCTGCACTCTGGTTCCCAATATGGAATCTGTGGATTGATGAAATCAGGGAACATTAGTGACAACCTCCTCAAAATATGGTCCATACTGAGACAATGATCCATTTTTCTCAATTCTTCCATTTCTTCTTCCTTCCTGTCCTCCTTACTTGACAGTCTCAGATCGAAAGAATGACCATTTTAGACTTTCCTGACATTTAGATAAAGGAGATGGGAATGTGACCATTTCAGAGGTGACCTAGATGTGGACAGAATACTTTCCCCAATGTAATTACCTTTCCTCTTCCTTTGCTTCTTCTCTCTCCATTTTCTCCTTCCTTTCACTCTTTCTCTGTTATTGCCATACATTGATCGAATAAAACAATCTTTTCTTATGACATTTTCACTCATGTATACAGCATTCTTTTATCACGTTGACACTCCAGTACTACTTGTCCCCTTGAAACCCACTGCTATCTTTTCTTTTCTTCAGTTGTCCCTTCTTACTTTAATGTCTTTACAAATAAAGCCTAGTTTCTACAGATGAAAGAAAACATGGAATGTATTTTGTAACTCTGGTAACTTTCATTTAGTATGATTATTTTCTGTATCATCCATTTTCATACCTAAGGCATAATCCTTTTTGTTTTTATGGCTGAATAAAACTTCAGTGATTTTGAAGAGGAAGACTAATTGTTTTGTACTAATTCTGTGGTAGACATCACATGAAAAGATGTTCTTTTGTTAAGGAAAAGAAAAAACTGACCTTCTTACCTTTTAATTTCCAAGCTTTAAAACCACAAGTTAACTGCTTTCTAACTTATTCTAAGCTTTGGGTTCTTGAAGAAATTTAGCACTTTTGTAGTAAAAGGCAAGTTTCAAGAATTTAGTAGCAACTGGATTTATATTGGGGCATGATAGCAACCAATGTATGCACTGTTTTTTATTAAAGCCTGGTAGAAGATTTTTGGAGAAAAATCAAGTTGTTAGAGATTTGGGGATTCATAAATTTTGGCAGACTATTTCTGAGTTTCCTAATAATCATAATAATTGTCAGCATGAACCTGAGGAAGGCACATGGGGAGGGATCTGGACAGAAAATGGATGTTACTGAGGGATAAGATGGAAGAAGAATCTCCAGCAGAAGTCCATACCAAATAAATACGTGTGAACTTTTTAACAGAGAGCTAGGGGCTGATATTAACAATGAGAGATGTATTACACCGGATGAGATTTAGAACTAACAGGCATGGGAGAAAGTCAGGTGAGGAGTGGGTGTGGATGTCAATGATAGTTGTACAGAAGGTGATGCTCTTAGGGATGTTTGCTAAATACTGCAGCGTATGTCCACCATAGCCTGAGACTCACCTAATGATATGTGAGTGTGCTTTGTTTCAATTACTGAATTCTGCTGTGGCACTCTGGAGGGATATGTGTAAAAATGGGTGATATATATGTGTATATATATATACACATATATATGTATATATATACATACACACACACATATATGTATATGTATATGTATATGTATATGTATATGTATATGTATATGTATATGTATATGTATATGTATATGTATATCTTATTTATAAAACAACAGCATGCCTGCTATTATTAACTTTATTTGGTGATCTTGTATATTAGCACCAGCAATACAGGTCTGAAGTAAAGGTGCTTACACAAAGGCCTGACAACCTGAGTTTCATTCCCTGATCTAAGAAGTTGGAATTAGAAATCTGACTTCTGTGGGTTATCTTTAAACCCCATCACACATTCTATGGTTCATAAATACTTGAATTTACACACAAATATTCATATATACAAAATTAAAAGAAAAACAAACAGAAGGTAGGTTTAGTATCTTTGACCTAGGTCATTAATTTTGTTTATTCACATGTCCTCCACAGAAATCAAACTAAAAAGAAATAGAAAAGGAAGTAGAATTAACTGACTACTCACCAGTTGGCCAGGGACTCTTCTATATGTGGCAATATATATGCGTGCTGGGAACATGTCTGGGAAATAACATTTATCTATTTTTCTTTGTGTTATTACCCATTTTTTCAACAATGATTTTCTCAAATATAGGTCCAATAGTGTCTGCTGTAATTTTACCATGCTTCAGACTTTTTCAATAAATTCTCTGAGAGTGATCTCTCAAAATATAGTCATACTAAAATAATTTAAAAATCAATGATACTTTTACCTTTTGAAGACAAGTGTTTTTCAAAAGACAGAAGAGAAGTCAGCAACCAATGCATATAATAAATCCAGAAATACCATGGCATGTAAACTAAAAGATGATAAAGAAGAAAAGTATAGAACTATATTGTTCAGAAATATATACACAAATATTCTCACAAAATTAGTATCAGATGGAATTTTGCATTATAGTGTAAAAAAGATAATATCAATTGGACTTCCATGAGAACAGAATGGTCTAGAATAAACCCTGCTATACATAAGTATTTTACCATTAAGGCATTAGTATAAATGAATAAATTTAATACTGAAATAGTTACGATTATTTCCTCAGAATCTAAGAAAATGCTTGCAAAATCAATGAACCTCTGCCTACAAAATCAACCAGCTTTTGTTTACAAAATCAGCCAAACTTTGTCTTCCATAAGTACTCATATTTAAATACTTCTAACAAATAATTTCTGTCATCTGAAAGACTATACTAATTATTTTCACCGTTTTGTCATAGAGTATATTCCCATATTTTTATAGGGTCTCCTAGGTTATTCATGAATAAATAATACACTGGTTATCCCTATATCCATTATAACTAATCACTAGTAGTCTCAGAGTCTAAATGTCATGGGCTACCTATTTTTTCCTTATGCTATTTCCCAATATTTTCTTTTTTCTGTACAAATATGTTTAAATAAAAATGAATTCACCATTTAGTCTTTTCTTTATCTCTTTTGTCAAAGTCTAGATTTTAGAGCTTTCATAATGGTGTTTACCTTTAATTCCAATAATAGGGAGGCAGCAGAAGCCATAGAAAGGCAGATTCTCTGGGATTTTAAGGCAATTCTCTATTCTACTCAACACAGGGCTGCTAGGCCAGCCAGGTTTACTTAATGAGATCCTGCCTTTTTTTTTTTTAAGTGTTTGTATTTTAAAGGAAATTGTTCAAATATCTCCATATCCTGTTATCATTTTCTCCTAGCCCAAAGACTAGTATCAGAGTTGCAAGCTCTTGCATAATACAGGGATAGTATTCAGATTCTTTTGAACAGAATGAAAAGCTCTTCAGAAGATTAAAATATGAAATGCCTGCATATTATATAACCAAATTGATGTTACCTATGAGGGGTAAATTGCTCTTTGGCGGGGTGCAATGAATGAGCATCCTGTTGTGCCCACTTCTGTAGGGCATGGTGATCATCCAAAATGCTCTATATGAGAAGAAAAACAATGTTTATTCTAGACTTGCCTACAATCTAGGTCACTGGAGAAGCCAAACCCACAACACCCACCACATGATAGTGGATGAAAGACAGAAAAATTATTGCTGAGACTTTGGCTCTAAAGTCTCTTGGGGATATTGGGAACTTGCAAAGAAGAGCCACTAGGATGATTAAAGAGTTGCAAAATGGCATATCTTGGAAAAGACTAAAAGAACTGAGCTTGGCTAGTTTGAAAATGAGAGTATTAAGCCATACTACAAAACTAAAAATACGGAGTGGGAAAGGTTGAGAATGATCATGAGCCCCATTTATCACCATGTGCTTGAAAACAGAAAGAAGCTGGTCTAGACATACTCTCATTTACATACTGAAGGATGATAATCAAACTTGCTGAGAATGGGAGTTTGCAGAAGTTGGAGATAGCGTAGCTAGATGGTCAAGCTTCAGACTAGGTTTTCATTTGGAAACATTAAAGGCTCAAAAATAGAGAAAGAATGGATACAGCTGAGAAGCAAGAGCAGAAAGGAAGAGTTTCTAAAGAGTGTAGTCCTAAAGGACTTATTGAAGTGTCTTTCTGATGTATGGACAGGGAGCATGAAGAATTTGCTGAATTCAGTATCATGTCACTGTCATCTTTGAATGGGAAACCTGCATGTTGTCATCTCATATTCAATTTTTGTAACACAAGTTATTTTTGTGTAATGCAATTTTTAGTGCTCATCATTTGAAATGCTCAACACCATTAGTCATTAGGGAAATGCAGATCAAAACAACCCTGAGATTTCACCTCACACCAGTCAGAATGGCTAAGGTAAAAACTGAGGAGACAGCAGGTGCTGGCGAGGATGTGGAGAAAGAGGAACACTCCTTCACTGCTGGTGGGGTTGTTAGATGGTACAACCACTATGGAAATCAGTCTGGCGGTTCCTCAGAAAACTGAACATGACACTTCTGGAGGATCCTGCTATACCACTCCTGGGCATATACCCAAAGGATTCTCCGGCATGCAATAAGGACGCATGCTCCATTATATTCATAGCAGCCTTATTTATAATAGCCAGAAACTGGAAAGAACCCAGATGTCTCTCAATGGAGGAATGGATACAGAAAATGTGGTATATTTACACAATGGAATACTACTCAGCAATTAACAATGAATTCATGAAATTTTAGGCAAATGGTTGGAACTGGAAAATATCATCCTAAGTGAGGTAACTCATTCACAAAAGAATACACATGGAATGCAATCTCTGATAAGTGGATATTAATTAGCCCAGAAGTTCTGAACACCCAAGGCACAATTAACATAACAAATGACTCCCATGAAGAAGTAAGGAGAGGGTCCTGATCTTGGAAAGGCTTAATCTAACATTGTAGGGGAGTACCAGGACAGAGAAAAAGGAGGGAGGTGATTGGAGAATTAGTAGAGAAAAGAAGTCTTATGGGACATATGGGGAGGGGGGAACTGGGAAAGGGGAAATCATTTGGAATGTAAACAAAGAATATAGAAAATAAAAAAAAATAGAAATCACAAAAAAAAATCCAAAATAAAATCAGAAGTGTTTGACAAGAGTCATCCCTTAGGATCCCTCCTCCCAAAATAATCAAAGCACCAAATTCACTAAACAAAAAAAGAATATTAAAAAAAAATTCTTCAGAGATATTTCCTACTCTTTGCAGTGGAAATGTTTCAGTATTTGCCAATAGGATGTTGCCTTTGACCAATGATCCCAGACTGTGAATTAGTGCCTCTCAAAATATTATGTCGCCCTGCATTCAGAAACTTTTATAGAGAAAAATGAAAGTATGAGAATAAATACCACTTTTTTCTTTATTAATATTCAGGTTTACGGCAGATATGGAGGATCACATATATAATGATGCCAGTACTTTAAAGTACTGCTGATACAGGGGGATTGTTATCAGTTCCAGGCAAGCCTTGGCTATAGAGTGAAACCCGGTCTCACCAAAGTCTCACTACCAGAGATGATTCTGATTAAATCTCCCTGTCTCTGTCTCTCTGTCTGTCTCTCTGTCTCTGTCTCTCTCTTTGTCTCTCTCCAGCTTGAATAATATTTGGTTTCACCCAAACCCCACTTTTACACAGTCTAAGTAAACCCAAACTTCTTTTAAAACCCAACTTTTCTTGTTTGCTTTTCACTATTTACTTTTTTTTCTTTCTTTCTTGGCGACAAAGAGCTTGGAGCCTTAATAAAGCAGAGAACCGAAACTCAGCGATGAAGAAACTGGGCCAATGCTTGAGTCACTATTTGCCAAAAAAAATTTTTAGAATGATTACATTTTAAGTGTTGTTCCATTTAAGAGGTGAAAATCACAGCTGCAGAACAAAACTGCCACACACCCCTTATCACTGAAGAGTGCTTTGTACAACCTCAAGTGAAATTAGATTTCTCATTAATGAAGCAAATAAATCTGAATTTATTTCCTGAAGAGACAAGATATGGATTCTAGTAATGGTGTTTTAAAACACACTCTTGTGTACTTACCTAACATTACAGTATTTTAAACTAATAGAAATCCTGGCCATCCAAAGTAGCTTCATTAATTTCACACTGTGCACATAGAAATAAAGAGCTAAGCTCAGCATAGACTTCCCAGGTCTTTCAATCCCATCTATTTACGTATTCCTGTAGTGTCATTTACTGTGTTGTTGGAGGTAGCTGCTTGAGTATATCTTTTAGTGGATGAACTAATGCATCTGGGAAGGAAAGCCCTTTTCATTACTGAATTTTCTCCTCTTAAGCTGGAGAAGAGTTTTTCAAAGGAAAGAAGAAAGAACTCTGAACTGTTGTTATAGGTCTATGTTTCTATATCTTACACCTTGAATCAAAGAACAAAAATTTTGCATCCAATAATAAATAAAGCACTAGAGTAGTTAAATATGGTACCAAGAGTGAAATCTGACATCTATATTTCTTGCCATAATCTCTTTTTTTCATGGATTCATGTTGAAAATGTTGTTTCTAAGAAAATTGGCTGTTTTGTTTGAGACAGATCTACTTGCAATCATCTATGTTTCTTGTAATATCTGTGACAAGAATACCTGGTTAAGATGTTCAACTCTACTTTAGAATATAAGGAATGCAAAAAAAATAGAGGCCACTTGAGTAAAATGATCATGATTCTCCTCTCCCCCGGTTTTCAGAGATGCCTTCTCTACTGCAGAGGCTCCTTTTAGGCAGGCATTACATTTTAACTTTTATCAGCTCTGCAGACTGTGTGCAGTGGTCCCCACAAAGTTTAATGCAGACAAAAGTGTTTTGTTAATCACAAATCTCTTCCTTTATAATCTTTGGATGTCATTAGAAATATGAATGTGCATTTTTCTAGGCCAGGCTTCAAGTTGGAGGCATATCATACGCTCAAATTATGAACTCACGAAAAGCAAATCATATAGTTATTTCACTCAAAATTGACAAACCAGATGCTCAGATGTTCCTGAACTCAAATGAATTACTCGGATCACCTTTGAATTGCTATTAAAAATAGATTACTGCTGAACAAATAGACCCAAATTGAGATCCTTGGAGAAATAGGTTCAGTGCACTTCATATTATTCACAAAACAATTAATATTGGACTATGTAAGCCACCAACTCAAATGCAATGCAATATAGAATAAAAGGTAAAACAAAAAACATAAAACATCCTAAGGAATCTAAAGGTGAAGGACATAGACAGATGTATAGACACAAGG
Source organism: Apodemus sylvaticus (assembly GCF_947179515.1). NCBI lineage: Eukaryota > Metazoa > Chordata > Mammalia > Rodentia > Muridae > Apodemus > Apodemus sylvaticus. The sequence goes on along the minus strand of NC_067485.1, from coordinate 40,944,959 downwards.
GATTCAGTGTCACTGGTTTGCAGATTCTCAGAGGGGACAGACCACCAAAGTATTATGGTACTGAGTAGTTGCTAAGGGATTGTCAATTTTCTTCTTGATAAAGTTGTATTGGGGAAAATGTATGCAATATGCAGATGTGTGAAGATATAATGCACAGGAGAGGAGCAGTCAGGACTTAATAGAAGTAGAAGCCAGGTCAGCCAAGGCACATTTAGGAATGAAAGCAAATAAGAGAAAGAATTGGTGAGCCTAAGTATGCAGAGGTCCTTTGTTTACTACACTGTCTTTTACAACAATAGCTTCATGATGGACTTAGCAAATATAAGGAGGAGTATACAGTGATAACATCGATTTTGAACCAGGTCCTGAAGAATACTCTAAAAGAAAATGTTCATGCTCCAGTTAAAGTTTCTTGGATAGAGAAGCAGACTTTAAGCCTGTTAATCTTTTGACCATTTTGATTTTTCAGTGTATTTGATGGCAATACACCAAGTATATCATCGTCAGGAAGTCAGGAAATTTCCAGGAAATTAGGGTTTCTATCACTAAACGAATTGTGTGTAATATACATGTATATAGATAGGTACTCACAAATACAAACCAACAACATCTAGTCTCTTTTATGTTTACTTTAATTTCAACTTCTCATTTTTGTCTTTTTCTCTCTGTCTTTTCATTTCGTGTGTGTGTGCATGTATGTGTGTATGTTTGTATATATATGCACATGTGTGCACTCTTGTGATGCTCATGTATGTGAATATGTTCATATGAGTGTTGACATGTGTGTCTATTCACTGGCATGTTTGTGAGGGTGCAGAAGCTAATGCCATGTATTTTCCTTGATCAGGTTATCACCATGTTCTTTGAGGCAGGGTATCTCAATCAAACTCAGTATTTGCAGTCACAACTAATCTCTTTAGACAGCTTTCTCCACAGATCTGGACTCTGCCTCCCCAGGTTGACTTCTTTACACACCTAGCATTTGTGTGGGATCTGGAGAGTAAAAGGTAGATTCTCCCTTTCATATAGCAAGGGCTTAAACTATTGAGTTATTTAAATCTTAGATTTTCTTTTCTTTGTAGTGGTTGTCTTTTTTATTTTACTTTTGGCATGGATTGAGTTATGAGGCTGTAATAGCATATTTATAAGGCTGATGCAAGTAGAATCTAGTTGTACATAACTATACTGGATAACAATTTTGAGGGGACTATCACACTTGTATGAAGACCTTTCCAGATGTATTTACATGTATTTACCTCAAATTTAAAGATTATTCATTGTATTGTAAAATTTTGTGGTAAGTTTCTAAATCTTTTATAATAAATAGATAGGCCCTAAATTAAAATAAATGTGTTTAAGTGGTATGGATTAGTTGTGGTGTCATTAAGTTGTTTTTTTCCTACCTTTTAAATATCTGTTTAAAAATTCACTTACTATCATTCACTTTAGAAATTCAGAAATACAAATGAAGCACTAGAACATTGTGCTCACGGATCCTCCAACGCCCCAGTATCTTTTCTTGCTTTCAATAATGTTAGTATCATGTCCTTTGGGAGCAGAGTCAACAAACTGATTCTTCTCAATGTTTATATGCCTTTTTTCTATATTATTAGAAAGTGGTTCCTACTATATATAATAAAAATGTTGGCTGGAGTTTTTACACGGTATTCTCTAGAGGAATGAATGCCTACTATATTTTCAAATTTATAAGACATTCCTGCATGTCTGCAAAATCCACAGAAATGTGTTTTATTTGATTAACATTTGACATTTCATTGAGATTTAGATCTTTAAAATTCAATTTTATTGCTGTATACTTTTTACAACACGTACCCTTTCTCCTTGGAATCATATAATGAAGTACAAATTCAAAAGATTATTTCAGGGGTGTTCTGAAACTCAGTCTCCTCAGGACCGATTGTACAGATAGCAGTTTTAGATAAAGATGTTGAGTTACTTGCTTCTTGTTTTGTTTTACCTGAGGTCTTATGTTTGTATTTGCATTTATCTTATCTTTTGACATCAAGCATTTATCATTGTAAGGGTCACCCTCTTGTATCTAAAAGCATAAATAGAAAAAAAATCCTTTGTGAGGAAAATGTAGCTTACTTCACTAAATTCTAAATGAAAATAGTTTCACTGAACCAAGAGTGAATTGGGGACATTCAAGATGATTTATTGTTCTCCATTATACTTTGCATTCTCTTTGGTGGGAAAGTATAGGGAACAAGTTCTGTATTTGTGACCAGTTTTTCTAGGTTCAGTTTCCATTTGCCATGACCTTTCAAGGTGTAGCAATATCTAATGTGGATATCCAAATGTTGGTAGATCATTGATCTTTGTCAGTAGTCACTGAGATAAGATCTTTAATATACTTAGTGGTAGTAATCATTTCCATTTGTGAGCACAAGAAATGAAACATTACTAATTTTGTAGGCATGCAGATGCAACATGTGGATCTTGTCAGGACTTCAGTCATGATTTGGAAATGTGATAAGAGGAGTGGGTTTAAGTCTTAGCACACCAGAGGTAACTTCAATTCCAGAGAGAAATCTTTGTCAAAGCTCATATTATGGAGCCATCAACATCTATCAAATCCCTCGAAACTTAAAGTTCAGCTGCTTAGGTCCAAATTAAGAAAACTCGTAACAGGTCCTTGAAGCTGAAGAATGTCCAGTAGAGGAGACTTACGCCATCTGACCTGCATCCCAGGTCACTTTTTCTTCTATTGAGGTATCTTTGCCTTCCTTTCAGAGGGCACACAGTGGTCTGAAGTACACTCCCTGGCGAACTAAAAGATCCATGTCTCGGATATGCACTCTAGGGAACCAACTGGTGATGTTGGTACACAAAGACTGCAATACTAGATTTTTTTAAACAAAATATCCATACTATCTATTCTATTCCCTTTTCCTAGGGAGAGCTCTCTGCCCCCTGTCCCCCTCTCCTACTCTGTACCAAAGTCCTGTGGTTCTACAAATTGTAGCTTGGTTAAAGTGCCTCCACAGATAATATCTATGTCTAAGTGAATACATACCATATTTGTCTTTCTGGATCTGAGGTACCTCACTCAGGATGGTCTTTTTTTTTTTTTTCTATTTCCATCCAATTACCTGCAAATTTATGTATGTTTAAAATAGCTGAGTAATATTCATTCTGTAAATGTACATTTTCTCTATCCACTCTTCTGTTGAGTGACATCTAGGTTGGTTCCAATTTCTAGCAAGTAAAAATAGAGCAGCAGTGATATGGTTGAGCAAGTGTTGATTCAATTTCACCATTCTTTGAAATTCTCTCTCTCTCTCTCTCTCTCTCTCTCTCTCTCTCTCTCTCTCTCTCTCTCTCTCTCTCTGTGTGTGTGTGTGTATGTGTGTGTGTGTGTGTGCGTGTGTGATGTCATGATTCCCTAAGTAGAGAACTATCACAAATAATCACCGGGCAGTTGTGGCGCACCCCTTTAATCCCAGCACTTGGGAAGCAGAGGCAGATGGATTTCTGAGTTCGAGGCCAGCCTGGTCTACAGAGTGAGTTCCAGGACAGTCAGGGCTACACAGAGAAACCCTGTCTCAAAAAAAAAAAAAACCAAAATAAATAAATAAATAAACAAACAAACAAATAATCAATACTTTAAAACAAGCTATAGTAGAAATATTCTAATATTATAACCTGTACCTAGTTATAAACCAGTGAATGGTGTGCTCCCTAGGTCTTCTGAGGGAAGAGTGGTAGGGATTGGTTCTGTATGTATATTTGATGATTGGGAGGGAGGGTGGGAAGAAATGAGTCACTTGCTTGAGCTGGAAAACAAATAATCACATGCTTCCCTTTTTGCATGGAGGGTTATGTTTTGAGACAATGAAAATCTGTCACAAGCAGGAAAGCTAAGTAATTGCCTTAACCTGCTAAAGATCCCTTCTTACTCCTTAATCTCTTTAAAACACTAAGCTTGCTTTGCAGCTTGACTGCTGGTGCAGGTAAAACAAATAAAACAGTGCCGGGTGGCCGGGCCTCTTATTAGGAAGGGGGAGAAAGGAATGGGGGAGGGGGGGAAGGGGAGACATTGCAAAATCAAAATGTATATTTTAGTATCTCTTAAAGTATACTTTCCTGAGCAGAGGCAAAAGTCTGTAATTAATTTCTTAATGCCAGACTAGATTTTACCCTTGACAAGGAAATAAATATATCTTAGTCTAACTAATTAAGGCTCCTCATGGTATGTGAGGGGCATTTCTCTTAGACAATATTTTTGGTTGCTTTTTTTCCTCTTGAAAATATCAAAATTCAGTCTCTTTTTCAACATGTAAGTTTGCATACCTTCACAAGTATATATATATATATAAAGAATGGAGGAAAGACATGTTTAACTAATGGCTTTATCCATGTATCTTTTATGCTAACTGTAATTATTCATACATATAAATAAAAATACATGATGCACATGTCAATTACACAGCAATGCTCTTAAACACAACTTGATATTAAATTGCTAAACTTGAAGTCTTTAAACATGTTTAGGATAACTTTTAATTTTTTGATATTATGTTTACATAATTTCTTCTTCCACTTCTTCCCTCCTAATGTCCCCATATACCTCCTTTTTGTCTTTCAAGATATGACATTTTTAACTGATTTACACACACACACACACACACACACACACACATTTAAGCTAATGAGGTCTAACTCATACATTAAAACATAACTCCTACACCTAAGGCTTCAAAAGTTAGGGATCATTGAAGAAGGAGAGGAAATATTTTAAGGACCAGAGGAATAGGAATTTTCTATAGATACATGTTTTTCATTATTATCTAAAGCTCTTGAATTTTTTTCTCTTAAAAAAACTATGCTTTGAAGGTTACTGACAGAGATAGGGGCCATGGAGGGATCAAGGGAGGAAGAGAGAGGGAGGGTGAGAGAGAGAGAGAGAGAGAGAGAGAGAGAGAGAGAGAGAGAGAGAGAGAGAGAGAGAGAGACAGAGAGAGAGAGAGACAGAGAAAGAGACAGAGGGAGAGAAAGAAAGAGAGAGAGAGAGATCAATAGTAAAGAGAGCTTGTTTTCCTTACAGAGGAACATAGTTTGATTCACATCTATAACTCCAGTTTCAGGGAATCTGATTTCTTTCCTCGTTTCATGGGCACTTGGCACATAGTTGTTGCACAAACAAACACAGGCAAAATATTTGTACACAGTAAGCTAAAATAAATAAATAAAATTACTTTTAAAAGTCCACAAAGCCATGCATGGCCTATGATATTCTACATTGCCACTCAGAGCTCAAACCTTGATGTTCTTCAACCTATACACACCTGTCCCCTCTGTGTTCTCAAAACATTAGAGAGGAGCTCTGAACCCACAGGTTGTTATTTGGGTGGTGCATCTTGCAAATATAAGCATGGTTCTCTATTGTCTTCAGACCTGCCTGTATCTGTCATTTTTCAGGAAGCCTCATCTTACTTGTTCTCTCTGCATTAGTTAAGGCTCTCTAGTGAACTGGAAGTCGGTCCACAGACATGGCTGGTGTTGGTGTCATAGTCCATACAGTCCATGGGAAAGTGACGGTGAGGTTGAAAATTATGGTTCTTGCTTGGTGCATTTCTTTTTTACTATGTAGTGACTCAGTTTCCAGTCTGTCTTTTGGATAAATCATATCCAGATGCTATGATCTTCAAATTTGTGCTTCCTGGTCACATATGCCCAGGAAGCTGAGTTTGTTTATAGCACCAGTGAAATTTTGTTTTGGGTTTTTTGTTTTTATTTGTGAAGAGCTGAAGCAGAAACAAAGCCAAATTTGCAAGTTTATATGGGTTAACATCCTAATATAAAAACTAAAACTTTCAAATATATGTAATATTTAGCCTTTTATTGAAAATGTTAATTCCTTCCAGAGGCCTTGAATTAGAGACAGATTAAACATGATCATGCAAAAGTTGTAGAACCACATATTTTATCTATTTTCTTCATCCTAATTCTTTTAAAGATGAAATCAATAAAAATGAATAAATGAGGAAACATTCATAGTTTATTAGCCACACAACAGGAGAGCTGAGGGCAGATTGGCCCGAAGCCATGGTTTCACAGTGCCTGACCATTTACTCCTTATGGCTGTGAAGTCATTTCTAGATATCAGTCTCAATAAATATAACGGATTTTTCATTGCCAAGCATAAAAGGTATAGCCTCATAGTAGCACACAGTAGTAGGAACAGTCCTTTGTTTACCCAGACCTACACCTCCATGGCACAAACCAGACCTGTTTTTCAATAAAATTCTGGACATTACATATATTTTAAAAGTTTGGTTTTCATATTATGATGTTCAACCCTACACACTTGCATAGTTTCTTCATGTAGCTGATACTCTCACCTTGTTAAAATATTGAGGTCACTTGTTAGGAGAGGAGAGAAGATAGTGTTTGCACTGTAATATGTTCTTGCTGTTTCAAATACCAAGATACTTAGGAACAAAACTGCTGGTGCAGGTGGGGGGTAAGGTTGCACAAAAGAAGGCAGAATCCAAATGACTTACTCAGTCTTGGGATCATTTTACTGGAGTTGAAACTTCATTTTAGTGGCCTGAAAGGAGGCATAGATATAGGGAAGATAATTACTATACAAATCAGAACAATGAATTCTGGTACAAATGAGACTTCCTTATATACCTGATGAAGTTTACAACACAAAGCGCCTCTCACATAAAATCTCCATCTCTGTCTCTGTATCTCTGTCTCTGTCTCTCTCTCTCTTTCTCTCTCCCTCTCTCCTGTGTTATTTGTGTGCAGGACAACTGCATTCACTGTGAACAGAAACATACCCTTAGATATACGACTAGGAAGATAAAATAACACATTTCTAACATAATGTATTTACTTGATGCTTAATTTCAGACATAGCAACACACTCTGAACAAGTGACACAGGAACAAGCTTAACCAGGATCTATCATCATTTTAAAAACAGAAAGAGAAAAAAAATGTTGCTGACTGTTGGAGAAATAAATATTTGGGTGGGAAAAAAAGAAGGATGGAAACTGTATTTGCCAAGAGAGAAAAATAATGAGGTACAAGTTCCCCTTGTCACATGAGCCAAGTTAATATCAGATAATGCTTAATGTGACAATGGAGGCATAGGAAAAGAATTTTCCACATGGTTTCATGTCTGTTCATAGGAGTTCCTTGCTCCAGATTAGTGTATTTTATAAGACAGAAACAGCTGGCTTTATAGTGTAAGTACACCAGGACAGAGAACATGCTTGATTGCCCTGCTTATTTGCAGAGGGTCTGGGATGTGTCAGGCAGGTTGTGGGTCTGGGTTCAAAAAGAACTGTTACTACTACAAATAAAAACCTGTAAGTGGATATAAAAGATATTGGCTCAGAAGAGTAATATATTACCACTGTAATATATTGTGTTCATTACTGCAAACAAAGCCACCAACATCTAAGATTCTTAACAAGGTGTTTGTCTGGAAATCAGCTAGTACACGTTAAAACTCTTAATTGGCTTTGGTAACTTCTAAAGGTTTCTGGATTCTAATTGTAGTACTGGTAGAATATTGTGCCTGCCTCACAGGTACAAGGGAACAGAGGCAAAAAGTCTAGGTAGATAAATGGATAGATAGATAGATAGATAGATAGATAGATAGATAGATAGATGATAGATAGATAGATAGATAGATAGATAGAGGGAGACAGAAAGACAGACAGAGAGAGGATAGACATTGATAGACATACAATCACTTGCCATGTGATAGTATAGAGTATAAAAATATATTCTATTGAGTTTGAGAAAGTTCAGTCGGTAACCTATGTTGCATAAGCACCAAGACCTGAGTTTGTATCTCTAGCACCAGCTTAGAGCCACTTAAGGCAGTGTATGTCTTCGACTTCAGTGATTGGGAGGCAGACGGTGCATTCTGAAGCACACTGGACAGCCTGGCTAGCTGAAATGATAAGCTTCAAAATCAATAAAAAAAACCTTACCTAAAAAGTTAAAGTATAGAACAGTTCATAAAATCATTTAGTGTGCATCTCAGACCTCCACATGGGTGCACACTCAGATAAACATACAACGCACAGCGCACACATAAAGAATGCTCAATTAACAATTTTTTTTCCATTTGTGCATTTTTATACTTAAATAAGTCTAAAATGCCTGCAATGGATCAGATAAAGGATTAAAAACATTCATTAATAATTTTGCATGGGCAGTGAAGAAATTTTATTTTAAATCAATACCATACATAGTTCATAAATTTTTACACTGCATCATATACAAGCAACAGCTTGTCTCTCTAGATAGATACAGGGCTTTCATAATGAGCCAGGTCTGTGTATTTGTAGATTAACAAAGCTTTCTTATTATATTCTTACATTCTCTGTAACCATCTAATTAGATACAACAAAACCACATTCTCTTTAGCACATCATGGAGAAAATAAGTGATCACAATTAGAGGGTGTCACCTTCCTCTATTCCTTTGGCTATTGGGTTTTAAATCCCTTAAGATCTTTGTATGTTTGCATAGATTTCACATCTGCAAAACATCTTCTAATCAGTGATTGGCTATTCACAGTGCAGTAATTAGCATATATGTGAAAGTACATGATATACATTACAATCGTCACAAATATGTACCTTTTTATTTGTTTAAGGCAGTCCATGTAATGACAACTTATCTTAAATGTTTTAATGTATATAGCAGGTGTATTTTAGACAATATTTCTATACTTAGAACAGAATTCATTACACAATCTCCCACAACTTGAGTTAGCAGAAATCTTCCAGTAGTATTTCTAAATATTTTTCTTCCAGCTGCAGGCTTTAGTGTCGCAAAATTAGATCTGAGAATGTGTCTAAACCATCACTGAATTAGAAAAAAATGAGCCATTTTAAAATGAAAATAAAAATAAAAGACACAAAAATCAATGCTTCATCTCATCATGTACACAAGAAACCTTATCTACAAAGTTAAAGTATAGAACAATTTAAAAATTTCTGAGACTGTTCCTATATTAACTCAGATCATGGCCATGAATTCCAGTCAGTCACGTAGTGAAACACTGGTCTGGACATTTAGAGATGTTTTCCCTATTCATAACTATTTAGTTTCTCAGAATAAGACTAAAAAGGTTGCTAGGTTGAGTTAAAGGGTTGTAAAGTATAGCCACTCTTCTGCCCTTGGCTGTCCTACAGGGGATAGGAGCCTTGTATACTTGTATAGAAAGTGATGAGTCATTTTAGATAGTGAAAGAAAGGTTAACATTGCCCCAAGAAATGAATAAGAGTGCACATTTAATTGTTAAAAAAAAAACTAGTTGCCAGGAGAACATCACTGAGGCAGTAAGAGAAGGTTGATCCATAGCATCTTTAATGTCCTCTGCCAAAGACCAACTTTGACCACAGAGGGTAAACTGAGGCAGGCAGCTTATTGCTGGTTGAGGTGGATCCAGATCTCTATAGGGGCAGCTGTTTATGGCAGCCAGCAGTTTGAGACCATAAAGAGAAAATTCAAACACACACACACACACACACACACACACACACACACACACACTGAGTGGATGAAACAAAAGGCAGAGTCCAATATCTTCATACATACAAATACATACAAACATGCATACATTCATTCATATGTACATACAATACATATATACATCCATACATGCATACACACCCACAGGCAGACAGACATATACACATTAATACATAAAATAGTGCAAAGCTCCAGCATGAAGGCTCTAAGCATTTTATACATATACATATATTTATACATATATATTAGCCCCCCCACACACACACACAGTTGGGTAGATCAAACTCCAACACATAGCCAGACAAGCTTTACATATTTACATATATACACATAGTCAGTGGTTGGAAGAAACAGTGTTTCAACCCCCAACCATATAAACTTTAAATATATACATAATACACAATATTGACAGATGGAACAAACAATGTTCCAACCTCCATGCTACATTTTTTATTCCATAGCTTATATATCCCAGCAAAATCTTTCAAGTTTATACAATGTGATTACATTTTAGTTTTCTTCTAGTGAATTATTATGAAAAAACTATGTTCCTTAATATCTTTACAAGAAATAATATTACATAGTACATGTAAAAAACCAAATTATTTCCAAAAGCTCACATACATTCGTAACTAAGCAACTTGTTATAGATTAAAGTGTAAGCAAGTAAGGCAGTTCTTTTAGCTAGCTTCTCTAACTAGCAGGCAGCAATTTGAGGTTACAAAGAAAGGAGTAATTATTTTATTACTCATCTTTAAAAGTAATCTAGTAAGAATCATAAAAGAGTCAAAACCTAAATTTTTATATAAAAAGAGTTTTATATACCTTAAATCCTCATAATGCATATCGACTCATTAGCAATTCTTAATAAATCATATCATGGAGCTGATAGCAAAAATGGGTATAAGATTGGGTATCAATTCCTCCTGCATGGCCCTTGGGAGCCCTCTATACCTGTTTCCAGATGACTCAAAGGTTGAGCAAGAGCGTGGGCTTCAAGGGATTGTGTGGAGATTTTTTTCCCATCAGAGGTTTGGTGAGCAGCAGAGACAAACATTATGCAGACACTGTGGGATTCAGTGTCTGTCACAGAGGAGAAACTGGGGAGGGCATGGTGTTTGGGCACCAGGAAGGCTTGTGAGTTTAATTCTGTGTCATCAGTACTAACAGTAAGTGTATCCTACAGACAAGTTAGACATGTCAACAGCCTCAGGCAGTGATTATCCCCAGCAAAGAAAACTGAAACATGTCCAGTCTAGGTAAGTCTGCCTTAATCCTTTTCTAGTGTAGAAGAAAACTAGAAAGAGTTTTTCTCCATCTAGGAAGAATGAAGCAAAAGTCAAATAAAAATAATAAGTAGATGCTGAACAAATGATAGCAAGTCTCTTCAGAGCAGATGGCATGTGGAACATTTACAACAACACTACGCATCACTCTAAGATACATGGTTTTGTGTCAGTCCCATGCTACCTGGCCCCTTCATTCTTACATCTATTGCAACGGATAAACTTCCTGTGATAGTTAGTGTCTCACACTGAAATTTTCAGGAGGTGATGCAAACTATAGAACTTCCTTCAGGAGCGTGAAGTGGATTGAGGTACAGCTCAGTGGTGGGATCCTTGCCAACCATGTATGAGGCTCTGAATTCAATTCACAGTACTGCTCAGGAAGGTGTGGCAAGAGAGACAGACAGAGGGACAGAGGGAAATAGATGAAAAGAGAGAGAGAGAGACAGACAGACACTGACAGAGAGGAGAAGGGAGGGAAAGAGATGGAGGAGAGGGAGAGAGACTCTAGTTTTATTTTTACTTGATCTGACTTTTACTTGCATTTTTAATTTTTTTACACATATGAAGACTTTGCTACATATGTGTACCATGTATGTGCCTGGCAACCATGGAGACTAAAGAGGGCATTAGAACCCCTGGTACTGGGGATTTTTATGTACCATGTGGGTTATGGGAATTGAACCCGCAGACCTCTTCAAAAGCAGTAAATGCTCTGAAGCACTGATCCATCTCTCCATCCTCCTCATATGACTTTTTAATGAATGTCCTTTTCTAAGGATTGCTTAGAATCAGAGATCTCCAGTTGTCTGCTGGGAGAATTCAACAGGAAGGACTAGCAGTTGCTGTGAAAAAAACTCTTCTGTCTATTGTAGGATGAAACATGGCTATTGAAAAGGTGAGTTATTCAATCATAGTGATAGGTAATTTCTGCAATTTATTGAGAATTGCTAGAGAAATGAGGATTCTTCTGTTCCCACTATTGACATTCAATAAATGCACCAATGATACCTACAAGGTAGCCAGGCAGGTGGGGCATCTGCAAGCACCTTCTATCTGTAGCAACACAGCTTTCTTATCCCAGCTGCCCAGACTTAGATTGGCTCAGGGAAAATCAAGGGGGATGAAGAGAAAGAAAGAAGGAAGAATGGAAGGAGATTTTTAAAAGAAAGAAAACAAAGGAAGGATAAAGAAAAAGACTGAAAAAAAAGGAAGTTATATCTGGAAGGGAAAGCTCAAGTGGTCCAATACAAATCCCAAATTTTAAAGAAAAAGAAATGGAGACAAAGAAGTTTAAACGATTTGCTTAATAACACACAGTTAATGACAGAGCTTGAATTAGAATTTACTCCTTCAGGTACTTGAAATAATGTTCTTCCTTAATATGCCACACTCTCAAATTAGTTAGTACAGAGTCTAAAAAAAAAAAAAAAAAAAAAACTAAGCAGGTTTTAACATTTATCCCTTTGACTATTGCAGGCAAGTTTGAGAAAAATAGTCATTGTGAATAAAAATTGATTCAAGTATTTTTAAACAGGTGCTTCCATTTGTAACAAGAAAAATAGAGAACCTTTCTCTAGTCAATTGAACATGAATATTATGTGAACAAAAAATGCAAATTGCAGCATCATTCAGTTGCCTCTCGTTCTACACTTTCTGAAAACCCTTTTGTTTCTAAGTAGAAATTAGCTAGAGAAAGAAGTCCCTGTGGCTGAAAGGCAGGGCACCCACTTATCAGACCTGCTGCTCTGCTATGTTCGCTCCCCACTCCTCCTTTGGCTAAATAGGAGAATCCTATTGACATTACATTCTTAAATATTCAGATATTCTTTTATTCCAAATAAATGGGGATTATCCAAGGAAGATAAAGATGTGAAAGAGGGGAGAATAAGAGACAACCCACCAGAATTTCATCACCTTTTACAAACAGTTCATCAGATAAAAAGGTTAGTAAAATCTCAAGAGATAAAAGAAAATTAACATTTAGTACAGAGAAATAAAAATATGTCTGACTATGTTGTCGGCGGGGCCCAGAGGATAAAAGCCAGCTGACATAAGAGAACAGCCTGGAAGGAGGACTGGAAATAAACCAGGCAGACATCTCAGCACATCCCATGACAAGAACGAGAAAGGAGGGTTTTGTTATTTCTGGCTGAAGATGTTAGATAAGCCAATATCAAATGCCAAGTGCTTTGGGCCCTTTCAACAGCTCTTTCTGGCATCCTCCCATTATTCAGGAGCAGTCTTTAGTGTCCTGATACCTTTGCTTTCAACCTTCTGCAGTTGCTCCATCATGACTCACATCCCTTAAGATCTTGTTTTCAAAATGTACCCTTCAGTGGTGTCTGATCAGTACAGGAAGACCGCAGGGCCAGTCATCAACTTACAGGTAAAGACATTATGATGACTGTTATTTCTAACTTTAATCTCAGGTTCAAACACAGACCATATAGCTAAAATCTGAAGAATATGTCAATGTCAAAGGTAGCAAGGAGGTGAAGCTGAGTGCGGAGATGTGCAGGGAACTGAAATCCTATCAAGGCAGCAGGTCATCCCAATCCTCCTTCATGAATTCTTTACAAACCAGGGACTCATGATCCCCAAACCGCTGAAGGTTTTATTGCATTGTCAGACAAACTGCCTAGAATCTCTACTATCAAAAGAACACTTTCAGGGCTCAGCAAGGTTACAGAAGGTTTCAGCTCTATTCTTGTTCTGTCTCTATTGTATTTGTTACAGAGAAATGGATGTGCTGTTATGTTCCTTTCTAGACCAAAGCGATCTCCAGAAGCCACTGAAGTAGTCGCATGGCTTTTTGTTGCCGTGGAAGATATATACATCATGCCTTGGCAGGGAGTGTCTGGCACATTTTCATGAATTCAAACAGATTTGCTGATTTTAAATGTGAAATTTGGAAGAGTAAAGGAACAACACAAGAATGTAGATAAGACAAAGAAAGGCAGAATAAAGGGGTTGACAAGGAGAAGAGATGAGGATGGAGAGACTAATGAAGGAAATGGAGTAGGTGAGAACTCTAAGAGGCAGGAGTTGTGAGTCCAGATTTACCAAAACTTCTCTGGTTTAGTTCAGTTCAGCATTTCAACAGGACAGTTATTTTATAGTCCCCCTAAGAGATAGTGTTAATAAAAATGATGTGAATATGAAGTTAGCATTAATTGCCCATGTTAGATTTTAGGACACATGCAAAGTGCCTTTGCGTATAAGGAAAACGGGTAGCTTATTTTCTAGAGTTTAAAATTTCATAAGTGAGAAAACAGGATTCACATGCAGAAAGGATGTTGCAGATGTGAAATCAATTATGGATGAAATAGAGATGAGATATATAACCATAGATTAATTACTATAGAAGTTCTGCTTATAAAAACATTCTAGCTTCTGGAGCAAGTCCCACTGCTCTGAGCAGCCTGTATCCCAGAGGGACCTCCACCCTCCTGTCATCTTCCCTCCCACCTGCATCAGACCTGCTGAGCCTGAACCAAACAAGTTAGCTTCCCCTCCCCGACCCATATTCCCTGTTCATTGAGTCCTCTATGCCAAGCTGCCCTGAGCAGTCTGCCAGCCCAGACAGACCTCCATTCGCCCACCATATCTCTTCCCACCTTAATCCTGAACCATAGAGACTTGCAGATCCTGAACCATACAGACCTCTAGATCTGGAACCATACAACCCAAGGGTATCTGTCAGAGGCCTGCCACATCAGGACCATCGAGCTTAACACCCCTTTCAATACCTACTACAACAGAAACAGCCAGAGATCAAGCCATCCAGATAGCTAAAGGTCATCAAAAGAAGACAATCAACAAAAGCCAGGCAATATGACATCTTCAGTGCAGAGATAACATCTTTATTAGGCTGTGGACATCCTAACAACACTGTGCAACAGGAAAATGACAATAAATCCAATCTAATAAAGATGATAGAGGCCTTTAAAGAGAAAATGATTAAATCCTTTAAAGAAATGCAGAAAAATACAATCAAAGAGGTAGAGGTCTTTAACAAGGAAACAAATTAAACCGTTAAAGATATAAAGGAGAAATACAATAGAAAAGGTGAAGGAAATAAATAAAACTAGGCAAGACCTGAATGTGGAAATGGAAGCAATAAAGAAAATACAAACTGAGGGAACCTTGGAGATTGAAAACCTAGAGAACAGGAACAGTAGATGAAAAGCATCACCAACACAATACAGCAGATGGAAGAAAGAAAATCAGGTGTAGAGGATGCAGTAGAAGAAAGGAATACATAAAAGAAAATGTTAAATATAAAATATTACTGAAACAAAACACCCAGAAAATCTGGGTACCAGGAAAACACCTAATGTAATAATAATAGGAATAGAAGAAGGTAAAGAGTTCCAGCTCCAAGGCCCAGAAAATATTTTCAACAAAGCCATAGAGGAAAAATTTCCCAACCTAAAGAAAGTTATGCTTATAAACATACAAAAAAAAACTTATAGAATGCCAATTAGACTGGACCAGAAATGAAAATTCTCCTGCCATATGAAAATCAAAACACAAACTCTACAGCACAAAGAAAGGGCATTAAAAGGAGCAAGGGAAAAGGGCAGGAAACATACAAAGGCAGATCTATCTAAATTACACCTGATTTCTCAGCAGAGACTCTGAGAGCTAGAAGTCAATGGACAGATATCTTGCAAACTCTAAAATTCCACAGATGCCACCCTAGACTGCTATATACACCAAAACTCTAAATCTCCATACATGGAGAAAACAAGATATTTCAAGAAACATCAAAATCCAAACAGTATCTGTTCATAAATCCAGCCTTACCAAATATACTAGAAGGAAAACTCCAACTGAAAGAGGATAACTATATCCAAGCTAATACAGGAAAAATCAACAAGATAGACAAACCCTTAGTCAAATTAAGCAAAAGCTCAACACTCCTCAAATGATTCCAGAAAATAGAAAGAGAATGAACACTGTCAAAATGATTCTATGAAGCCACAGACACCAGGATACCTAAATCACACAAAGACTCAATAAAGAAAGAGAACTTCAGACAGATTTCTCTTATGAACATTGATGCAAAAATACTCAATAAGATATAGGATCTAAGAACACATCAAAACCATCATTCAGCATGATCAAGTAGGCTACATCCCAGGGATGCAGGGGTAATTCAATGTACAAAAATCCATCAATGTAATATACCATATAAATCAGCTTAAAGAAAAATATAACATCATCATCTTATTATATGCTGAAAAAAATCCCAACAAAATCCAATACCTCTTCATGTTAAAAGTATTAAAGAGATCAGGAATACAATGGAATTACATAATCACAATCAAAGCAATAAACAGCAAGCTATTAGCTAACATCAAACTAAATGGAGAGAAACTTAAAGCAATTTCACTAAAATCAGGGACAAGAAAAGGCTGCCCCCTCTTTTTCTAACTATTCAACATAGTAGTTGAAGTTCTAGCCAAAGCACTAAGACAACTAAATGAGGTCAAGAGGATACAACTTGGAAAAGAAGTTAAAGAGCAAGAGTTTGTGGATATGTTAGTGATCCAAAAAAATAAGTGACCAAAAAATTCTACCAGAGAACTCCTACAGCTTCAAAAAAGTGACTGAATATAAAATTAACTTAAATAAATGAGTAGCCCTCCATTATACAAATGATTAACTGGCCAAGAGATGAATTAGGGGAGCAACACCCTTTACAATCACTACAAATAATACAAAATATCTTGGTGTAACTCTAACCAAGCAAGTGAAAGATCTACATAACAAGACCTTCAATTTCCTGAAGAAAGAATTTGAAGAAGATATTAGAAGATGTAACAATCTCCCCTATTTATGTTTAGGTTGAATTAACATAGTAAAAATGCCATCTTACCTGAAGTAATCTACATATTCAATGCAATCTCCATCAAAATTCCAACACAATTTTTTATAGACATCAAAAGAGTAAATCTCAACTTCATATGGAAAAAATAATAAATCCAGGATATCAAAAAATAGAACCTCTAGAGGAATCACCATTCCTGATCTCAATCTGTATTACAGAGAAATAGTGATAAAAACTGCATCATACTGGTACAGAAACAGATACATTGATCAATGGAATCAAATGGAAGATGCAGAAAACTCATTTGAGTTTTCTCAACCTATAGACACTTGATTTTTGATAAAGAAGCCAAAACTATACAATGGAAAAAAAAGCATCTTTAACAAAAAGTACAACTGGATGTCTATTGTTGAGGATTGGTTCCAATACCTTGATTTAATTGGGAATCTGAATGTCCAAACACTGAAGATCCTTGTCCCCAGCTGGTTTTTGATGGATCAATAAAGATGCCAGTAGCCAATGGTTGGACAAAGGGGACACAGGGTTGCCTTTTCTGGCCTTAGTATAAGAGGAAGTGCCTAGCCTTGCAAAGACTGGAAGAGTCAAGGAAGGAGGATAAACAAGGGAGCCCCACCAGCTAAAGGGAGAATGGGATGAGGGATGAGGAAAGGATTGCGGAAGTGGGTGACCACGAGGGGGGCAATGAACAGGATATAAAGTGAATAAGAAAAAAATAAATAAAGCATTCTATACTACTGTTGACAGCCTATTACAGACTAAACCACTTTTTAATTAACTTTAGCCTTCTACTAATATGAATAGAGTAGCTAAACAATAAAACCTCAGATACAGTATTCTCTCTAAATGCACACACACACACACACACACACACACACACACACCTCAAAACTTACTACTTACTGAAGCATTGTCCCAAGTAACCTTTCTTTTTCTTTTTAGAGTCAATACTGTATTATGTGAATTTCAATGGCTTAGGAAATGCTATCCTAATAACTTTAATGAAATTAACAGAATTATTTTAAATAATGTAGAATTAAGAATGCCACATTTTTTACTATTGTGTCAAAACAATTCAGAGGAAAATACTAGAAACACATAATAATGCAAGAAGTTAAGAGGAACTGTCAGGTGGACAATGGATTACAGAGGAATTTTTCTTAACATTCCAATGCATTTTTAAAATGTCCCATAATGAACATTTTACTCGTGCAATGTATCATTATTTAATTAGAATATATCACTGGTGCCATTGCTATCAAAGTGGAAAGAAAGTGAAATTTAAACTTCTTGGTGTATAACACCCCTACAATTCTCTGGAAGTTTAACATCAGTATAGATTTTCTATTTTTTTTTATTTTTTCTTTAGTCAGACTTCACAGTTATTTTACAGCTGACCCAACAATGGGTCAAGACTGACTAATAGTGAGTGAAAGCCTTAAAGACCACCATGGTCCACTAATAATTTCACTTTCCCAATATTTTACAATTTCTGTACATGATGGTGCACATTTGCAATCCCAGGACTTAGGAATTGGAGGTTGAAAGATCAGGAGTTCAAGTCCAGCCTTAGGAACATAGAAAGTTTTATTCCTGTCTTAATAACACCATCAAAGAAAGTGTATAGTGAAACAGTCAGTCAGACTATATTGTCTGCTTACAACTATTCTAGTGTATTGAAAGAATTAAACCCAACTCATGTTAACATGTTAATGGTAAATACACATGAGCCAAAGAAAATATGAGTCTGTACAACTCATTTGCATAATTGTCTTCTTAAAAATGAATTTTGTTACTTTATTCATACAAAAAATTGAAGTAAAATTTGATTTACTCTCAGGTATGCCTTAGAATGATCAGAGAAACAGATATTCATTAGGATAGTGTCTACTATTTTCAATATAACATTTTTAGAGATTGATAAAATTTGTTAAGATGACAGAGATGTGATACATTTTGACCACCTAAAACTCAATTTCCCGATGTAATGCTATTTAATAATTAAATTCAGCATTTACATACCTCCAGCTATTTCAACAGATGGGGTGTATCCTCTTCCTCCTCCTCTCCTCCTCCTCTTCCTTCTCCTCCTCTTCTTCCTCTCTCTTTTCTTCTCTTCTCTCTTCTCTCTCTCTCTCTCTCTCTCTCAGTCTATTAAAGAGAATGTTACATTAAACTGTTTTGTTTTTCAGAAAGATTTATAATTGTCCTTTTTTCAGATATTCAATAAAGAACCTTTTATTTTGGACGTTATTTCCTTAAGAAAGAATTTCTCCTTCTTCTCAGCACTACTACTAACAAGCTGTCCACTCTCTGGCAAGCCATACTTTGCCATTTAATAGTGACTATTGGCAAAATACCAGCTGTAAAAATCCCAATTTAACATTATGCCTGTAGTTATTATGGTTGCATTATCTTTCTGCACTTGTCACCAAATTCCAGGGAATATCAACTGTGAAAGAAGAAAACTTTATTCTGATTCACAGTTACAAAGACTTCCATCCCAAGGACATTTGGCCATGTTCCCTTAAAATGTCATGGGTGAAATTGTTCTATGAAGCCACAATTTTGCTGATACCAAAACCACACAAAGATCCAACAAAAAAAGAGAACCTTAAAACAATTTTCCTTATGAAAATTGATGCAAAAATATTCAATAAAATTGTTGCCAACCGAATCCAAGAACACATCAAAACAATCATTCACCATGATCAAGTAGGCTTCATACCAGGGGTGCAGGGATGGTTCAATATACGGAAATCCATCAATGCAATCCACTACATAAACAAACTCAAAGAAAAAAACCACATGGTCATTTCATTGGATGCTGAAAAAGCATTTGACAATTTCAACATCCTTTCATGCTTAAAGTCTTGGAAAGAACAGGAATTCAAGGCCCATACCTAAATATAGTAAAAGCAATATACAGCAAAGCAGTAGCCAGCATCAAACTAAATGGAGAGAAACTTGAAGCAATCCCACTAAAATCAGGGATGACAGGGCTGCCCCCTTTCTCCTTATCTTTTCAATATTGTACCTGAAGTTCTAGCAAGAGCAGTTAGACAACACAAGGAGGTTAAAGGGATACAAATTGGAATGGAAGAAGTCAAACTATCACTATTTGCAGATGATATGATAGTATACATAAGCGACCCAAAAAAACTCCACCAGAGAACTCCTAAACAGCTTCAACACGGTGGCTGGTTATAAAATTAACTCAAGCGAATCAGTAGCCTTCCTATACTCAAAGGAAAAACAGGCTGAGAAAGAAATTAGGGAAATGACACCCTTCACAATATCCACAAATAATATAAAGTATCGTGGTGTGACTCTAACCAAACAAGTGAAAGATCTGTATGACAGATACTTCAGGTCTTTGAAGAAAGAAATTGAAGAAGACCTCAGAAGATGGAAAAATCTTCCATGCTCTTGGATTGGCAGGATTAATATAGCAAAAATGGCCATCTTGCCAAAAGCAATCTACAGATTCAATGCAATCCCCTTCAAAATTCCAACTCAATTTTTCATACACTTAGAAAAAGCAATTCTTAAATTCATCTGGAATAACAAAAATCCCAGGAGAGCTAAAAGAACTTCTGGGGGAATCAGTATCCCTGACCTCAAGCAGTACTGCAGAGAAATTGTGTTAAAAACTGTATGGTATTTGTACAGTGATAGGCAAGTAGATGAATGTAATAGAATTGAAGACCTGAAATGAACCCACAGAATTAAGGTCATTTGATCTTTGATAAAGGAGCTACAAACATCCATTTTTGTGGAAAAAAATAGCCTTTTCAACAAATGGTGCTGGTTCAACTGGAGGTCAGCATGCAAAAGAATGCACATTGATCCATTCTTATCTCCTTATACTAAGCTCAAGTCCAAGTGGATCAAGAACCACCACATAAAACTAGACACACTGAAACTAATAGTAAAGAAACTGCAGAACACCCTTGAGGACATGGGCACAGGGGAAAATTTCCTCAACAGAACACCAATAGCTTAAGTGCTAAGATCAAGAATTGACAAATGGGACCTCATAAAACAGCAAATATTCTGTAAGGCAAAGGACATTGTCAAAAGGACAAAATGGCAACCAACAATTTGGGAAAAGATCTTTACCAACACTACATCTGACAGAACACTTATATCCTAGATATACAAAGACCTCAAGAAGGTAGACTCCAGAGAGCCAAATACCCCCCTTAAAAAGTAGGGCACAGTGCTAAACAAAGAATTTTCACCTTAGGAATATGGAATGTCTGAGAAGCACCTAAATAAATATTCAACATCCTTAGTCATCAGGGAAATACAAATCAAAACAACCCTGAGATTTCACCCTCACACCAGTCAAATGGCTAAGATAAAAACTCAGGAGAAAACAGGTGCTGGTGTGGATGTGGAGAAAGAGGAACACACCTCCACTGCTGGTAGGGTTGCAAGTTGGTACTACCACTTTAGAAGTCAGTCTGGCGATTCCTCAGAAAACCGGGAATTATATTTCCAGAATATTCTGCTATACCATTCCTGGACATATACCCAGAGGATTCCCCAGCATGTAATAAGGATACATGCTCCACTATGTTCATAGCAGCCAGCCCTATTTATAATAGCCAGAAGCTGGAGAGAACCCAGATGTCCCTCAGCAGAGGAATGGCTACAGAAAATGTGGTATATATATACACAATGGAATACTATTCAGCCATTAAAAACAATGAATTCATGAAATTCTTAGACAAATGGATGGAACTGGAGAACATCATCCTAAGTGAGGTAACCCAGTCTCAAAAGAACACTCATGGTATGCACTCACTGATAAATGGATATTAACCTAGAAGACTGGAATACCGAAGACACAATGCACATATCAAATGATGCCCAAGAAGAAGGAAGGAGTGGCCCCTGGTCCTGGAAAGGCTCAGTGCAGCAGTGTAGGGGAATACCAGGACAGGGAAGTGGGAAGGGGTGGATTGGGGAACAGGGGGAGAGAAGAGGGCTTATGGAATTTTCAGAGAGCGGGGATCTAGGAAAGGGAAAATCACTTGAAATGTAAATAAAGAATATATTGAATAAAAGAAAAGAAAAAATGTCATGGTTGGACCACAAAATAGAAACCTCATGACAGTTGCAAAGGATAAAGGGAGAGAATGATTTAATTAAAGCCCTCCCTCAGTATTACATGCTCGTCTAGCTCTCTCCCCTGGAAATTTGCAGTGATATCACATGCTAGTTCTAGCTCTTCCCACCTGAGCATTTGCACAGTGACATTCAATTTTACCTGGGCATTTGCACAATGACATTCAATTTTTTCATTTATGTTTTGTTTTATAAATAAGTAAATTAATATTTATTACATTTATTTTTTTTACAGTACAGTTGCTGCCACTTACCTGTCTGAGGTAAGTTCCTCTTCCTATTCCTCTTCTTCCATTTCTAAAATAATGCACACCATCCCCTGTCAGGCCTCCCCATACCCTGGTAACTCAAGTCTCTTGAGCATTAGGCAAGTCTACTCTAATTGAAATCAGACAAGGCAGTTTTCTGAACTGTTGGGCGCTTCTTATCAGCTAATATATGCTACATGGTTGTTGATTCAGTGCCTGAGAGATCTCAGGGGTTCAGGTTAGTTGAGACTGCTGGTCTTCTTATGGGATCACCCTCCTTCTCAGCTTCTTCCAGTTTTTCCATAATTCAACCATGGGGTCCCAAACTTCAATGCAATGGGTGGGTGTAAGTATCTGCTTCTGTCACAATCAACTCCTTGTTGGGCCTTTTGGAGGATAGCCATACTAGGCTCCTATCTGTAAGCACACCATAGCATCAATAATAGTGTCAGGCTTTGAAGCCTCCTCTTGATCTGGATCCCAATTTGGGCCAGTCACAGGATCGCCTTTCCGTCAATCTGTGCTCCACTTTTGTCCATGCAGTTCTTTTAGACAGGAACAACTCTGGGTCAGAGCTTTTAACTGTGAGATGGCAACCCCATCCATCCACTTGAGATCCTGTCTTTCTACTGGAGGTGGACTCTACAAGTTCTCTCTTCCCATCATTGGGCATTTCATCCCAGTTTCTTGACTCCCAGGTCTCTGGAACTTTCTATAGGGTCCCCTACCTCTCACCCCTTTAGGTTGCATATTTCCATTCATTCTACTAGCCCTCAAGGCTTCTCTCCTGTCTCCCCCTTCCCCCATAGCTTTCCCCTTCTCCCTATCCTCTCCCACCTAGATTCCTCCCTCTTTCTTCCTCCCATGATTAATTTTTTTTCTTCCTCACAATTGGAATTGAAGCAGCCTCACTTGGGCCCTTCAGCTTGTTAACTTTCTTGAGTTCTGTGGATTGTATCCTGGGTATTCTGTACTTTTTAAAGCTAATATCCACTTATTAATGAGTACATACTGTGTAAGTCCTTTGGTGTCTGAGTTACCTCACTCAGGATGATATTTTCTAGTTTCATCCATTTGCCAGCAAAACTTGTGATGTCCTTCTTCTTAATAGCTGAATAGTATTCCATTGTGTATATGAATCACATTTTTTTGTATCCATTCTTCTGTTGTGGGACATCCAGGTTTTTTCCAGCTTCTGGCTATTACAGATAAGGCTGCTATGACCATAGTGGACCATGTTCTCCTGTGGCATGGTGATGCATCTTTTGGGTTGAGGCCCAAGAGTGGTATTGCTGGGTTTTCAAGTAGATCTATTTCCAATTTTCTGAGGACCCTCCAGATTGATTCTAAAGTGGTTAGACCAGCTTTCAATCACAACAGCAATGGAGAAGGGTCCCTCTTTCTCCGTATCCTGTCCAATATGTACTGTCACATGAGTTTTTGATCTTAGACATTCTGATTGGTGTAAGGTAGAATCTTAGAATCATTGCAATTTGCATATCTCTGATGTTAAGGACTTTGAACATTTCTTTAACTGCTTCTTGGCCATTTGAGATTGCTATGTTGTGAATTCTCTGTTTAGCTGTATACCCCACTTTTTATTGAGTTTTTGGTTTTCTGGAAGTTCTTGAGTTCTTTATATATTTTGGTTATTAGCTCTCTATTAGGTGTGGGGTTAGTGAAGATTTTTCCCCAATCTGTCAGTTGCTGATTTGTCCTATTGACTACGTTTTTTGCTTTACAGAAGCTTTTCAGTTTCATGAGGTCCCATTTATCAATTTTTGATATTAGAATCTGAGCCATGCACAATGACATTCTTGCATCAGTAGAGGTAAACACTGTGGTCTCCTGCACTCATATCAGAATCCCGATTTCCTGTCATATTTAAGGCAGATGAGCATGCATCATTGTCTTCCTGTGGCAGCCTCTGATCTGAGAGTTACATCACACATAAGCACAGATGAGCTTCTATCATATGCTTACTCTTTTTTAAATTAAGGATACAATATCACACAATGAGTAGAAAAAAGGAATGATGAGCAGCTTTGTTTGAAAAAGTACTTCAGATACTCTGTAAATATTTGCTCAAACTACTGCTGTGTTTAAATTAATAAAAGGAGAACATTTATTTTTCCTGGAGATGGATGTGATAAAAGCAATGAAGCAGATGATGCATTGTTGCTACTATAACTCCACGTGTCCCTGAATTAGCTTTGTTTTGCTCTACAGAAGAAATAGCACTAGGCCTGCTTAGAAATGAATTGTTGGAGTGTAATCAAGTTTGCCCAGGCTGGGGTGAAATTTGGGGCAGAGACTTAAGCAGATAGATGCATGATCTGGAGCCAGATGGGTTGGCAGCGTGGTGCAGAGACTCCATGTGAACCTGTACATGGGTTGTGTGGAGGTCTTACAGTCAGTGCAAGTCCTTGACTTCAATACCCAGACTCAAGTCGCCAGGAAGGCCATCAGTTTGGTATGTGAAGCAGTGCCTGGTGTCAAAGGGGTGGCAAGGAGAAGAAAGCCTTGTAGCTGCCCACTCAGCTCTATCCTGGGGAAGATTAACCTGAAGTGTGCTAGAAAGCCAATCACTTTCACTGTGTCTACCAGCAGCCTTAAACTCATGGCAGAAGACTGCAGACAGATCACTGCCAACCATTACATGCAATCTATCTCATTCAAGTCTGGTGGGGATCCAGACACAGATGAGTATATTGCCTATGTTGTCAAAGACCCTGTGAATCAGAAAGCCTGCTGTATCCTGGACTGTCCTGAAGGGCTTGCTCAGAATGTCTTTAGCACCATCAGTCAGGCCTTTGAGTTGCTCTTCAAACATTATCTCAGGAATCCACTGAAGTTGGTTACCCCTCCCCATGATAGGATGGCTGGTTTTGATGGCTCAGCTTGGGATGAGGAGGAAGAACAGCCCCCTGATCATCAGTAGTACAATGACTTCCCAGGGAAGGAGGCCCCTCTCGGTGCGGTGGTAGATATGAGGCTTCTGGAAGGGGCTGCTCAACCCACTCTCCCCAGTGTCCAGTTGCCCAGCCATTTGGGAGCTACACTGCCTATAGGGCAGCATGCTTCAGGAGACCATGAAGTCAGTAAACAGATGCTGCCTTCACCAACTTGCGGAGGCAGAGAACTCTTCGATGACCCCTTCTATGTCAACATCCAGAATCTAAGACTAGGCCCAGCAAGCTGGGAGTGGGCCCCCAGCTTCCTTCTGTTAATGGCAGTGCATCCAGAGACTTCTTTGACATGAAGCCCTTTGAAGATGCACTTCGGGTGCTGCCACATCCCCAGTCCATGCCCATGGCTGAGCAGCTCCAAGGCGAGTCCTGGTTCCAAGGGAAGCTGAGCCAGCGGGAGGCAGAAGCGCTGCTGCAGCTCAAAGGTGACTTCTTGGTGCGAGAGAATACAACCACATCTGACCAGTCCATGCTTACTGGTCTGCAGCATGGGCAGTCCAAGCAATTGCTTCTGGTGGACCCTGGAGGTACGGTTTGGACAAAGGATCACCGCTTTGAGAGTGTCAGTCTCCTGATCAGCTACCAAATGGACAATCACCTGCCCATCATCTCTGCGGCCAGTGAACTGTGTCTTCAGCAGCCTGTGGATTGGAAAGTGTGACCCTTCTCAGCCTCTCCTAAAGGATGCTCTCCATTCCCTCTACCGTGGTCTTGAACTCACGGGACCTCTGTGTTGTGTGTCTGGTCTCAGGTGGCAACTGGGAGCAAGGAGGACATGGGTTTAGTGCCCACTTGAGGGAGAGGGTTTCAGTTAGGAGCCTGGGATAGCATCCTGCCTTTGCCCAAACCTCACCAAAGTATTAATGTGCAGAGTGGATCCCTTGTCTGGGCCTTGACTGTGTCAACCTGATGCCCTTTCCCCCAAAGGGTGGGTCATTATAATGGAAAAATGCCCTGTGGTGATAGGTCCAGTGGAGCAATTGCCCTTTGGGGGAAGGGAAATAATGTTACCACTGGTTTACTCCTGCTCTTCAGGGTACCCCAGATTCCTCGTAACATATCCCATTCCAACTGCATCCCCTTAAACCTTTGTGCCTTTGACTATTGTAGGTCTGCAGATACTTTATGCAGAGTTCTCAGGTCCTTCAGAGGTGGACAGGGGTCACTGACACCTTTGCTTCTGGAACATTGTCTTGCTTAGCACCCCTTCCCCTTGTCTCGGGAGAATAGGGGCAGGAGTGGCAACTATCTCCTCTATGTGCAGCCCTTAAGAGATTTCCCCAAACCAGAATGTGGTGGCACATTCCTTTAATCGCAGCACTCAGAAGACAGAGGCAGGAGGATTTGTGAGGCCACCCCTGTCTACAACAAAGTGACTTCCAGGACAGCCAGGCCTATGGAGAGAGGACCTGTCTCCAAAAACCAAAAGAGTGATATTCCCAGAGCCTTCTTGGTGGTAGCAGGGATGGGCAGGATTGGACCCCCTCTTGCTCAGTGCCTCCTGATCTCAATACCTTTCCTCAAAGGTATCTGTATACATCTCTTAAGCCTGCTCCTCCCATGTTTGCATGTGTGTTATAGTCTACAGCCAGTCTAGCTCTTACTGTAACCCCATCCTGCCTCCCTCTTTTGGGATGGGTGTGTGTGACTGACTTGGGCCTCCAGTATGTGTACAGCCAATGTAGGTTTGTGGAGACATTGAGACTGAAGCAGTAGACAATCCCCAATACCATTGCAGGTCTGGAATGGCAC
Source organism: Apodemus sylvaticus (assembly GCF_947179515.1). Taxonomy (NCBI): domain Eukaryota; kingdom Metazoa; phylum Chordata; class Mammalia; order Rodentia; family Muridae; genus Apodemus; species Apodemus sylvaticus. The sequence goes on along the minus strand of NC_067485.1, from coordinate 40,918,181 downwards.
TCTTTAAAAAAACTTGTATACATTTTAAGGCTGTAGATTTATTTTCCTGGTTTTGTTTTTGATTGCTGACTTTTGAGGAGAGAATTGTGATAATCAATTACATTTATACATCACCTCATTGACTTTTTCAAACTCCCAAAAAAGAAATAAACAACGGTTGGGATTTTACTCCCTGGCCTAACTAGGACAGCATTCTTTTTCCCCCTCTTTTTCTTCTTTCTCAAGGCACCTGAGCAGAAATTTGGATGAACAGTGTTGTGGAATTATGATGTGATAAAGTTAGATCCTACCTTCTGCTTGTGGGCAGATGTGGCCAGCACAGAAACCTTGCAAGCTCACTCTGTATATAGGTTTTCTGGACAATGAGTGGTTGACTGTTTTTCAATCTTGGCTGTCGCGTATTTTTGGTTAGAATGTCTTATACCAAAGGGAAATAGTCTTTATTAAAGTCCTTATTTCTTCTATTAAAAAAATGAATTGTCACTCAAATCTCTGTCTACGTGATCAGGTTATGATTACCATCTTTTTTCCCATACAAAAGATTATTTGTACTGCATTAATCAGCTTTTCATCATTATACCATGTATATATGCTATTGCCAATTTATATCAAAAGGGGTTTATTTTGTCTCATAGCAATGGAGGTTCCATTTCAAAATTAATGCCCCTGTCACTTTTGAATTTGTGGCAAGATAGCATATCATGATAGGGATACATAATACAGCAAAAATTTCTATATATGGTCAGGGTGTTATAGAGAAGACAAAAACCTGGGGTCCACATTTCCCTTCAAAACATTGTCTCCAGTGATCTAAAAACCTCACATGAAGTCCTACTTTTTAAAAATTCCACCATGTCTTGATAACATTTCATTGGTCCTCAGAAGATTTTTAGATTCTGTCATTTACAGTCTAGGAAAGTTTTGGTGAGCACAATTGTCTCTGGATATTCTAACATTTCAAAGATCATTCTTCAAACATCAGGGGCACATCTTGTTGACACAACTCTGACATGCTAAGTCCCTTAGATGGAATTAGCAGCATTCAATCTGTTCAGAGAAGCCCTTGATCCAAGACTGACTTTGGAATTTTCGCTCTAGAATACAGGGGCATTCTTCATTCATCACATGCTCCTAGTTTCTCATCCAATCCTGGGTGAAACCTAACCTAATGAGGCAGGTGGGAAGAGCTGCTTCATTCTGCCAGCCATGATACATTCCTGAGCGCTCATGTGTGTCTATGAGTCTATGCGTACAGGTGCATATGTGAGTATACATATGTGTACACATTTATGCATGTGCATGTATGTTTATGTGTATGTAGGGATGTACAGAGCCATATTGGGGCAGTCATGCACATGGTTTGAATTTGACCTTGGTCAAGGACAGTCCCTGGCTGCAGGCAGGAATCTGCCATTAGACATAATAGGGAAGTAAGTTAAAGCAGGAATTTTTATCCTAGGATGGAGAAGCTCAGTGAAGGTTAAGCTCATTGTTCCTCCAGGGCTAGGAATTCCTGAATTAAGCAGGTGACCCACCCAGCTGCAGGGGCAGTTGAGACAAGGACCTCCAAGAGAAGCTAGACGACTTCCACTGGAACTCAGCCCCAGCCCGGAGTCTGCGGGGGGAAGGGTTTGCCCAAACTGTTAAAAGGTCTGACTGACATTAAAATTTTGGCCTTGATCAGTGAAACCTTGTCCTGGCCCTCCTTTCTTTTCGCCCCTTCCTCATCCATCCCTCAGTTTCTGTTCCAGCAACCCACTTTGTAATAGCTGCAGGCAGCTCTGGAATACAACACAGGGACAATTATAATTTCTGGGGGGAATCCCTACAAAGATAGCAACCTGTTCTCAGTTTTCCATTCCGCCTGTGTACTACATCATAAACCCCAAATAGAGAAAGAGATAAAAGAAGAACTTTTTTTTTTCTAGAAAGAGAATAAGAAGCAGGAGAGAATAAACATCTTGTGCTAATTATAATTACTATTGTTGTAATGGAACACCATGAGTGAAGCAACTTGGGAGTAAAATGATTCATTTGGCTTATGCTTCTGCCTCACTCTACATCACTTAAGGAAGTCAGGACAGGAACACAAACAGGGCAAGAACTTAGAGGTAGAGGCAGATACAGAAGCCAGGTCATGGAGGCATGTTGCTTACTTACTGCCTTCTGCCAAATGATTTGTTCAATGTGCTTCCTTATAGAATCCAGTACCACCAGCCCAGGAATGGCCCCACTCAAAATGATTTAGGCCATTCAATTATAAATTAAGAATATGCCCTGCAGGTTTGCCAATAGCCTGATATTATGAAGGCCTTTTCTTAGTTGTGATTCCCCTTACCTCAATGACTCTAGTTGTGTCATGTTGGCATAAAACTAGCCAAGCACATATTTGAAATAAACTATTCTAATAATAAAAGCAAATAAGTAATAGCTTAATCATGTATACATGAAGATTTTTGGAAGTTTGTGTGTATGTGTGTGTGTGTGTGTGTGTGTGTGTGTGTGTGTTTGTTTGCTTCAACAAATCACTATCTGGGAACATGTTTGCCTTTGGAGTGGGTAGGAAATTATTTACCAAACCAAATAGTATATAGCATCTGCAGAGGTTAGTGCCTCCAAACTTTCACAGCTTTCCTTAGAATTTATGATTTAGTGTCTGCAAAAGTGAGGGGCTGTTGTCCTGGCAAGTTCCAAGATTGATTTCTTGAAGTCTATCCTTGCCAGCTCCATTTGACATGTACAAACACAATCAATATACTTATGCCACAGGTAATCACTCATTAGAGAGACTCCATCCACCCCCATGCTACACATATCAATTCATCATGTCATCTCTGTGTGCAGCAGAATAGTGTGTTTACTCGTTCAGTGGCATCATTTGAATAGACAAGGTTAATAGCAACTTAATTTCACTTTAATGATACTTTAAATGAAATACCTTGATGAACATGAAGCCTTGGATAGTCTGCTGAGTAAATTCAATCACAAATTATCATTGTGACAAAGTTGTGCTCTTGACAGATGGTTTTATTTGGTTTTCTCCATTTCATGCAGAGGACCAACACCTCTGTGCCTGAGGCATGTTGATGTAGTCAGCATTCACTATCAAACAACATTCTGTTTCTAGGGAAGCTTATCACAAAAAATGATTAGTTTCATGGTCCAATATTATACTATATTTTAAAATATATTTTTACATGTAAAAACATATTTTTACATATTTACAAAAAAATGTAAAATTGCACACTTTTCCCTTCTCTTTTCTTACTCCAAGTGCTTGCATATACCTTACTCTCTTGCTTGCTTTCAAATTCGTGATCCTGGGTCCTGTTTTCTTTGTTATTGCATATATATTTCTATATATATATATGAGTGCATAGATATATAAAACACCTAGCCAGTTCCACTTAGTGTTGCTTTTATATGTATGTGTATCTGTGTGTGTGTGTGTGTGTATGCGTGCACATGAGTGTATACACACACACACACACACACACACTTATGATTTCACAGCTGACCACTAGAGATAGGATAGACAACCCAGAGTATTCTTCCTGGGATGTCTGCTTCCCCCATTCTTGTCATTTTTTTAATTGTCTGTTGTTCTTTGTGTATCATTGAGGGCCCATCAGATATCCTTCTTCAACTTTAAGATATTTATCGATGTTGTCATTGTTCATATCTTGTTAATCCTCCATATTGACAATATATTATCAGTATAATTTCCCTGTCATTTCTAGTTGACACAACCTCATCTCAGACTTCCTGATCCTCTGGCTTTTATAATCTTTCAGCCTTCTTCTGTACTGTTCCCTAAGCCTTAAGTGTGAGAGTTATGTAGTTGATATACCCATTTAGTATTGGCAACCAACTATTAGCTGTTTTCTGCATTTTGACTGTTGTTATTTTCTGTAATAGTCTCTATTTCCTACAAAGAAAAACATGCTTAAACAAGATGGCAGGTATACACTTATCTGTGGATACAAGGATAAGAATTTAGAATGCAGTAAGGATTTAAGTGGGTTTAATAAGTCAGAGGTGATAGAAAATAGTCTCCTAGGATCCAGAAGGCCAATAGCCCTAGGAAATTGGGCATTTTCCAGTACAAGACATGATGTCTCTCCTGTAGAGTAAGCCATAAGTCTAATTACACAGCTATGGCTATTGCCAAGATATCAATGCCAGTGTTGTGCCTTTAGGGACATCTTTTTATGCTGGTTATTATTGCTGTTCATCAGCATCTCTGCTGTCTTGGACTATTGGTTGCTTTTCTTCCTTGGACACTTTGCATGTCAGCTTGAGCTACTATGAAAGCTGCTCTTTAGAGAGGAAGCTCATGTGTCAGATACAAACAAAGTACTATATCCTAAGAACAGGCATTTTTAGCAATAGTGACTTACCATTTACCTCTGGAAAACAAGGTCAACAGTGACACCCTGTATTGTTTTGAGAGAGTTTCTTGGACTTCCTGATGAACAAGTCAAAATATGTTTTTAATGCCTAGTAATGGGGTTTATATGAGATAGTTTATTGTTCTTGATGGGGACTATTGTCAGCCCATGTGGCATATATATGTATATATGTATATATGTATATATGTATATATGTATATATGTATATATATTATTAATATGATACAATACATATATATCAGTAAATTTATATTGTCTGTAATCTTAAATATATTAAAAAAGATTATGAGTCTTAAGGAAACTTCTTTAGTACTATTTCCCCTCTCCCTCCTTGTCCTTTGATATTGAACCCCCTCTGCCAGTTTACAGCCCCTCCCCCATTTGCTCCCTTTCATGTCTTCACAACACTTGTATTCTGCTTTATTTGTACAGTGACATTTTACTTTCCTGGCTTGGGTATATACTCAGTTATATACTCCAGTGAAGATATTCATGAACTTAAGGGAAAAGTCAATAAAATAAAGATGAAGCAAAAGCCCACAGAGTGGGGAAAAGGAAGCATTTACCAGCTATACATCTGATAAAGGATTTATATCCAGAATTTAAAAGGAATTGACAAGAATAAAAACAGAGTGAAGAAAAAGAAATTATGCATTTAAAACATGGGCCATGACTTGAGCAGAGCCTTCTCAAAGGAAGAATTAAAGTGGCTAAGGAGTATCTCAAAATAAGTGCATCATGCCTAGTAATTAAGAATATGTAATTCACAACAACTTAGAGATTCTGTTTTTCCTACTTTCAAATGGCAAAGATCAACAGAACAACAAAAAATGCTGTTGAGGATGTGGGGAATGAAGAACCCTCATTTACTGTAGGGGGCCTGCAGGCTGGTACAACCACTCTGAATCAGTATGGAGAACTTACCAGAAGCTAGAAATGAATCTTCCATATAACCCAGGTACACCACTCTTTGGCATATGCTCAAAGGACTAATGTCCTACTGCACAGGTACCTGGTCAACCATGTCCTTTGTCACCACTTTCACAGTAGCTAGGAAGTGGAAACAACCTTAAATTTCTTCAACACAAGAATGTGCAATGCAAAGGTGGTAATAATACAGATGGGAATACTATTCTGATGTAAGGAAAAATAAAGTCATGCAATTTACAGGGAGATGGACAGCATTAGAAAGTATTATATTGAATGATTTAATCCAGACCCAGAAAGACAAACACATTTTCTCATTTATATATTCAGATGTGACATTAGAGTAGAATGTTTTCAAAAATAATTCATTGACATGTAATAATCATCAAATAAGTAGATTTTGAATCACTATTGCTAATATCTGTTTGCTGACATTTTACGGAATTACTCAAAATCACCTTGGTCTCAATAACCCAGCTAGATATTCATTAACTATACCAGGGAGGGTGGAATAGTCCCTTAATTTTTTTGTACCATCTCATGGTTCCTATCACACTAAGATCCATCTGTGCTAAAAACAGTTATTCAAGGAACTCTTTGCCTACTCTCTGTTCTGCTTCTGTTTAACAGCAGAAATAAAGCCATATATCTTTTAGGCATACACAAAATTTAAGACACCTAGAAAAATGACTGTTGATGTTGATATTCATTCATAATTCATGTTTAATAAATTTTTAAACTGAGTAAAATTATTGTTTTTATTTTTACTGCTTTTGTAGGTATATTATCTAGGTGTAAACTGCAAGATTTGATATCAAGATGAGGGTCACCAGGCATTGTTGTAAAACTATATCATTAAAAAGTGCTTTTTATTGAATAGTGTCAGGCTAGAGAAAATGATAATGCATTGTATTCTTTGAAATAACTGGGAGAAAGGATTGTGAAAGATATCTCCACAACAAGGTGATAAACAGATGAAGAGACAGAAATATTTACCCTTACATGAGCAATGCATATACATAGCAAAACAGTAAATTCTAGCCCTTTCTTTTGCTTTCCCTTTCTTTCTCTAGGCTATTTTTTCAAATCATCCTTTGGGATATCGTAGATATTCCAATTACTTGACTGTCAGATTCCTGATACAAGCTCTTACATCTTTTCTGATGACATGCTTAATTTCTAAATTATAATTCTGGTCTAAGACTATACCACCCATAATGCTCTTGATCACATCTAAATTATCAATCTAATTTTCACTATACTTTTCTTAAGATTGAATTCATTATTTTTTCTGTAATGGGCTTATAGTGTAAAATTTCACCTATCTAATCAGTTCTTCACCCTAAAGCTATTATCCTTGCCTCTCTTTTCCCTCTTCTGTGCATTTACACTTAGATTTGAGCCCTCATCTTTTCTCACCTAAACTGTTTTTCCTTTTTCATTAGTTCATGTTCTTGAGGAACATGGCTTGGGAGAAGAATAACAGTTAGAGATCCAGCCTGTATGCAATCTTACCTGAAATGAAGTATAACATTTTTTATTTCTTCTTTGATAACTTTATACAATTATACACTGTATCTCAATCTAATGCAAATCTCCCTTCCTAGTTCCCATATCATGTTTACACTGAATATCCTCTTCCTCCACTTTTCTTGATCACTATTCCTGTTTCTTTCTAAAAAGCCAGATAGCTCAGTTCACTTAGTGTGGCCTGCATGTGAAGGGTGTGAGATCATCCAACTATATATGGAGATGGAGCTCAGGGTTTCAAATATACAAGGTAACTGCCCCTGCAGTGAGCTATACTCCCACATCAAAGTTGACCTAAAAGAAAATACCATAAAAATAATCCATTGGAATATGTAAACTCGTGAGTCCAGATCCAACATAATTTACTGTTTTTCTAGGAAAAAAACAAGTTATAAACAAACTATAAACTATAACCCCATGAATAGCATTAAAAGAAAAGAGTAATACCCACCCATACTGTTTGATAACGTCCAGAAAGGCATAAAGACAGAGCAAAACAGTGTAAATAACTTCTACTTTGGAAAACCCTATAGTGCCTTAAAAATGAATATACTGAGAAAAACACATGCTTTACCTACATCTGGATTGAGTCTTTGTCCTGCATATCTGCAATATAGCAGCTGGCTTAGCTGTGATCATTTATACCACTATTACCTGAACCTAAACACATGCAAAGTTTTGAGAGAAGGTTCTTAATTCACCAGCATTGCCCACACATTGTGAAACAGTAATTCTGCAAATAGTCCCCAAAGATGTGGAGAATAATGAAAGCACACTTAGATACATAATCGGACTGCCCTACAACAATGCTCTGCTTATCACTTATGTACTGAGGGAGATCTCAGTATCCAATGCATTATTATTTTCTGCTATAACAATGCTATTATCCTCTTTAATCTATCAAAACATCAACTTCAAGATTTCGAGGAAAATCAAAGCAAAATTTCAGCCTGAAAATGATGCTTCCATCAGAATGCTCAGTAAAAGCAGGTCTAGTATCAACATTAGGACAGTAAAAGTAACAGATTTTGCTCTCATGACTGTGTTGATGACTGGAGCCATCTGTCTGACTTCCCACTGCTCCTCCCGATCCTTGCTTCCACATAATTGCCATTGTGATGAAGTAAAGCCTGCCATACATTTACGAAGTCTGAAGATGCAAATGGAGTGTGGGCAAATAAAATCATGCTATGAAAAGATGTGCAATGCTACATAAAACCAGGTAATACAGAAACAAGCCATGTCCATTCTGCTACAACATAAAGCTGCCCCCCCATGAAGATCAAGCAAAAACCATATGAGCTTTCAAATCTTTATTAACCTTAGCACATGTATGTAAAAATCTTTTCTGTATTCAAGGACTGTTCAAATTATTTCTAATAATAAAAATATACCGTTTAATCTTACCTAACATGCAAAATTCCTAGCAATATTCAAGGGTAACAGTTCAAAACATATGTAAATTCATAAACAAGGGTTTGAGTTCTTATAGCTGAGTTTACTGTGAGAACATGAAATATATGCTTATCCAAGAGAAGGCACCAGCTGCACACCAAAGAAGACTCCATGCAAGTTTACCTAAATGAAGCACCAAGTTTATTGGAGTTACTTACAGGAATATGGGACACTTAAAAGGCAGCTACATTACCACGAAGTCCATCCCAACAACTAATAAGTAAGAATGAACTGTCTATCCCTGGAACAACATGCGTAGCTTTCACAGAAGTCCATAGAAAGGACTCCTCTCTCATCAGCTGATCCTTGCTTTTCTGTCCTTGAGAGCTTTTTTACTGTGACAGGATTTTTCACCAAAAATTCCAAGGGACTTCAATCTGTATCGAATTCACATGAGATGAATGTCAGCTTTGGAATTGTACTGGGGACAAAAATTAAGAGTGTCTTGTTTTTGTTATTATTTCTATTGTGTGCAAATACAGCTTGGAGAGTCACATGTAGAAACTATATCATTTGGAATGTTAGTTTTGGATAAAGAAATTCAAGATGTAGGATTGTCTGCCATCATATAATGAAAAAAATAAATAGAAGATAGCTAAGCTCTTGTTCACTAGTCTCAACATGCATCTTAATATTTGGCATAAGGAGATATATAGAGGAATATATATTATGTAGACACACACATATATGATATATATACATATTTATATCCTATATATACACATTCTTCATGTATTAATATATAAATTTTGGGAGAACATAACTCCTGTATATCCATTCTGTTCACCATAAAGGCAGAACAGAAAATATAGTTTCCACTGATGACTTACCAGCCTTCATGTTTCCATTTGTGCAAAGTACTTATATCACTGTCTAATAATATCTTCTTGTTTCCTCTCTCAAAAGCAGAGAGTAAGAATTAATGTTATGAATTTTGTAAGACCTTCCAAATCCCTAGAGGTGTGCAACATAAATATCTTATGACTACATGCATAATTCCTTAAACTTGCCTCTTGCTCCTGAGTGGGAAAGGAAGGTGCGTGCACTCATCCAGCAAACTCAGTAATATTACTTAGAATAAATAAGTCTTAATAGTTAGTTTTCCAAAGACAAATTAAAAGAAAGAGCTATTTTACATAATGTATTAGTGTTCTATTGCTGTGATGAGACATCAAGATAGCATGAGTATGGCAACTCGTATAAAAGAAAGCATTTAGCTGGGGCTTGCTTACAATTGCAGAGGCTTAGAGCATTATTATCATGGGATAAATATGGCAGCACACAGAACAGTGCGGGCAAGGTAGCTGAGAGTTCTACATATAGATGGGTAGGCAGCAGGGACAAAAAAAAAGAGACATTGGTCATGCCTTGAACCTTTAAAGTCTCAAAGGCCTCCCTCGGTGACACTTTTCCTCCAACAAGGGCATATGTCTGAATCTTTGCAAACTATGACACTCTATGAGCCTATCACACATGATAACTGTATTTATTACTGTGTAGGTCTATACATAGTAAATTTTAATCCTGCATATAACTTCAACCACTGTATTTCATTGCTGTATATCATTGGTATCATATGTTCAGGTATGGAGGCTTTTTACCATTGTGGCTTCTCCCATTTCTTTTGAGATTGCACAAAAGATGTATCTATATGGCATTTAATTTTTTTGTACTTATTTTTTGATCATGTGTGTGTTAGAGAGAGGTGAAAGCGTATGCCACTGTGTATATGCATAGGTCAGAGGACAACTTGCAAGAGTCAGTTCTCTCCTTACATAATGTGGGTCCCAGAAATCATACTCAGGGTGTCAGTCTTGGTAGCAAATGCATTTTCTGGTCCTGGAAATTCTTTTAAAGAAATACTTTGAGAAAGGGTCTCATGCAGGCAAAACTAGCCTCCATTTCCCTAAGTATCTGATGATATCCTTCACCATCTGATCCTTCTGTTTCCACCTGTTCATCACATGGACTACAGATTTGAGTCATATGATACAGGACACAATAGAGTGTCAGACATAATACAGTGTCATTAAACCCAGTGCTCGATGCTTGATGTTCAAGCATGCTACCAACTTGAGTGCCTTAGTTTCTTTTCCTGTTGTTATGATGAAGTACCCTCCTTACAAAAGCAATTTAAGGAAGGAAGACTCTACTGTAGTCAATAGTTCATGCCAAAACAAATGAATGTGGGAAATCAAGGTAGGGTGCAGCTCAGTCATGTTATGCACATGGTCCAAGGTACAGAGACACAAAATTGTGTGCTGTGCTCAGTTTCTTCGTCTTATACTCCCCACTGAGTGAACAATCCCTTCCATGACTAAGATAAACACTCCCAAGTCAATTAACACAATCAACAGGTATGCCCAGAGACCAACCTCCTAAGCGAGTCACACTGAGTTACATCTCCAGCCTCACAAATAGTTTTAGAGCCCAGTATATTTACTATCAGTCTTTAGGTAGACAAAATCATTGTATTGCTATAGTCTCAGAATACATTTCATGCAAAGTTTATGTCACTACACTTAGTTATAGAATAACAACTGCAAAATATTACCCAAAAATGATAGTATGTTGACCAGTGAGTCCTACACCTTCTTAACATATCCCGATTCAGCTGAAAGCTATATGCCCACATAAGGGTTGGTCTACTGCATCTCCATATTTAGCTGCTGTTTTATGGTGATGGTTAACTTCCCTTAGCTGTGTGCACTGGATATTTTCCCTCTTGGATCAGCAATGAATTATTTAGTACTTGATTTGTCAGAGAGAAGCATGGCTGCACTACACTGACAGCTATGCTGTAGGAATAGAATACGGTTCAAGAAATTATTGGTGCAAAAAAAAAAGGCAACCAACATAAAAAGCAGACTTAGCTTTCCAAATATACACATGCTCACATTTATCATAATGCAAGGGCTTTGTGGGAAGAAATTCTAGCTTGATTTGCTTTTATAAAACTGACTTTCTGTTCTGTGTGCATCTGTTGGCTGGTTTTTTCCTCATCTTCTGTCTAGCCTTCTGGATTGATTTCTTTTAGGGGTTTCACATTGTCACTTAGTTTCAAGATAAATAAACTATTTCTCTCTCATTATTTCCTTATTATCTAGTACAAAATTTCTTATTGCACAAAATTACTTACATAAGGTACTCAATAACATTTTCACGTGTTTTTTTTAAACATAATTAATTTGTGATGGTATTAAAAATACTATCCTCTTTCTTTCCCTCTCTTTCTCCCTCCCTTTTCTCTCTCTGCCTCTACCTCCTTATACATTTAGAACTGATCATCTTCATTTATTCAGACTAATCTGTTCTCCCTATTCACACATCCAAACACAGTCATTTCTTTACAACTTATGATTCACATAGATTTCCAACTAATCTGATTAATTAAACTATATCAGTGTTCCAAATGGCCTGTTGAAATTTCATTCACTACAGCATGTTGACTGGGTAACTGTGGAAGGCTCATATGTTACAACTGGCCTTTCCGGCTGCATACAACTATGTAAAAACAGGTTGAGTGTTATTAGCAGTGAACAGCTGTCCCTGTCTTTCCAAGACTGTTGTTGTTTGCAGAGTTCTGATTTAATTCAACTTGGCAGTAAGGTAAGTTATGGAGTTATGTTTCCTTCTCATATCTCAGTGCAAAAACCATTAACCATTACACGTACAAGCACACACACACACACACACACACACACACAAATATTTGGAGGTAGAAAGTTTGGTCATCAAAGACAAAGGCACAACAGATAAAAAAATTTCAAAGACCCTAAATAACATGAGGAGCACAAGTTAACTCAAATCCAAATTCATTATCAAAGAATATTCCAAGGATGCTATCCTTGCTAATTAAGATCTAGACTTAAGTTGCCATGATTTTATACACACACCACAGAATCTTCATTAAATTGTGTTTATTGACATAAAAGAAGAAAGTAGTTATGACTAAAAAGATAGATAAATAGATAGATAGATAGATAGATAGATAGATAGATAGATAGGCAGGGGATGCAGATCTCAGAACAAATACAATAAAGAAAAATAAAATTTGAAAATAAAAGTTGACAGTAAAGGACCCTCAGAGCTATTGCATCATCATTGGAAAAGCAAAGGCAGATTCACACTCAGAAAGGCACAGGGGCAATTTGCTAAAAGGAGAGGCTCACTCTTTCTATGGCTTCTAGTGGTAGGAAAAGGCCAGCATTGTTCCAAAGACTGCACAGCAGCATTTCATAAGGGATGGACGAAAGTTCTTTAATGTCTGAAATAACAGTGTATTAAATACCTAGTAGGTTTCCTCTCTTCTCACTGCCCTGTATATTTACAAGTGATAGGAAGAGATTCTTATAGGTATTGACAACCATTCTAAAAGTCACAGATCAGATGTTTATGTTAGCATTGAATGACTTTGATTTCACAAACAATTTTACAATATCAAATTACTCTGCAAAGTGAAGAGGTGCCTGTCCTTAAAAACTCAAAAACAAGAAAAGTGCAGTCGTGCCAGTTCACTCTCAAGGATGAAGAGGAATTTGAAAATTTTGAAATATCCACTGAACCCAAATGTCAAACTGCATACCTGATGACATGCAGTAGCAATCATGGGTGCTTCTTTTGAGAACATGTTGTCTGACTGGTCTATCAATGTGATATTTCAGAGAATTCAAATACATAGGAGGTGCTTCTATTACTTTGAATCATCCTTAATTTAACTTGTGAATGATATTTAAATAACTAAGATTTTTCTAGAGGTAGAGATTCAGGAACTGCCTTTTCCTGAAATTCTTCAGGCTGTCTATGAGCCAAAGTGATTTATTTGACTTTTTCCTCTAAAACTATAAAGTAGTGGAACAGGATGGTGAAAGTCTTCAAATTCAACACCGAGGAGACTGCAATGGTCAAAATGGATTCAGGGAGGGTTGAGGGTGTGCCTCCAGACTCCCATCCTGAAACCCAGAAGCAATAAAGCCAGACTCCTTGGATTTGGTTGTGTCCTAACTGCCCAGTGAGTGACAGCATGGCAGACAAATTGTATGGCTATAATCCTAGATTTCCAGTTGTACTTCACAAAACCTTAAGGAAGGAGCTGGTACTCAGCTGGCAGGCTGTGTTCCTAGCAAGTGCAATTTCATCCTCAGTGCCATATAAACTAGGTGTGGTGACACATGCTGATAATCCCAACACTCAAGGGGGTGAGGCAGAAGAATCCCAAGTTCAAACTCACTCTAGGATACACATTCCATTTGAGTCCAACCTGGGCTACATGAAGTTCTGTCTCATAAATAGATTTAAATTGTAGATTATACATGTATGTGATGCTTCCCTTAAGTAAATATGTTGAATTAGCTTCTATTGAATGAGAACAGCTGAACTGGAACTTAAATGCACTGAGTGTTTTGATGGTTTAGATACATTTGTGATGTATATACTTGATAACTATAAAAGCAAACAATTTTAATTTCCTTATTTAGAATATGTAGTCTTAGAAATAAATATATAGTTTTTTCTAGTAAGTTTAAGTTGGTGTTCTCTCTCTCTCTCTCTCTCTCTCTCTCTCTCTCTCTCTCTCTCATACACACACACACACACACACACACACACACACACACAAATATAGACCCTTTTTTCAGTTTTTTTTGACACAGACCAGAGTATCTCAGGTTAGCATTTTTTGTTTTCATCATTCTTTGAGAAATTGAAACATGTATTTGATCATTTTCATTGTCCTTTCCCAACTCTTCCTTGAACTGCCTTCTCCAGCCAACTTTGTGTCCTCGATGAACAGTGAAGGCAAGTTTGAGAGGCTTAACTGTGTTTGCAAATGTGTCACCTTCCTCTGAATTTCCCTTTACTTCTCAGCATGTAAGAATTGTTTGCTAGTATTTAATTTCACCATGCAGCCCAGAATGGCCTTGAACATCTGATCCTTTTGTTTTTGCTTCCCAAGTTCTGTGGTTACAGGTGTGGACAATCAAGCTGGATTCTTTGCTATTCTTTTCTTTTCTTTTCTTTTCTTTTCTTTTCTTTTCTTTTCTTTTCTTTTCTTTTCTTTCCTTTTCTTTTCTTTTCTTCTTTTTTCATTTCTTTTTTTGAGACACTTTCATTCTGGATCCCAGGCTGACTGAGAGTTTACTGTTAAACCCAGGCTGCCCTCAAATCTGTGGCAAATCCACTGCAGCCCTGAGAATTGCACAATCACATGTGTGAGACCCCACATTCAAATACTTTGTGTACTTTCAGAAAAAGGAAATTGCACATGAGCACATAGCCTGCTTTTAATGTAAATGTCAAAGGCTCCAGAAATGGCAAACTTTATCCAGGTGACTCTATGCATTAGTGATTCCAGTCATTTCATACCAATTATGATGTCAGCCTCCTCCTGCCCCCACACTATCCTGGAGCAGTTGTCTGCCCTGTTTTTCTCAGTATGTGTTTTCATGCTTTCTGCTGAGTAGACAATTTAAAGCACCATAGGAGAGAGAAAAGTTTATTTCAGGTCACAATTGCATGTTATAGTTCCTCATTTCAGGTAAGTCATGGGAGGAATTTCAAGCAGTCATATTCTAGCCATAGTCAAGAACTGAGAGCAATGAATGCCTGTGTTCAATTGTTGCTTCCTTGCTTCCTTGCTGGCTTGTGCTCCTCTCCATCTCTCTACTCTTTCACAGTTCAGGGCCCCTTTTCTACGAAACGATGTTGCTCATATTAGGGTCTCCAAACATCAATTAGTTTAATTAAGATGGTTCCCTAGCGACATGCCTACAGGCCCACCCAATGTAGACAATCTATCATGAGACTCTCCTCCAAGGTGATTCTAGGTTGTGTTAAGTTGGCAAGTCCACTGATGGTATCTAACTCAAGCTTCACCCAAATGACATTTGCACCAAAGATTTAGAAAAAGAACATGTAGAAACTGAACCAGACACTTGGTAGTGCTGCAGTCAGCGCACGGAGGCCATTGTTGGGGTAACTTCATGTGTTTGAGGTAGGTGACTGAGAAAGGGATGCATGGACAGATGTTGAAAGAGAACAGGGTCAAAGACCAATACAAAAACAAATGGCCAAGGCTTGCTGCTGATGTCTTCTAGACAATTGTGAGATTGCAGGAAATATTAAGCTTGAGTTCTGTGAGTCCTTGTAAAACATCTGTAAATTCCTGTTAAATAAAAGAAAGTACCTTCTTTTTGTCACTTGTAGCAGAATGTGTTCTAGGATTTAATTATTTATTATATGTGAAAACTTTAGTGACTTAGACCTTAAAGCACAGTATTTAGGTAACTATGCTGGAGTGAAGTAGATGTTGGTCTGGTTTAATACTCATTGATACTGTCTGTTATTTATCATAGTAGATTGAGGCCCTAGTGCTATAAGAACAAGTGAGATATGGACTTACTGGGTTAGATGTACCTGTAAGTGAAGATGTACCCAGCCCCATTAGGAGTCAGAGAAAAGGAAGGAACCTCTATCAGACATTTGTCTACATAATAAACAGGCAGTATTCAATATTAATATCAAAGACTCACGGATATGATGCAGAAATTGCAGTCCCCATTCAGATGGGTTAACTGTGAATTAGAAATTTTCCAATCTTGGTTATAACTGAATGATCTCAGCTAATTTAACTATTTGCTCCTGTTTTCTCTTTTTCAAAAAGAAGGAATATAGTTGTATTTGCTGAATACAATCATTTTTAAGTTAAATAAGATTAAAACATCAAAACCTTACAATTGATTTATTTGATGTATTTTAGTAACTGTGCGTGTGTGTGTGTGTGTGTGTGTGTGTGTGTGTGTGTGTACCCCTAGCTTAACTGTGTAAACAGACTCAGCCTAAGGAGAACTGAGAATGTAGCTAAATTCATTCTGAGTGCAGAGTCTTGGGGAAGTTATGTCAACAGTAAATATACACATGATGGTAAGTGTATTTTGTTCAGCATCTTAATGGCAAACTAATTATGCCACTATTCCTAAAAAATAAGAACCAATTAATTTTGCTTTATGCAGCCCTGTAGTTCAGTCAAAATCACTTTCATTACCATTTATTTCAACAGGCATTTTCTCAGTCATATTAAGTATTAGTAAAGGGAGATTTCTGTTGATCCATTTGTTTTCTGTGGTAGAACAAAGATCACTAGTATACAGTGAATAAATACAGATTTATTTCCTCTAATACTTTAGCTAGGAGAGTTATATGCTAAGTTCCTCCTTCCCCATGAATGTTATACAAATATAACTGAATTTATTTGATGGATTGAGGTTAAGTGAGTGTGGCATAAATATTTATAAAACACAATTGGATTATATACATAATATATATGCATATATAAAAACACACATATATATATATATATATATATATATATATATATATATATGAAAATGTATTGAGGAATGAATCTATCACAGAAAATGTGGTGCTGTGTGTTTTAATCAGCTCCTTCACAAAAATGAGAAAATGGCAAGAAAATAAACTTTAGCAGTCAGAAATAAATACGCCAGATGTGTCTCTAGCTTTTTCATTTGTTTACTTTGTGAAAAATAGTTGGGATGTTAGTATAATTAATTATGCATAAGAGTCTTTCTCCTTGGAATTATCAATAACTTCTTAACCCAGCTAAAGACAATATTCTTGATATGTCATCCCGCTCAAGGGAAGACGTTCCTTGTATTACCTTAACTTTCCTTCCTAGTATTATTCAAGTGTAAGTGTTGATGGCCATGACTTAAAACCTGAACTATCATGGGAGAAAGCCTTGCACATGTCCAGGCTTCTTTATCCTACTATCACTGAACACCCAGAGAAATGCAGTTGCTACTTAATTCTTTGTGATATTTTCATTTTTAGAGAGGGAAGGAAGAACTCACAAGATCCTTGCTAGAACAGTGTGGTCTTCACACACTTGAACATTTTTTATGGCATCTCTTTCTCCCTGATTCTGCTGTTTTTCCCATACAACTTAAGAGCAATCAGTTCCAAAAAAGCAAAGGGCTATGATGGTAGGGAAAGAGCAGACAGTGGAAGGTAAGAAGGTTCAAACAAAAGAAGACTGAGACAAGAATGATGTTCATCTCCTTGCTAGTGTGACCTACCTTAGATGCCAATGCCTTACCCAGTGCCCCTCCATTAATGAGGCATATAAGCGAACAGTCTGAAAGGGTTAGAAGAGAGTTTTGAAAGTAATAATGGCCTACTGATATCACTGACTCTTTCTGTTTGGAACATGGTATCAGGATGTGAGAATGAGTTGAAAATCAGGAAGATGAAATAAACAAGCAATTTGTTTTCATCTAGTGAGCGCGTCCAGTTAAGCATAGTATTACTATTTTTCCCACTTCCCAACTCAGCAGGAAACTCATTATAAATTTTCAATTTTAGATGTAAGCTCCTTTTAATTATGAATATTAACTCTTACATGACATAAAGCATAGTAAATATATCTATATATCTCTATATGTATATACAGTTTAAAGAATGAATACAAGTAAAGAGGATGCAACAGAATTCAAGGAGCTTCAAAAAGGTGCCAGGTAAGAGTCTGTATAGACAAGATGATAAAGCAAGACCATCTGGGAGGGATCTATAGGTAGAACTTAGGTTTGAGGGAAAAGAAACAGAAATCAGCTGTGAAGAAAAATGGCCAAATGGGTCAGGAACAGGAACCAGGTCACACATAGGAAATGGCTCAGGAACAGAGAACACTGGGTCAGTTAAAGTCTATAAGTGATGAACAGGTGGATGGAAAGATAGTCTAGTAGATTTTGTCAACAGATGAGGATTGAACTGAGTTGGAGGGGGTCTTTGATCTTTGAGGCACATATCTGGTATCAGATGACAAGGTGGTGTAGGATCATACCATCATTGTTAAGTGCCCATCACTTTGTGGGATTCAAGCAAGGGAGTTATGCACTTTCCTTGAGTGGTCCATACCCATCTGTCTCCAGAGTTTCACTTCTCTTCTCCCCCAAAAAGAGTGAAATTAGGTCAAATTATTACTATTTGCAGATGTCATGATAGTCTACTTAAGTGACCTGAAAACCTCCACCAGAGAAATCCTACAGCTGATAAACAACTTCAGCAAAGTGGCTGGTTATAAAATCAACTCAAGCAAATCAGTTGCCTTCCTATACTCAAAGGATAAACAGGCTGAGAAAGAAGTTAGGGAAATGACACTCTTCACAACAGCCACAAACAATATAAAGTATCTTTGTGTGACTCTAAACAAACAAGTGAAAGATATATATGACAAGAACTTCAGGTCTCTGAAGAAGAAAATCAAAGAAGACCTCAGAAGATGGAAAAATCTGCCATGCTCGTGGATTGGCAGGATTAATATAGTTAAAATGGCCATCTTGCCGAAAGCAATCTATAGATTCAATGGAATCCCCATCAAAATCCCAACTCAGTTCTTCACAGAGTTAGAAAAGGCAGTTCTCAAATTCATCTGGAATAACAAAATACCCAGGATAGCTTAAACTATTCTCAACAACAAAAGAAATTCTGGGGAAAATAGTATCCCTGACTCCAAGCAATACTACAGAGCAATAGTGTTAAAAACTGCATGGTATTGGCACAGTGACAGACAAGTGGACCAATGGAATAAAATTGAAGACCCAGAAATGAATCCACATACCTATAGTCACTTGATCTTCGACAAAGGAGCCGAAAACATCCAGTGGAAAAAAGATAGCCTTTTCAACAAATGGTGCTGGTTCAATTGGAGGTCAGCATGCAGAAGAATGTGAATTGATCCATTCTTATCTCCATGTACTAAACTCCACTCCAAGTGGATCAAGGACCTACATGTAAAACCAGACACACTGAAACTAATAGAAAAGAAACTAGGGACAACCCTTGAGGACATGGGCACAGGGGAAAAGTTCCTGATCAGAATACCAATAGCTTATGCTCTAAGATTAGGAATTGACAAATGGGACCTCATAAAATTACAAAGTTTCTGTAAGGCAAAGGACACTGTTAAAAGGACAAAACGGCAACCAACAAATTCGGAAAGGATATTCACCAACCCTACCTCCGATAGAGGGTTAATATCCAATATATGCAAAGAACTCAAGAAGTTAGACCCCAGGGAACCAAATAACCCTATTAAAAATGGGGTACAGATCTAAACAAAAATTTTCACCTGAAGAAATTCGGATGGCTGAGAGGCACCTTAAAAAGTGCTCAACATCATTAGTCATTAGGGAAATGGAAATCAAAATAACCCTGAGATTTCACCTTACACCAGTCAGAATGGCTAAGGTCAAAAACTCAGGAGACAGCAGGTGTTGGCGAGGATGTGGAGAAAGGGGAACACTCCTCCACTGCTGGTGGGGCTGTAAGATGGTACAACCACTTTGGAAATCAGTCTGGCTGTTCCTCAAAAAACTGGACATGACACTTCCAGAGGACCCTGCTATACCACTCCTGGGCATATACCCAAAGGATTCCCTGGCATGCAATAAAGACACATGCTCCATTATGTTCATAGCAGCCTTATTTATAATAGTCAGAAGCTGGAAAGAACCCAGATGTCCCTCAAAGGAGGAATGGATACAGAAAATGTGGTATATTTACACAATGGAATATTACTCAGCAATTAGAAACAATGAATTCACAAAATTTTTAGGCAAATGGTTTGATCTGGAAAATGTCATCCTAAGTGAGGTAACCCAATCACAAAAGAATACACATGGAATGCAATCTCTGATAAGTGGATATTAATTAGCCCAGAAGCTCTGAATACCCAAGGCACAAATAGCATAACAAATGACTCCCATAAAGAAGTATGGAGAGGGTCCTGATCCTGGAAAGGATTGATCTAGCATTGGAGGAGAGTACCAGAACAGAGAAAAAGGAGAGAGGTGATTGGAGAAGGGATGGAGAGAAGAAGGTTTATGGGACATATTGGGAGGGGGGATCTGGGAAAGGGGAAATCATTTGGAATGTAAACAAAGAATATAGAAAAGAAAAAAAAATATATATAAAAGAGTGAAATTAGGTTAAGTTTTGTCATAGTTTTGGAAGGCCTAATAAAGGCAACTTTGATCAAAGGACTTAAAATATCAATTCCAGTTTCAAAACCATTATACTTTCTCAGTGTAATTTATGGAGATTATTATCTAGTTATAGTTTTGAAATCTCACTGCCAGGTTTAGAGTACTTTTAAACGCTGGGAAGGTTCTATCAAGAGTAGGCTATGTTGCTAATCAATACTGTTAGCAAGAAAATTACACGACTCTGGTACTTGGGTACATGATTCTAAATCATATTGGTAACATAAATTTGAAAACTTCTTTTCTCATATTATGATATTTGCTTTTGTATTTATGGTCATTTGCATATCTATGGCCATACATGTGAGTGTGCACACAGAAACCTTAGGCTGATGCTGAGAGTCTTATTTCCCTTGATCTATGTCCACCTTAATAATTGAAGAAGGGTCTTTCTATTGAACAAGCAAACCTGACTTGCAAGCTTGCTTTATTTAGGGAAATCGCTGTCTTTGCCTTCAAAGCACTGGAATTACAGACAGGCCATTATGCCCACACGAATTTGAGTGAACTCTGGAGATCTGAATTCTGGTTCACATATTTGCTCAGCAAATGCTTTAATAACTGAGACTGAGAACTTTTATACACACAGATTTCTTGCATATATATAATGTATATGAATATTCATGTACATACAGGCTACAATAATGAGCATCATTCTACTAAATTACTTATTTATTTTTCTAACATATTAAATATTTGTTTTATTTAATATTTTAATTTTTACCCACATGTATTAATTATATACATTATTGACACTCAATGTGATTTTTCAGTGCATGCATGCACTATGTACTGATAAAAGCCAAACTTACTTTTATTATCCCCTGATTTTCTAGCATCTAGTTTATAGTAATACATGTTTATATTAAATAAAAAAGATTTAAAATAAAAATGATCAAGAAAGTTCAATAACCTTGTAGTTACAAACTAACAAAAATTATTAGAAGTAAAGTAATTAAAATTAAAATAATAAACTAAAGAAAAGCTAAAAACAATTATTAACAGAATAGAGATATTTCATTTAAGATAAGTAAAATAGACAAAATCTAAGTAAATTAAATGAGAAAAAAGGAGAGAAGACATTCCAAGTACATAGATTATACAGGAGACATTATAATAGATACTACAGAAATGTTAAGATCATTAAAGACCTTAACAAACAACTACATGGCAACAAGCTTAAAAACCTGAAAGAAAAAGAGAAATGAATAATTTTTAATACATTTGAATTATTAAAGTTGAGCTACGAACATAGAAAATCTAAAATCTGATGACAATTGTTAAAATTTAATCAATAGGAAAATGTCTTTCACTAAAGAAAATATCAGGACTGAATATCTTTACGGATGGAGAACATCTTATTTGGAAATGTGCTAAAGATATTTAGGACTTTGGGGAAGTTAGGGAACTCTGAAAGGAAGGATCTGTAGGTATAATAAAAAAACAACCCAGAGGACTTTTCATAATATCTAGTACATGACATCAGAAAGAACATGTCTCTCCTCAATTAAGGCAGACTGGTTGTTCAAGTAAAGTTCAAAGACTGGAGAGTGAAATTAAGCTGTACGGTGAAGTTGATATTGAACCTTCTACCTTCCCTGAGGAAAGTTATTGCTTTAACTTTCTATATCCTTTGTGGACTGGAGCTCTCAATTCTATACGTCCATTATTTATAGAAGCACCTGTTTTAAAGAAGTAGAAAGCTGAGTCAGGTAAGAACTGATTAGCCTGACAGAAATGTCTTAAGATAGATAGACTTCTCATGCTAGGTGAAAATTCTCAGGAAACAGTGGACAATTCTAAAGTAAGCATATTCTGTCATAGCACCTTATACTGCTGAATACTTGAAGTGTGTCTGAACAAAATTGAGATATGTTGGATAAAACCTCCCAAAAAAGGGATGGGCTATCATATGAAGATGCATGATTTGTGGGAACAAATGTGGTCCAATTAAAATAGATAAAAACTTGGATAAATACTCCTTAAATGTATGAAAAAGCATGAAAAATTGCTTATGTTGTTATTCTTTAAAGAAGGACAAACTAAATCTAGAATGCATTAAAACTCATGTTTTAAGGAAAGCAAACCAAAAGCAAAATCAGAAAATGTTGAATGATGGCCAAGAGGTGAAGCAAATCCACAGATCACTGCCTTTTATATCACTGTTCATTGGCTATTTACTAGAATAAAATACACATTGAAGGCCTAAGAAATTCCATGCCTACCTATATGCTACCATAGATAGAAATACATGCATACATACATATACATGCACATACATATATATGCACACATTTGCATGAACAAATCAGGCACATATAAATAACATAAACATAGATATGCATAAATACATGCAAATACATATGTATATATAAATATATAAATAATAAAACAAATCTGTACAAATTCACATGCATATATATTAATATGCATTCACAAATATGAATACATATACATAGAGAGAGAGAGACAGAGACATATATATATATGTATATGTATATACACACACATACACACATATATATATATATGTATACACATGAACTGACAAGAGTCTCTTATTTGTGATTGGCTTGAGTTGGGAATCACAGTTCAATACTGAAGAACTGAATAAGCATATATTACAGTGTTCCAACAGAAAAGAGCTTAAGTTGACATTAACTCAAGTTAATATCAACATTAAACAAGCCATTAACAAAAGCATATATATTGGTCATCACATGTTTATCATATTCAAACAGATGCATAGAAATTAAATCTCCAATTTAAAAGTGTGAAGTAAGAAAACACCAGTTAAAATTTTGTCTCAATAATAGAGGGGTGACCTGGAGAATTACTCCAAGCCTTGGAAAGTTGAATTGAGAGTGGATGCCTCCTTCCTGTGCTCAGACATCCCATTGCACTGTGGCAACTTGCCCTGCTCTTAGGCACAGTTGCCTGAGCATGAAGGAGTTTAAATGGCCTTTGATCATCACCATCCATAAAAGGAAGGCCAGTTAGTGGATAAACTTTTTCTGTTGTAAATCTCTAGAGAGAGAGTCAAGGTGCACTCTATGATATCTTCAAACTGAACTTGTGGAGAAAAGCTGGCTAAGATGGCATGCTGAAATGGTCACTCCTTCCAGGCCAATTCTTCAGTATTTGTATTATTTCTTCTTGGCACTTATGAAGTTATGGAATTTTGTGAAGGTACTACCATTTTGGTATATTTACATGTATGAATTTGACTTGGATGCATATATGGCATTTATATTTATACAATGCCAACAACCATACTCAGAAATTACTCCCCAGGTTGTTAAAGGTTAAATCAGCAAGCTTTATACAGTAGCTGTGAGAGTAAGAGCAGAAATGTTCATTTTTAAAAATAATTTCCTTTATGTTTACATATCTCATCTGTTGTTATATATGTTAAGTACTGATATGATACTATGCAAAGGTTAGCCTAGAATTCTCATATTTACATATAAAATTCTAGATAGAAGCATGCATTTTCCAAGACTTTAGACATAATTTTGACCAATTATAAAACTGAGTATCTAAATTGGAAAAGTCTTTATGGCCACCAGTTTATAAACAATATTCCTAGGATAGTTTATTCCTCAGGTGATTCTGTTTGGTGCCAACTTAAGGAAGTTGTTTCATTCTGTCTTCATGACTTGATTTCATTCCCAGAGAGTCCTCTCACTGATGATAGGTTCATACTGCAGCATGTCCTCATGGTTGTATAACTGAGAAAGGTATGCTAGAGGAGTGAGAAGTGGCTTGGCATTCTGCCTCAGGGATTGCAGCTAAGTAGGTGAGGTGTAATTATCCTCCTATCTCAGGAAATTAGTTTCCTCATTAGAAATGCAAGAAGAAGGAAGGAAAGGTCCCTGGTCCTGGAAAGGTTCAGTGCAGCAGTGTGGGGGAATGCCAGGATAGGGAAACTGGAAGTGAGTGATTGGGGAACAGGGGGAGGGAAGAGAGCTTATGGGACTTTCAGGGAGTGGGGATCCAGGAAAGGGGATATCATTTGAAATGTAAATAAAGAATATATCGAATTAAAAAGAAAAGAAATGCTTGCTCCTTCTCCAAAAAATCTAAACATTTTTATTTTTCCTTTTTTTTTCCTTTTTATTCTTCATGCTCATCTAGAATTCTACAACTACCTATAAAGAGAGGAAGCCATTTTCTTTTTTGTTAATTTTGATTCATTAATTTATTCACTTTATATCCTGACCTCAGTTTCCCATTCTCCTCTCAGTCCTTTCCCAGAGCTCATTTCCCCATCCACTCCTCCTTTTTTTTCAAGGTAGCTCATATTTTTATTGCATTCATAGCAATTAACAGTATACCCTATGAGCTAAGGTTTTTTTTTTATTGAATATCATCTTCATTTACATTGCCAATAGTAAAACCTTTCCCGATATCCCCCCTCCCCTAAGAGCCCCCAGCCCCTCCCCCTTCTCCTTTCCCCTGCCTCCATGTATTTGCCTCTCTACCCTACACTCCCACCTCCCCCCTCAGTTTCCCTTTGTTGGGGCCTCTGTTGAGCCTTTATCTGACCAAGGACTATTCCTAACACTGATGCCCAACAAGGCCTTCCTCTGTCACATTTTTGGCTGGAATCATGTGTGCCTTGGTTAATGGTCCAGTCCGTGGGAGTCTTGGAGCCTCTGGGTGGCTGAAATCATTGTTCTTCCCATCGGGCTGTAAACCCCTTCAGCTCCTCTGGACCATTCTCCACCTCCTTCATTGGGGACCCCATGCCCAGTCCAATAGTTGGTTGCTAGCATCTGCCTCTGTATTTCTAAGGCTCTGGCAGGGCTCCTCCTTTTATCTTAAGAAAATAGAAGGCCTCCAAGGGATATCAACCAGTCTTTGCAAATCAAGTTACAGTAAGATTAGGTTCTTTTTCTACTACAGAACTCAGTAGGGGAAAAGAATCCAAAAAGCATACAATAGAGTCAGGGACAACACCTGCTCCCACTGTTAGGAGTCTACTGAAAGACCAAGCTAGACAATGTTACATATGTGCAGAGGACAAAGGTCAGTTCCATTTGCTTGTAGCTGGGAAAACGTCTGACTTTTTCAAAGAAATGTCACACCTTACTTCTATAGTTCCTTCAGAAAAGGTTATACCGCTTCCTTCAGATATTTTCTCTTGGACTATCTCTCTTTGGAGCAGCCACAATATGGAAGGGAAGCCAAATGAGTTCAGTTTAGAGACCCACTGGCAGAGAAACTATAAGTACCTCCTATAGACTGCATCAACTAGCAAAGGTTGGACTTTCATCTCTTCCTAGCCCCAGACTTGGCATTTCCATTGAGGCTCCTGGATATATTTCAGAGTAAAGGAAAATAAGTTCATTGTATCATGTCCAAATACTTGGACCCCAGCATCCATAGATGGAGAAATAGCTGCTTTAGGGCACCAAGGTTTATCATGACTTGCAATCAGCATAACTACAAAAGAGATGTTGATACTCTGGTATACAGGTTGTCTACCATTTCAAACCTATCTTTAGTGTCTGTACATTATATTTTAAATTACGTTGTGTTCTTATTAGACAATATTCTTTTGTGGAATGCTGAAACAGTCAATAAATAATTTTTATTCTCTTCAAAGTTTCTTATTCTCTTATTTTTCAAAACCAGTGCATAGATTTTTCAACATTTATTGTGAGTATACAGCTGAGAAGGATACAATTCATCATTTGTATTTACCATTTTTTGGCATTAGATATTTCATTTTTCTTTCAATCTCAGCAGTAGCTTAGCTTGAATATGTTGTCTTAAAAGTTAGGCAGCAAGGGATTCACAATTCCCACATGACTTCTTCCAGGTAGAAGAGCCAATGGGAAGAATTCTTTTGTGCTATCAATAACTTAAGCTTAAGGCACAGCTCTGCTTGGGTCACCCTCTTTTTTCTGATGTTCCTTTGTCATTCTTTATTCTTGTCCCTCAAGTAAAACTGTGGGACTGTTGTCAGACTCTGTGCAGGTAACAAAAAAACAAAAAAAAAAAAAAAAAAACAAAAACAAAAAACAACAAAAAAAAAACTTGTTCAAGTATCACCGAGATGTTGCTTTCTGTCTTTCAAATAATTTTAACAAAAATCCAGAGAGATTTATCATTGCTCCTCACAAGGTCTTTAGTTTAGTTTATTTATTTATCTGTTTTCATTATGTCTTCTTCTTACCCCTCAACTCTGTTATGTGTAGGCCCATTCCTATTTATCATTTATTTAGAGGATTTATTTCTATCTACTCTTGAGAAGGTGACAGCTCACAAATGGCCTAGTCTAGACTGATCAAGTACATAGAACAATTTTTCCTTTTTTCCTTAAAAAAGAAAATCATATGGACTGATTCAGGGAGAGGTTGTGAAAGGCATAGAAACACATTATAGTATCTAGTAATAATTCAAAGTTTAGCTATAAATTACCAAACTGATGTTTCTGAATATATGTGTTTATCTGAAAAGCAGTTTTATTTATTATTTATTTATTAATAAACCAGTATTATTTATGTATTAATAGTATGATAGAGTAAAGCACAGTGACACAGACACTCTTGAAGAGTCAATTTTTTTTAATCCTTTGAAACCTGAGAAGTAGCCAGCTCAGCCAGGTAGCAGAGGACACCAGAGTATAGGATTGCTCAGGTCACAGCTTGCCTGGGTTCCTTCCGCATGAGGGAGCCAGGTAGCTCTAGAGTTGCCTGGGCACATATCCTGCAGGGGAACATCTGACCTGCAGGGAGTCCCGCAGTTAAAGGGAGCCCAGTGGTCTAAGGTCCCCACCATCTTGGCTCCTGTGTCCAAGCAGCCAGCTCAGCCAGAGGCCTGTGCCACATCTGACACAGGAAAGATCCTACTTCTTGATACTCTCTGGAGAACCAGCAGGAGCAGATTAATTGCCACTGGCCCTTTCCATCGAATGTGGTAGACCTGTGCCATATCAGACATGGGGAAGATCCTACTTCCTGATACTCTCTCAAAAACAGACAGGAGCAGGTTATTCAGTAGAAGCGGGACATTCGAGAACTAGCATCAGCAGAGCATTTGAAATCCAGCAGCAAACACTATCCAGGGCCGTTTGACCTACAGAGTGATCAGTGCTTGGAGGGGTAGCCTTACAATATTCACCATCTTCACTACTGGGCAGACCAGACAGGCAACATCAGGTACACAGAGACAACCTGAGTATAGCATTGCTTGGGACAAGGCACACAAGGGCTCCAACGGCACCCAAAAGTAGGGCAGCATATCAGCATATCTATGTGACACAATGAAAGCTGTGATAAGAGGAAAACTCATAGCCCTGAGTGCCTCCAAAAAGAAACTGTAGAGAGCATACATAAGAAGATTAATGGCAAAACTGAGAACCCTGGAACAAAATGAAGCTAATTCACCCAGGAGGAGAAGAAGACAGGAAATCATCAAATTCAGGACTGAAATCAATCAAGTAGAAACAAAGAAAACCATACAAAGAATCAACAAAACCAGGAGCTGGTTCTTTGAAAACATAAACAAGATAGATAAACCCTTAGCCAGACTAACTGAAGGGCACAGAGACAGTATCCAGATTAACAATATTAGAAATGAAAAGGGAGATATAACAACAGACTCCGAGGAAATTCAAAAAAATAATTAGATCCTACTACAAGAGCCTATTCTCAACACAACTGGGGAATCTGTAGGAAACGAACAATTTCCTAGACAGATACCAAATACCAAAATTAAATCAGGATCAAATAGATCATCTAAACAGCCCCATAACCCCTAAAGAAATAGAAGGGGTCATAGAAAGTCTTCCAACCAAAAAAAAGCACAGGACCAGATGTTAGTGCAGAATTCTATCAGACATCCAAAGAAGACCTAACACCAATACTCTTCAAATTATTCCACAAAATAGAAACAGAAGGAACACTACCCACCTCATTCTACAAAGCCACAATTATGCTGATACTAAAACCACAAAGAAGGAGAACTACAGGCCAATATCCTTTATGAATATCGATGCAAAAATACTCAGTAAAATCCTTGCCAACAGAATCCAAGAACACATCAAACCATTCACCATGATCAAGTAGGCTTCATCCCAGGGATGCAGGGATGGTTCAATATATGGAAATCCATTAATGCAATCCACTACATAAACAAACTCAAAGAAAAAAACCACATGATCATTTTATTAGATGCTGAAAATGCATTTGACAAAATTCAGCATCCTTTCATGCTAAAAGTTTTGGAAAGAACAGGGATTTGAGGCCCATACCTAAACATAGTAACAGCAAACCAGTAGCCAACATCAAACTAAATGGAGAGAAACTTGAAGCAATCCCCCTAAAATCAGAGACTAGACAAAGCTGCCCCCTCTCTCCATATCTTTTCAATATAGTACTTGAAGTTCTAGCTAGAGCAATTAGACAACATGAGATCAAGGGAATACAATTTGGAAAGGAAAAAGTCAATCTATCACTATTTGCAGATGATATGATAGTATAAGTAAGCGAACCAAAAAACTCCACCAGAGAACTCCGACAGCTAATAAACAACTTGAGCAAAGTGGCCGGATATATAATCAACTCAAGCAAATAAGTAGCCTTCCTATACTCAAAGAATAAACAGGCTGAGAAAAAAATTAGGGAAATGACACCCTTCCCAATAGCCACAAACAATATAAAGTATCTTGGTGTTACTCTAACCAAACAAGTGAAAGATATGTATGACAAGAACTTCAGGTCTCTTAAGAAGGGAATCGAAGAAGACCTCAGAAAATGGAAAAATCTTCCATGCTCGTGGTTTGGCAGGATTAATATAGTAAAAATAGCCATCTTGTCTAAAGCAATCTGCAGATTCAATGCAATCCCCATCAAAATTCCAACTCAGTTCTTCACAGAGTTAGAAAGAACAATTCTCAAATTCATCTGGAATAACAAAAATCCCAGGATAGCTAAAACTATTCTCAACAGCAAAAGAACTTCAGGGGAAATTAGTATCCTGGACCTCAAGCAGTACTACAGAGCAATAGTGTTAAAAAACGGCATGGTATTGGTATAATGACAGGCAGGTAGATCAATAGAATAGGATTGAAGAACCAGAAATGAACCCACACACCTCTGGTCACTTGATGTTTGACAAAGGAGCTAAACCAATCCAGTGGAAAAAAAGATAGCTTTTTCAACAAATGGTGCTCATTCAATTGGAGGTCAGCCTGCAGAAGAATGTGAATTGATCCATTCTTATCTCTTTGTACTAAGCTCCACTACAAATGGATCAAGGACCTCCATGTAAAACAAGACACACTGAAACTAATAGAAAAGAAACAGGGGGAGACCCTTGAGGACATGGGCACATGGGTAAAGTTCCTGAACAGAACACCAATAACTTATGTTCTAAGATCAAGAATTGACAAATGGGACCTCATAAAATTACAAGGTTTCTGTAAGGCAAAGGACACTGTAAAAAGGACAAAATGGCAACCAACAAATGATCTTCACCAACCCTACATCTGGCAGAGGGCTAATATCCAATATATACAAAGAACTCAAGAATTTAGACTCCAGAGAGCCAAATAACCCTATTAAAAATGGGGTACAGAGCTAAACAAAGAATTTTCTCCTGAAGAACTTTCAATGGCTGAGAAGCACCTTAAGAATTGTTTACCATCATTAGTGATTAGGGAAATGCAAATCAAAACAAACCTGAGATTTCACCTCACACCAGTCAGAATGGCTATGATTAAAAACTCAGGATACAACAGGTGTTAGTGAGGATGTGGAGAAAGAAGAACACTCCTCCACTGCTGGTGAGGTTGCAAATTAGTACAACCACTATGGAAATCAATCTGGTGGTTCCTCGAAAAACTGGGCATGACACTTCTGGAGGATCCTGCTATACCACTCCTGGGCATATACCCAGAGGATTCCCCGGCATGCAATAAGGACACATGCTCCACTATGTTCATAGCAGCCTTATTTGTAATAGCCAGAAGCTGGAAAGAACCCAGATGCCCCTCAGTGGAGGAATGAATACAGAAAATGTGGTATATTTACACAATGGAATATTACTCAGCAATTAAAAACAATGAATTCATGAAGTTCTGAGGCAAATGGTTGGAACTGGAAAATATCATCCTAAGTGAGGTAACCCAATCACAAAAGAACACACATGGAATGCAGTCACTGATATGTGGATATTAGCCCAGAAGCTCTGAACACTCAAGACACCATTCACATATCAAATGATTCCCCAGAAGATGGAAGTTTAGGTCCCTGGTCCTGGAAAGGCTTGATCCAGCATTGTAGGGGTGTACCAGGACAGAGAAATGGGAGGGCGGGTGATTGGGGAATGAGCAGAGGGAAGAGGGCTTATGGGACTTATGGGGAGGAGGGAACCAGGAAAATGGAAAGCATTCAGAATGTAAACAAAGAATATAGAAAATAAAAAAAATTAAAAATAAATAAAATAAGAATCAATTGATTAAAAAAATCATGAAACATTATAATCAATACAGGTAAAATATCCCAAAACTCTAAAATTTCATGTAACCTCTCTAACTAAATTGCAATAAAGCATAAAATCTATAGTAAAATAGTCTTAGGAACTTATTAAATCATGATATTTGAGCAACGTATTATTGAATGCTGAGTGTCTCAAAGAAAAAAGTCAAGAGATAAATTTTTAAAAATCCTGGAACTAAATAAAATTGAAAATGCAATACCACAAAACCTCTAGGATATTATAAGAGAAGTTCTAGAGGGAAAACTTGAACCTCTAAGAAATTACAATAAACACTTAGAAAAAGTGCAAATAGCAACTTAGTGATACAATCCCACAATTTGCATTAATAAACTCATATCAGTGTTTGGAAAGAAATAATGAAAATAGGAACAAAACATAACTCCCAACAAAAGAATAATCTTTATCTTCTTATGGAAACATACACACAAAACAGTACTGCTAAAATAATTCTCCATAATAAATGAATTGAAGGAGGGAGAGATCTCTAGTTCCAGTTTCAGGCTGTATTACAGAGCTATAATAATAAAAACCATATGTTATTGGCTCTAAACCAGGCATGTCAATGAATGGAATCAAACTGAAGACCCAGACATAAATTCACACACCTGTGAACACCTGATTTTTGAGGAAGAAGGCAGAAATACACACTGAAAAAAGATAACATTGTCATCAAACTGTGCAGTTTAAATTGAATGGTTCCATGGAGAAGAATTCAAATAGATCCATAATTTATCAGGTTTCACAAAAGTCATCTCCAAATGAATAAATAACCTCTCCATAAGACCAGATGCACAGAGCTTGATAGGAGAGAAATAGTAGAATCACTTTGAAGTCATCAGCACAGGAAAAGACTTTCTGAGCAAAATATCATTAACATTGCCCCTATGATAATAATTAATAAATGGGACCTCATGATATTGAAAAGCTTCTGCACAGCAAAGGATGATATACTTCAGACAAAGTGTCAGACCTCAGAATGAAAAATTAATTTTAGCAACTTCACATCTCATAGAGGACTAATATCCAAAACATAAAGATAACAAAACAAATAAAACTAGATATCAAGGAAACAAATAACGCAACTAAAAATGGTGTACAGTTCTAATCAGAGAATTATCAAAAGATGAAATGTTCAACATTCCTAGTCCTCAGGGAAATGCAAATAAAAACTACTTAGATTTTATTCTTATAGCATTGGAAAGACTAAGATGAATAAAACAAGTAACAGATTAGGCAGGAGATGTGGAGCAGAGAGAACAGTCACCAGTTGTTGGTGGGAGTGTGAACTTGTACAGCCACTATGGAAATCAGCATAGTGGTTTCTCAAGAAGGTGGAAGCTGTTCTACCTGAAGATTTAGCTATACTACTCTTGTGCACGAATTCAAACCTTCATTTATCCCACCATTGAAAGACTTGTTTAGCCGTGATTTCTTCATTGATGCTGTTTATAATATCAAGAACTGGAAACATTTAGATGTCCTTCAACAGGATAAAGAAAATTTGGGACTTATACAATGACACATTTCTTACCTATTTACAAGAAAAATTAAATCATGAAATATGTGGGTCATTGAATGGAAGTAAAAAAATTACCTCACCTGAGTGAGGTAACTCAGACCTAGAAAGACAATTATGGCATATTAGCTCTAGAACCAATGATAACTAAGCTACAGCTTATAAAACCACAGAGGTTATGCATAGTGCAAGGTGATGTCTAGTTAGATGTTTCTAAGAAAGGGAAATAGAATGGATGTGTGGGAGGTGGACTGGAATGGGAAGATCAAGTGGAGGAGAGGAGGGAAGAGGAGGATGAGAAAAGAATGAGGAGAGATAAATAAATTTAAAAGTCATTTGAAGGACAATATAGAAACAAAATACAGTAGAGGCTTCCTAAATTGTTTACATAATAGATGGCAGTATAAATGAAAGTACACAATAATTGGGGGACAGAGCCCCATCGGTTTCTTGTCATCAAATGAAGCTTCCAGTACCAGGATTGTGTTACCTATAATTGCACTGTTACCCAAATAGGTCCCAATGGGACCCCCCAAACAACCCGGTCTAGTTCCAAGAGTGCAGGTTTCTCTCTGCCAATTGATGGTAAGGTTCAGTTGCTCAGGCAACACCTGCAAACTCATTGAAGATGAAGAAGTTGAGCCTTCACCCCTATGTGCTAATGGCTGGTGTAAACAAGGAGAAGTGTAAACACTGACCCAGCCCATCCCTTTGATCTACATTGATGACTTGCCTGGCAGTTGCACTAGTGTAATAATGGTACAAAGTCTGTGGGAGTGACCAACCAGTATCTGATTTGACTAAGGCACACTCCACAAGATGGAATCCATATGTGAAACTGTTTGCATGACCAAGAACCAGACATTGTACAGAGTAAGGTACCTTACTGCACTCAGTTCCAAAACAATGTTGCCACCATAACATACCTCTTGTGAAAAATTTGGTTCATTTTTTAAAAAAATTTTACTAATTATATTAGATATAAAATTTATATAAAATTTCTTCTCTTTTTAAAAAATTTTTTATTGAAAATGGAAGTTAAGGTAAGTAAGAACACTTTATGATAAAATTAAAGATTTACACAGAAAATATTTAGGATAAACATTAAAATTGACAATTTTCATGGAACATTAAGGAATAAAGTGATAGACATGTAAAACATTGCTAAATTAATTGAAATATGGGATAGAAACATTTTAGGATAGAATTGAAGATTTACATGGAAAATATTTCTGATAAAATTGTAGAAAAATGTAGAAAAACATGTTAGAATTGAAGATTATCATGGAAAATTTTATACAGGTATAATAATGGTAGGTGTGAAAGTATTCCTAAGTTGATTAAAAGTGGAATTATAAACATTTTCTGATAAACTTGAAGATTTACATGGAAAATATTTCTGATAAAATTGTAGAAATATATTGAAAAACATGTTAAAATTAAAGATTATTATGGAAATTATATAGATAAAATGATAGACATAAAGATAATTCTAAGTTTGATTGAAGGTAGAATTATAAACATTTTCAGATAACATTGAAGATTTACATGGAAAATATTTCTGGTAAAATTCAAGAAATAAATAGACAAACATGTTATCATTGACTATTTCATGGAAAATTTTACATAAAAATGGTTGATGTAAAAACTCTTTCTAAATTAATTGAAGGTGGAATTAGAAACATTTGTGATAAAATCAAAGATTTACATTGGAAAGATTTCTGATAAAATAGAGGAAGTATATAGAAAGACATATTAAAATTGAAGATTATCATGAAAAATAATGCCGATAAAATGGTAGACATAAAAGAATCTTCCAACAAACCCAAAAGAAGATACCCACACAAACATAAAAATAACATCAAAAATAACAGGAAACAACAATCACTATTCCCTAATATCTCTTAATAACAATGGACTCAACTCCGCAATTAAAAGACATAGACTAACGAAATATTTCTCATGTAAATCTTCAATTTTATCAGAAAATATTTGTAATTCTCTTTTTAATCCTACAGGTCATTTTTCTTTATTTATTATGGTTTATAGCTTACTGTTTTTAATTGTATTTTTGTGTACATAAATGAGTGGTTTTCTGTTTCTTATCCTTTCTCTTGAAATCTTTTATTTCTGCATATTTTAACAAATTCTGATGTCTTGGTTTTATTTTTTTAATTAAATTAAAAATTATTAAATGAACTTAAAGAACAATTCTAGAAAAGTTACTATGCAAAGTTTTGAGGTATATTATATTCTGTAACAGTAAAACCACCATGGTACTGTCACAAACACAGACAAGTAGAAGAATGAAACCAAACAAAAGGTCAAACGACAAGTCTGTATGATTATAGCCATGCAATATTTGACAACGATGCTTAAAATAAATATAATTTGACCTGACTTTTCTAAACTATCTGTTTTATTTTGCTCTCTGAAATTTTTCCTTTTGAAAAATTAGGTTTATTTTCTTGTTGATATGCAAAATCAAAAACTGTCCATGTAAATAGCATAACATAGGATGCTTCTCTAAGTGCTTACATTGTACAGTTGGAATTGCATCTATAGAAAGATGATTTGGGCATTGTGTTTCACTTACTTTTCCTAACTTAAGTGAGAGAATGCAATCAGGTAATTTTAAGTGACTGTTCCAGAAGGAACGTCTTCAAGGAGGCTGATGTTACTGCTCTGTACCCCAGGTCCCATTTTCTGATTTCCTTTTCTCTCCAAGTAACTGAATAATGACCTGGACAATATTTGAGAAGATGAGAAATTAAATTAATTGGTGTTTAGAAGTGAGATTTGGGATATTTTGGCTTAGTGGTGTTTTTCTGTCGTTACACCAATGTCCATTTTCCAGTTACTCCTGTGCCAAATTTTAACTTTTCTGTGCATTAGAAGCATTCTAAAAATAAGAACATCACTAAATATAGGGGGAAGACTATTCATTACTAATAAAATTGAACAAAACACCTGAAGTCACATTTCTGCATAATAGTTTAACACTTGGAGACTTGGCCCTGATAGCTTTGAAAATACCAAAGCTACTTTGTCCTTTGATTCACTGTGATTGTGTGTCAGATTTGCTATTCCTTGAAGGGGACAGGGAG
This sequence comes from Apodemus sylvaticus, assembly GCF_947179515.1. Classification (NCBI taxonomy): domain Eukaryota; kingdom Metazoa; phylum Chordata; class Mammalia; order Rodentia; family Muridae; genus Apodemus; species Apodemus sylvaticus. Next base: position 40,882,663 of record NC_067485.1, on the reverse strand, counting down.
ATGGAGAACAGAAGATAGGATAGAAGCCAGGGGATGGGGACAGATGAACACACACAGAAGCAGAGAGAGAGCAGCACAGTTCCAAGGGTCAGAGCACAGGGCAGAGGGGAAGGATAGGGCATGGAAATGGTGCAAAGCAAAGGGACAGAGGACAGAGGACAGGAGACAGAAAACAAGGATAAGAGAAAGTACACACACACACACACACACACACACACACACACACACACACAGAGGCATAAGAGCCCGAGCAAGCACATGGAACAGGACATAGAACAAAAGGCACAGGTAAAGGGGACACATATCCTAAATCTATTTAAATCAGTAGAAACCAAAGGTCCCTCTTCTATCTTTAACTGAAGGCAGCTTAGGGAAGTATGCCTCTCCTAGGGCTTCTGGGAGCAGTGATGCAATTCATCCATAGGCAGGTGTCTGCTAATGCCCTGAGATTGTCTAGAGGGTGACCACAAAGTAGATATCACAGGAAGACATCTGGGAGTGAAATCTATGGCATATGTGACTATAAAATTTGAATATAAATGTGCAGTTAAGTCTAAGAGAGGAAATATATGTGTGTATGTCAATGAATGATGTTTACAGCAGCAGTAAATTTAGAAAGAGATATTTATAATTAAGAGCATATTGAATGGCTTTGGATCATCTATGAAAGTGTACATTGTCATTCAGGGATGATTTTTAAAAATCCACAAGAGAATAAGAGGATCAATACCACTCCAGTTGATGGGAAAGCCTTGAGAGATTATGTTGGATGTTCTCAACAGACTAATTGACAATACAACAAATCAAAAGTGTTAAGGTCAAATCAAGACCACCCCAATTTCCACTGCTGTATGAGAATGTGAGATCACTTCAAACATGGACACAAAAGGGGGCAAAATTTGCCTATTTATGGTACCAGAAGCTGTGATCATTTTCATCTCAAATGTCGATCCTTATGCCATAAAAAGGAAAGCACCTTTTTTTTTTCAACTAGCTTCCTGGTACAATGTACTTTATAATACATTGTTGATATAATCACGTGAATGCAAATTAAAATCAGTGTGGAATGTCTTTTTGGCAGAAGCTTCGTTTCTTGGTCACAAGGTAAAATATTCAAACAGGTTTGACAGAAGAGTCTATCGGCTCTTGTCTCCCTTTCCAGGCTTGTCAGCATAAAGAGCCAATAAAGAGGGCTTTCGTTATATAAAAAGACAATGAGAATATCTCTCACATACACACTTTGCATTTAACTTCCTCGGTAAGACATAACCTACATGTGCCACTATTTTTTCACTATAGAAAGATTAGTTTTGTTTCTCTCTTTTGCTTCACTTCTGTCAATGGTTATCTTTGAACTCACTACAGAGCATGCCCTTGTACTTCAGATCCTTCTGTTTCTGCCTTGCAAATGTTATGTGTATTAGTTTCCTTTCTGTTGTTGTGATAACTATCATGACAAACCAAAACCACAAAACAAGGAAACAAACAAACAACCAAACAAACAAACACACTCCCCAAAGAAAACAAAACTAGAACGATATCAAATAAGGGCCAAGTTTTCAAATACAAGTGCTTATGTGGATTGTTTATGATCTCAGAGGTGAGCAGATTGATAAACTATATTTATTTATTATATATGATATATGATATTATATTATATATCATATTAATGCCATTGTTATCAGATACTTATGAACATATGCATCATACTTTACATTTCCAATGTATCCTCTATTTAATGCCATTGACTTGAGTTTCTTAGAAAAAAAGTAGAAATGAACCATTAAAAACACTTCTGGAGTCCAAAGATACTGTTGGAAAAAACCCACATCTTCACATTAGCTTTAGTTGTAATTCCATGGCCGTGTAGGAGTAGAAGTTCTTAAAATATGGTGGTAAGGAAAATAAAATAAACAGTATAAAAAATAGACTGGAAAAATGAGGTGACTGGAGAAGTAACTGCGTCAGTAAGGTGAGCAGTATGCAAGCATGGTGCCCAAATTTATATCCCCAGCACCCAAGTGAAAGTCAGGTGAATCTGTGAATCCAATAATAGGGGGAAAGATAGAGATAGGTGGATCCCAAATATTCATTAGCCTGCCAGTCAAAGGCAAATTGGTGAACTTTATGTTCAATTAGAAACCCTAACCAAAAAAGAAAGAAAGAAAGAAAGAAAGAAAGAAAGAAAGAAAGAAAGAAAGAAAGAAAGAAGAAAGTAAGAAAAGAAAAAAGAAAAATATCATCCAGAGAACAATGGAAGATACTTAATGTCAACTTTTGGCTTCCATATACAAATGTACCCATATGCACATAGGCATATACCCACATTACCAAGCATATATTAAACCGACACATACATACACACACACACACACACACACACACACACACATACACATGCATGAACACACACACACATGATATGGAGATGGTACCTTTAAATGTAAACTAATATTTGCTCACTCTCCTAAATGGCCTAGATCCCATTTGTGGTAGACAGAGGCAAAGGTGTGGTGGCTTCTATTCGCATGTGAATTCATGTGGCATGCTCCTGTCTACCCCTGCATGGAAAAGTAGAGAATAGGGCAAACTACTGATACATGTAATAGCAATACACATGAAATAAGAAGTCTGATGGAGTATCTAACAGTGGGCAGTTTGTCTACTCATCTTGACTTTACCTGTTCTCGAGGGATATTGGTAGGATTAATAGTATATAAGAAAAAGATAATGTGTCAGCTTAAAAGCATTTAGCCAACTGATTAAAAAAAAACTTATGACTGATAATTATATTATTTTTGGCAAATAGAACTATTATTTTCTATAAAAATAGGAAGCTTGCTTTTGTGTCAAGAAGCTAGTAGGTGTTCAATATCTGCCCATGCCTTCATATCCTTGAAAACTGGCAATTCAGTACAGTCCCCATCGCCAGTCCCTGTGTGAAGCCAGCTGTTTTCATCCCCTTACTTGGTTTTTGTCTTGTATTTGGTTGGATCAGAGAGAATATTAACTAACATAGGCTTTCTAAGTACAGGTTATTGCAACCCTGAAGGGTGACACTTGAGAAAACAAGTGGTGAGGTGATTTAGTGTTCCTCAGAATTATTGATAGCCACATCAGGAGTGAGCATGATAGTGGAGACAGAAGAAAATGTTAGCATTCTTGGTAAGTTTTGAATACAGGACAAGTGATATTAAACAAAATATAAAATTGTGAAAAAAGAAGCAGTCAACAATGTTAGGGTAGGGTGGAAACCTGGACTGTGAAAGGAATGGTGTAGTCATTTAGTCATAGGAGATCCTGGGATTAAGTAATTTAGGGTGGTGAGGGGAAAGTCTGGATATCCATTTTAGAAGTCAAGCTTGTTATGTTAAATTAGACCTCCAATTGGAAGTGTTAGACAGCTGAATAAGAGATTTGAAATTCAGAAGTAAGGCAGACTAAAAATAAAGTGTAAGAGTTACCCACTACAGATGGGGACTGATGACTCAGACCGCAGAGCAGGGATGAGATCATTTTGTAAAACTGCTTTCCCAACTTTGAAGATAAGTCTTACTAAACCAAATTGTCTCATCATTTTTTATACTTTAGTAAATATATAGATGGCTGATCACTATGTATGTATATGCATTCATTTTTATACAGCCTTAATTTATATGTACACACACACAAATTTATGTTGCTACTTTCTTACAAATACATTACATATCTGCGAAGTGATTTTATTTTAATTCTTTTTGTTGAGACAGGATCACTTTATGTAGTTCAAACTGTCCTGGAACTCACCATACATCCCAGGCTAGTCTCACACTTGTGACAATACTCCTGCATCATCCCCTTCTATGCTAAAATTACCTGCATAAGCCATTATTCACAGCTCTAATATAGTTATTAGGTGCAAAATTCTCCATACTCATAGCTAAAAGAAAAGAAAGCAGTACAAACATAAATGACTATTTCTTGCCTAGGATAGTCTGTCTTTGTATTTCATCTAAGGGTCCGTGTATTTTAATAAGCCATCTATTTCCTCATTGAATTTACCTGCGCATTCAAAGTTTGTTAGTCTTACCTTCTCAGAAAGTGGTCAATATCATGGCTTTATATTGAGGCGGTCTGGAATGTCTCATAGCTTCTTATTCTTGGGACTCCTGAGACTCTATGGCTTAGGTTTTGAAGTTGTGGGTGGCAGTGAGTTATAGAATAGATCTGCAGCAGTCTATGCTGACACATGCAAAAAAATCAGAAAACACATTTCTGTGAACTTTTTCTTCCTCAGGATTGATATGAACCATTTTGACGAATTTTACAAGTCAAATCTTTAAGACGTTTGTCTTCAATAATACTGTTTTGTGGTTTAAGTCCTACTTGATAGAGCCTTTTATGTTTTGAAGCTAATTATTCTGATTTATCATGGGAATAGATTTACAATAACCTAGCAGATATCAAATAAACATCATAATACCACGAAAGGACAAAATTTAAGTTTATATGATGGCTATCTTCTTTTCTATTGTTGTGATGAAACACAATGAATATGGCAACTTATAAAAAAAAGTTTATTTGGGGCTTACCGTTCTAGAGGGGTAGGGGTCTGTCATAATATTGGCTAAAAGTAGGGATACAGGCAGCCTAGTATTGGATGGAGCTTGGGGACTCTTATAGAACAGTTCGCGGAAGGATTGAGGGCCCTGAAGGGGATAGAAACTCTAGGGCAAGACCAACATTTCTCAACTCACTTGGACCCTTGGGACTCTCAGACACTGATCCAACAACGGAAGAACATACACAGGCTGGACCTATTCACCCCCCCCCCCAAACATATGTAGCAGATGTGCAGCTTGGTCTTCATATGGGTCCTGAACAACGGGAGCGAGGCCTATACCTAAAGCCGTTGTGTAGAATATTCTGTGGTATCTTTTCCACTAATTTGGCTGTCTTGTCTGGCTTCAGTGGGAAAAGAAGCACCTAGTAGCCCTGCAGAGACTTGATGTGCCAGGGTGGAGGGATACAGTAGAGACTCCACTCTCTTGGAGGAGAAGGGAAGTGGGAGTGGGAGGGACTGTGGGAAGGGGCCAGAAGGGAAGACAGTGACCAGGATGTAAAGTGAATACAAAAATTAAAATAAAAAGAATAAAATCCCTTTTCTTCTTCTAAGAACTAACTTGTACTTTATGTTGGGTTAGCCTTCCATCCACTCTTTAACTTCATGGTTTCAGGTATTCTGTACATTGGTAATACAGTTCTTACTGAAGTCTTTGATCCTACCAAATTTTGCTAAGACATGATAGCCATGAGCCCTCAATGTTCATGCTGATGGTCAGCTGTGATGTTAGTCCTGTAACCTGCCAAGCTATGTCACCAAAGATAAAGTGACTGAATATGAGGCAATAAAGGAAATAGGTGAACGGAATTCTTAATAATTGGACCAGTATGAGATGCCCAGGTAACGTTTATTTTTATTAACAAGAATAATATTGTAAATGCTACCAGGCTGAGATTCATCTTAATTGAGGTTTCTGTGGCTTAGATAATCCTCTGAGGAGCATTACTAATAGTTTTGAGAATTTTATTCGAGCCTCCACTGGTTCACCATCTTGCTTTGATCAACTCGTTCCTTATGTTCACATGCAATACTTGTCTTAACATTACTATACTATCTCATCTTGTCCAACTATGCTCTGAGTATGCTTTACTTTTATATTTTGACTGCGTGCTATCGGTTTCTGTATGAGTTTAATTTGTTCCCTAGTGGCTCTTATGTCAATGTGTAATCCCTCATGGACCACATTAAAAGAGTAGAGACTTAATTAATTATGACAGTTTGAGATAGAGACTTTGGGATGTCATTAGAAATGAATAAAGTCAACAGGGCAGAACAACCATGATTGAATAGTAGTGATGTCTCTATAAACTGCAAAATCAGAGTGTGCATGTGTGCGTGCACACACACACATACACACACACACACACACACACACACACAGAGAGAGAGAGAGAGAGAGAGAGAGAGAGAGACAGAGACAGAGACAGAGACAGAGAGACAGAGAGACTACTGTTTCTTCATGTGTGATGTTTGAGTATCAGTTAGCAAAAAGAAAACCACAATATATGGCCCTTTGGCCCCTCAGAAAAAGTGAACTTTGTCACCACTTTTCTTAATCATATGTGACTCAGGCTTGGGCATCCCATTATAGTAGCACCAAATGCTTCAATATCTTCAAGATGATAAGTTGCTTTTAGTTCTCTAAGTTCAAATGCAAGAGAGTAATCTTCAAATATGGGCATATCATTTTGATTAATTATCTTTTGTAGCAAGTTTTTTAATGTCCCTGATCAAGATTTACACTAAACTCTCACAATACAATGTTAAAGGCAGCTGGGAAATAAGAAAAAAAAAACACAGAGTATCTCTGGCTGCTGACACTTGCCTTCTGAGTCTAACTATGGGAAAACAAGATCCTAACATTTATCACTTCAAGACTCCCTCATTTTCTACCCTAAGGTGGTTCTATGGAACTAGCCCTTCCCTGGGAGCCAGCACACCCCTACAAGCATGGAGATGACCTACAAATATAAGCACACCCACATTCCAAATGGCTGCCTTCTTCTCTCTGAAGCTATGCTACTCACATGAAGCTGACTTTGAAATCTAGTCTGTGCTGTTTAATCCTCTGAAGTTTCCTTGAGAAAGTCACTCACCAGGAGAGATAAAATGTTTACATTACCAGTAATTTTAGGTGCTGTGCTCTTATTTCTATTTACCTTGTGGTTCTTTAGCACAGAGACTGAATTTTGGCTTACAGGGTTGTTTCTGTTTTTGCTATGTTATGTTTTGCAGTCAGATTGCTTTGACACAATCTTGCTGCTATAATGTTGGATGGGATTGGTTTCCTCATAGGAAGAAGTCTGCCCCTACTATGTGATCATCTAGAAGTCTAGCTTGTAAAAGATTCTAATCTCAGATCCTGGAACAAAGTATATTTAAGGTGTAGCAATAGTAATTAGGAAAACCAAAACAGACAAAATGGTTATGTGTTTCAAACATCATTATAAAAGTTCATGGGTTATGTTTCTATAAGACAGAATAAAATTTCTTTTATTAAGACACAAAGAGAGAGCAACATTTCAGCAGAACTTTACTGTGGGGGAATTTTTTTGATTCCTAGAAATGTTGCATAATGTTTTATATAAGATAGGAAATTTACCTGAACAGTACTATATTAATTTAGATACCCAATCCTCACGTATTCTTTTAATTCAACTTTGTCCTTTCCTTGAGTCAGCAAGACATGTGTTCTTGGCGTTCATACACCAAGAGGCACACTCTTTTCAGTAAAATAAATCAATTTCCATTTGTTCTGTGTCTAGGAGATTTTATTTTCTCTTATCCTTATTCAATTTTCAATTCATTCTTCCCAGAGCATGTATCAATGTCGGTGTTTGATTTCATGGCAGGTATCCTAACATCTTTTTTCATTACAGAAGCCACTGTACTACAGACTAATCCATTAATACCATAGCATTTCAAGCTTCACAGAAACTACCAGAAATTTAACAAAAGGCTGGATGAAGGTTGAGAACAATAATTAGATATGCTTTATTCTGCCTGCCATTTATTTCCAAGATCATAAAGCCAAAGTAAAATAAAAGGCTTTGTAATTCATAAAGTGATTCTGACCTTAGTGACAATTTTGGAGTCTCAAGGTATGAGGTAAACATGTTAAATCACAATACATAAATATATTGAATAATATTTAAATCTGTTAGGCATATTTATTTCAAGTTATTTCTCATTTTTAAGGGTAAGTATATTCAACGTAATTTCTTCTAGATTTTTAAATTTCTTTCTCCTGTCTGCACTGGCATCTAGTAATCACTATTGTACTGAATTTTATTAAATTGTTATTAAATTTATGAGTAAGATCATGCTTTAGGGTTAAAGAAATGATACAGTGGTTAAGAACACAAAATGCTTTTGCAGAGGACACTAGTTAAGTTCCCACGAGCCAATTTAGTTGGCATACCAAACTCCAGGGGCTCTGGCAATGGAGTGATACAGATACACATGTTCATGTAATTAAAAATAAATCTAGTTTTTCTATGTCCTAAAGGTTTTTTTTAATAGTTAAAATATTTTTAGTTCTAGTTTATTTGTTCTTTTGTCACATATTGCTGCCCCTCCCTCCACTCCTCACAGTCATTATACACTACCTCCCCTCTCCTCCAGATTCACTCCTCCTCCTTTCCTTTCAGAGAAGGGCAGACCTCCCAGGGAGATGAACCAAACATGGCATATCCAGCTATATAATAAGACTAGTGACATCCCTCCTATCAAAGCTGGATGGGGCAACCCAGTAGGAGGAAAAGGGTCTACCAAGCAGACAAAAGAGTCAGGAACAGGCCCTGATCCCACGATTAGGAATCCCATAAGAAGACCAAGCTGCAGGGCCAAAACAATATATGCAAAGGACCTAGGCCAGACCTAGATAGATGCCCCGATTGTTGGTTCAGTATTTGTGAGTCCCTATTAGCCCTGGTTAGTTAGTTCTGAGGGCTGTATTCTGCTGGTGTCCTTGACCTCTCTGGTTTGTAGGAATTTCTGCCACCACCATTCCCCAGCTTCACCCAGTGTTTGTCTATGGGTCTGTGCATCGCTCCCATCATATGCTCCATGAAGCCTCTGATAATTATTCTAGGCTCTGTTCTAAAAGTTTATCTGTGCATCTCTAGGAATTATTTCATTGACTACTTTTTCCCTTCCTTCCTTTCTTCCTTCCTTCCTTCCCCCTTTTCTTTTTCCTGTTGGTATCTGGTCCTATCCAAGGTCTGAAGTAACCAGCCTCTGGTTCCTGGTCCTCCACACAGTGTCAGGTTTTGTGGCTGGGTTGGTGGTTGATGTATTGGTTCATTCAGTGGAAGTCTTGCTTGGTTACAGAAGACAACAGTTTCAGGCTCTCTATCTCCCATTACTAGGAGCTTCTTTAGGATGACCCTTATGGATTCCTCAGAGTTTCCATTGCACTAGGCTTCTACCTGACCCCCAAATGCCCCCCAAGTATAGTAATTTTTCCCAGTACTCTTTACCTCCACCATCCACCCGATCTGCCCTATTCTCATACCCATCCATCCCTAATCTACTTAAAAAGTAGATTGCATTTCCCTTCCCAGGGAGATCCATGCATCCCCATTTGTTAGCTCTCCTTGCTACATAGCCTCTCTAGGTTTGTGGATTGTAGCATTATTAACCAAATTAACCATGAAAACTTGTGGTGACTGGGCATCCCTCCTACCTTATGCCTTCCTTATATAAGGCTAGGAACACCTCCTATGCTTTAGGAGGTCTCAACCCCTTTGAGATCTTATATAGGAGGACCCCTCCCATGCTGCCAAACCTCCAGTCTAATTTGACCAACATAAGTTCTTAAAATGCTTAAAAGCCCTCCATAGGGTCCAGAAATAATGGCCTACCATCTCCCAGGTTTATGACTTTGCTCCTTCCCCTAACCGCCATTACTTTGAACCAAATGTCAAAGACTAGATTAAGAAACATAACCACAAGACTCTAGAATCTCCCTAGAAAGGACCTCACAGTGCGCTTATGACTAGGCTAATGATTATTAAGGTGGATGAGATCAGAACATAGCCAGGAGAGAGACATTCCAACAGTTGAGGTTCCAGCAGAGGAGACTTCCAGATGAACTGGCACAAAAATGTTGAATAGTCACCCCACACCCTCTCAATTTGCTAAAACTGTGACTCCAGTGCTGCTGATCCTGCTTGATTGCTGCTTATGCTTTGCTGCAGCAGCTACTAGCCTCGTTACTGTCTGTTAACCCTAGGGTACAGGGCAACATCCTTGCTTAGAAGAAGACTGATTGGACTACTGGTTTTTAACTCCTCTTGCCCTGGACCTAACAGAACTGTTGTTTAATGAACAGGGACTCTACATTGAAAATAAGATATTTCCATCCTATTCTCACCTCTATGACTATAGCGTAATCCCTAATGTTGCAGGATACATGCTTGGTAGACTTGTACCTAGGGGCTTATTCCATACATGTATGGCCTGGTTGGAAATACGACTGAGAATCTTTTATGTTCTAGTACAGCTTGTACCTAGAGTGACTAATTACTCTGGAGAGCATAACTTCAACCAGCTAGCACCTCCAAACAATGGGGTTAAAAGTATGGCCATTTCTGTGGTGTTACTAGTTTCTCTCCTGACATAGGGCTGGCCAGAGCTACTAATGTAAGGGCCTCAGCCTTAATACTCCAAGACAAAAATTACAAAACCCTAACAATGACAATAGATACAGATATACAGGCTATGTGCAGCCAACCACTGAACTGAGCCCAGGGTCCCCAATGGAGGAGCTAGAGAAAGGACCCAAGTAGCTGAAGGGTTTTGCAGCCCCATAGGAGGAACAACAATATGAACCAACCAATACTTTTAGAGCTCCAAGGGACTAAACCACTAATCAAAGAGTACACATGGAGGGAGCCAAGGCTCCAGGTGCATATGTAGCAGAGGATGGTCTTGTCAGCCATCAATGGGAAGAGAGGACCTCGGTCCTGTGAAGGATCTATGCCCAAGTATAGGGGAATGTTAGGACAAGAAAGTGGAAGTAGGTAGGTTGGTGAGCAAGGGGAAGGATGATGGGATCGCAGGTTTGGGGAGGAGAAACCGAGAAAGGGGATAGCATTTGAAATGTAAAGATCAGTCAGGAGAGACTCACCGCCATCTTGATCCCGGGCTCCAGAGATCGGTCAGACTGAGGTACACAAACATAATCCTAGGCCCAACACCGCAGGGGTCGGAGCCAGACGGGCGTTGGCCTGCACCCAGGCCCTGGGCTGTTCGAGTGGCCATCGGGGCGCCAACCCAGCCAGGAGTTTTTTTTTTTTTTTTTTGCCCCGGCCTGTGCACGCGCCGCCATTTTGCCTACAGGAGCCAGAGTGCTCGGGAGGGCAGAGACTGCTAACAAGCGTAGCCTGAGGCTAACAAAACGGGGGTCTAGGCCCCAAAAGGCACAGGACTGACCCCAAGAACTGGGCGGCTTGGTGGGCCATCTGTGTGTCAACCAGCCCAGGAGGTTATTAGCACAACAGACTCTCCCGGTGCTTTCGCGGAGCGCGGACGCGCACGCCCGCCATCCGGGTCACCTGGCGGACCCAAATAACAGACATAGCCCTAGGGGAACTTTGCTCGGACCTTGGCCTCCCAGGCGTTTGCCTGGACTCAGGGCCCAGGCGACAAGGCTAACCTAGTGTGCGCCAGCCCGGTTGGGGAAATCGGCTGCCCAGCGGAGTGAGCAGAGCACAGGGGAGGTCACAGCAACATTCACCTTCGGAGCTCCCTGGGGGTGCACACGGGTTCCACCTGGTCCACAGACACAATCTGGGGCAAGGCCTCAGGCAGAAGCCCCCAGCTCAACTCTCTCCGCTTCAGATCAGCCTGGGTGGCCGCCACATCTCCAGGTCCCTCAAGAGGCTAGTGGGGGCTTCCGGGCGGCCAGCTGGGAGAAGTCGGTGTGCTCCAATAAATCCTGCGGGCCCCAGCGGGAGCCTTCAGGTGCCTGCTTCGGGATCTGAACAGCCTGGACAACAGCACCCTGTCTATAGGCAGTGCAGAGTGTAAGCTGTGCACCAGAGGCTAACGGGGAAGGGGCAGCTTGCACTGGTGAGTCCAGCACTGACAAGACCAAGTAACACCAGTGAGAGCTAGATGGCAAAAGGCAAACGCAGAAACGTCACTAACAGAAATCAAGGCAATATGGCAACATCTGAACCAAATTCTCCTCTACTAGCAAGTCCTGGATACCCCATCACACCAGTAAAACAAGATTTGGATTTAAAATCACTGGTCATGATGCTGGTACAGGAACACATGAAGGACATTGAGGAGAAAATGGATCAAAAGTTAGAAGCCCTTGCAAGGGAAACACAAAAATCATTGAAAGAAATCCAGGAGAATACAAAAGCCAACAAGGAGGAAATGCAAAAAACACTTAAAGAAATACAGGAGAACTTAGCTCAACAGGCTGAGGTCATGAAAGACGAAACACAAAAATCTCTTAAAGAAATACAGGAGAACTTTGGTCAACAGGCTGAGCTCATGAAAGAGGAAACACAAAAATCTCTTAAAGAATTACAGGAAAACACAAACATGCAAGGGAAGGAGCTAAGCAAAACCATCCAGGATCTAAAATCAGAAGTAGAAACAACTAAGAAAACTCAAAGGGAGACAACTTTGGAGATAGAAAGCCTTGGGAAGAAATCAGGGGACAGAGATGCAAATATCAACAACTGAATACAAGAGATAGAAGAAAGAATCTCAGATGCTGAAGATTCCATAGAAACCATGGACTCAACAGTTAAAGAAAATGCAAAGTGCAAAAAGCTTGTAACCCAAAATATCCAGGAAATCTAGGACACAATGAGAAGACCAAACCTAAGGATTATAGGCATAGATGAGAGTGAAGATTTACAACTTAAAGGGCCAGCAAATATCTTCAATAAAATTATGGAAGAAAACTTCCCTAACCTAAAGAGAGAGATGCCCATGAATATACAAGAAGCCTACAGAACTCCAAACAGACTGGACCAGAACAGAAATACTTCCCGTCACATAATAATCAAAACACCAAATGTTCTAAACAAAGAAAGAATACTAAAGGCAGTAAGAGAAAAAGGCCAAGTAACATATAAAGGAAGACCTATCAGAATCACAGCAGACTTTTCACCTGAGACTATGAAGGCTAGAAGGTCCTGGGCAGATCTCATGCAGACTCTAAGAGAACACAAATGCCAACCAAAACTACTATATCCAGCAAAACTCTCAATCACCATAGATGGAGAAACTAAGATATTTCACGACAAAACCAAGTTCACCCAATATCTATCCACAAACCCAGCCCTAAAAAGGATAATAGGAGGACAACACCAATACAAGGAGGGAAACTCCACCCTGAAAAAAGCAAGATAGTAACCTTTCATCAAACCCAAAAGAAGTTAAGCAATCAAATTTAAAAAATAACGTCAAAAATGATAGGAAGTAACAATCACTATTCCTTAATATCTCTTAACATCAATGGACTCAATGCCCCAATAAAAAGACACAGACTAACTGACTGGATACGTAAACAGGACCCTACATTTTGCTGCTTACAGGAAACACACCTCAGGGTCAAAGACAAACACTACCTTAGAGTAAAAGGCTGGAAGACAATTTTACAAGCAAATGGTCTCAGGAAACAAGCTGGAGTAGCCATTTTAATATCAGATAAAATTGACTTTCAACCCAAAGTCATCAAAAGAGACTCTGAGGGACACTTCTTGCTGGTCAAAGGAAAAATACAACAAGAAGAACTCTCAATCCTGAACATCTATGCTCCAAATGCAAGGGCACCCTCTTTCATAAAAGAAACTCTATTAAAACTCAAAGCACACATTACACCTAACACAATAATTGTGGGTGACTTCAACACTGCACTTTCCTCAATGGACCGATCAGGAAAACAGAAACTAAACAAGGACACAATGAAACTAATTGAAGCTTTGGACCAATTAGACTTAACTGATATATATAGAACATTCTATCCTAAAACAAAAGAATATACCTTTTTTTCAGCACCTCATGGTACCTTCTCCAAAATCGACCATATAATTGGTCACAAGACAGACCTCAACAAATATAAAAAGATAGAACTAATCCCATGCCTCCTATCTGATCACTATGGAATAAAAGTGGTCTTCAATAGCAACAGAAACAACAGAAAACCCACATACACGTGGAAATTGAACAATACTCTACTCAATGACACCTTGGTCAAGGAAGAAATAAAGAAAGAAATTAAAGACTTTTTAGAACACAATGAAAATGAAAACACAACATACCCAAATCTATGGGACACAATGAAAGCAGTGCTAAGAGGAAAACTCATAGCCCTGAGTGCCTCCAAAAAGAAAATGGAGAGAGCATACATTACCAACTTAATGACACACCTGAAAGCCCTAGAACAAAAAGAAGCTATTTCACCCAGGAGGAGTAGAAGGCAGGAAATCATCAAACTCAGGGCCGAAATCAATCAAGTAGAAACAAAGAGAACCATACAAAAAATCAACAAAACTAGGAGCTGGTTCTTTGAGAAAATCAACAAGATAGATAAACCCTTAGCCAGACTGACCAAAGGGCACAGAGAAAGTATCCAAATTAACAAAATTAGAAATGAAAAGGGAGACATAACAACGGAAACTGAGGAAATCCAAAAAATCATCAGATCCTACTACAAGAGCCTGTACTCAACACAACTGGAGAATCTGGAGGAAATGGACAATTTCCTTGACAGATACCAAATACCAAAATTAAATCAGGACCAACTAGACCATCTAAACAGTCCCATAAAGCCTAAAGAAATAGAAGGAGTCATAGAAAGTCTTCCAACCAAAAAAAGCACAGGACCAGATGGTTTCAGTGCAGAATTCTACCAGACCTTCAAAGAAGAGTTAACACCAATACTCTTCAAACTATTCCACAAAATAGAAACAGAAGGAACACTACCCAATTCCTTCTACGAAGCCACAATTACGCTGATACCAAAGCCACACAAAGATCCAACAAAGAAAGAGAACTTCAGACCAATTTCCCTTATGAACATCGATGCAAAAATACTCAACAAAATTCTTGCCAACCGAATCCAAGAACACATCAAAACGATCATCCACCATGATCAAGTAGGCTTTATCCCGGGAATGCAGGGTTGGTTCAATATACGGAAATCCATCAATACAATCCACTACATAAACAAACTCAAAGAACAAAACCACATGGTCATTTCATTGGATGCTGAAAAAGCATTTGACAAAATTCAGCATCCTTTCATGCTTAAAGTCTTGGAGAGAACAGGAATTCAAGGCCCATACCTAAACATAGTAAAAGCAATATACAGCAAACCGGTAGCCAGCATCAAACTAAACGGAGAGAAACTTGAAGCAATCCCACTGAAATCAGGGACCAGACAAGGCTGCCCCCTTTCTCCTTATCTTTTCAATATTGTACTTGAGGTACTAGCTCGGGCAATTCGACAACATAAGGAGGTCAAAGGGATACAAATTGGAAAGGAGGAAGTCAAACTATCATTATTTGCAGACGACATGATCGTCTACCTAAGTGACCCAAAGAACTCCACTAGAGAGCTCCTACAGCTGATAAACAACTTCAGCAAAGTGGCAGGTTACAAAATCAACTCAAGCAAATCAGTGGCCTTCCTATACTCAAAGGATAAACAGGCTGAGAAAGAAATTAGGGAAATAACCCCCTTCACAATAGCCACAAACAGTATAAAATATTTTGGGGTGACTCTTACCAAACATGCAAAAGATCTGTATGGCAAGAACTTCAAGACTCTGAAGAAGGAAATGGAAGAAGACCTCAAAAAATGGGAAAACCTCCCATGCTCATGGATCGGTAGAATCAATATAGTTAAAATGGCCATTTTGCCTAAAGCACTATACAGATTCAATGCAATACCCATCAAAATCCCAACTCAATTCTTCACAGAGTTAGAAAGAGCAATTATCAAATTCATCTGGAACAACAAAAAACCCAGGATAGCTAAAACTATTCTCAGCAACAAAAGAAAATCTGGGGGAATCAGTATCCCTGACCTCAAGCAATACTACAGAGCAATAGTGTTAAAAACTGCATGGTATTGGTACAGTGACAGGCAGGAGGATCAATGGAACAGGATTGAAGATCCAGAAATGAACCCACACACCTATGGCCACTTGATCCTCGACAAAGAGGCTGAAAACATCCAATGGAAAAAAGATAGCCTTTTCAACAAATGGTGCTGGTTCAACTGGAGGTCAGCATGCAGAAGAATGCGAATTGATCCATCCTTGTCTCCTTGTACTAAGCTCAAATCCAAATGTATCAAGGACCTCCACATAAAGCCAGACACTCTGAAGCTAATAGAAAAGAAACTGGGGAAGACCCTTGAGGACATCGGTACAGGGAGAAAGTTTCTGAACAGAACACCAATAGCGTATGCTCTAAGAGCAAGAATTGACAAATGGGACCTCATAAGGTTACAGAGTTTCTGTAAGGCAAAGGACACCATCAAGAGGACAGATCGGCAACCAACAAATTGGGAAAAGATCTTCACCAATCCTACATCAGATAGAGGGCTAATATCCAATATATATAAAGAACTCAAGAAGTTAGACTCCAGAAAACCGAACAACCCTATTAAAAAATGGGGTACAGAGTTAAACAAAGAATTCTCACCTGAAGAACTTCGGATGGCGGAGAAGCATCTTAAAAAATGCTCCACTTCATTAGTCATTAGGGAAATGCAAATCAAAACAACCCTAAGATTTCATCTTACACCAGTCAGAATGGCTAAGATTAAAAATTCAGGAGACAGCAGGTGTTGGAGAGGGTGCGGAGAAAGAGGAACACTCCTCCACTGCTGGTGGGGTTGCAAATTGGTACAACCACTCTGGAAAGCAGTCTGGCGGTTCCTCCGAAAACTGGGCACCTCACTTCCAGAAGATCCTGCTATACCACTCCTGGGCATATACCCAGAGGATTCCCCACCATGTAATAAGGATACATGCTCTACTATGTTCATAGCAGCCCTATTTATAATTGCCAGATGCTGGAAAGAACCCAGGTATCCCTCAACAGAAGAGTGGATACAAAAAATGTGGTATATCTACACAATGGAGTACTATTCAGCCATTAGAAACAATGAATTCATGAAATTCTTAGGCAAATGGATGGAGCTAGAGAACATCATACTAAGTGAGGTAACCCAGACTCAAAAGGTGAATCATGGTATGCACTCACTAATAAGTGGTTATTAACCTAGAAAACTGGAATACCCAAAACATAATCCACACATCAAATGAGATACAAGAAGAAAGCAGGAGTGGTCCCTGGTTCTGGAAAGACTCAGTGAAACAGTATTTGGCAAAACCAGAACGGGGAACTGGGAAGGGGTGGGAGGGAGGACAGGGGAAGAGAAGGGGGCTTACGGGACTTTCGGGGAGTGGGGGGGGGCTAGAAAAGGGGAAATCATTTGAAATGTAAATAAATTATATCAAATAAAAAAAAAAGATAATAAAAACAAAAGAAAAAAAAACCATCATGACCATACAAGATTCCCTATCCTCTCTGGCAGAAGTAGTCTTACAGAACAAAAGAAGCCAAGGTATGTTCCTCCAGCTGGGCAGACTTTATACAGCCTTAGGTGAAGAATGTCATTTTTTCATTATTTATGTCATTCTATGTTTACTACTCAGTGGTGGTCAAAGAATCCATCGCCTTCTCCTGAACTGTCAAATTGAAGCTTGTCATGGAGTCAGCCTAGCCTTCTTGTCCTCCCTCCCCCTTTCAGTTTTGGGTCATCTTGAATCTTTGAGATATTTTTATGGGCTGGTACTGTTGTTTGAGAATCATTAATTGAATGGTGGAAATCTGTCCCTTGACAAATCTAACTAAAACATTAATTATGCAGGGAATACAAATCAAAACTAAGATCAGTAGAATAAGAAGAATGGTAAGGGCAGACTTAGGATGGTCAGCTAAAGAAACCAGTTGAAGAGGGACTCATTCCAACCCTGAGACTGTTCTTTTTTATGTTTTGTGTTATAGTCTCAGAACTATAATGGTTCTGGAATATCATTAGAGATAGAACCAAGGTTAAGATAGAGATCATCAACCCGTTTCTGGAATTCCATTAATGTGCTTTAAATCAGGCTGTTGAGCTCATTTTGAAGTCTCTCCATCTTTGTAGCTGGTAGCTCCAAGTATGCTGGAGTTCTGCAGAATAATAACCACTGTGCTTACATGCTATTTGAGTCTAGGGTATCATTCTTTGGTGAATCATGGACCCTTAGAGTAATTAAGGTTTCTAATTTTTACATGCTAATTTTTGTACTTTGCTGGAAGTACTTATCAGCTGTAAATCTTTCCTAATGAATTTTTAGGGTCTTTTATTGTCAAGACAAATCATAATGTGTTCAAGTAAAGGTACATTGAATATTTGCTTTCCTATTTGTGTTCATTTGATTTCCTTCTGTCGTCTTATTGCTGTAGCTAGAACTTAAAATATATTCAACAAGCATGGAAAAAGTGGATTTTCTTTCTTTGTTCCTAATTTTAGTATCAAGCTTTTCAGTCTTTCTATATTTAGAATGTTGTCGGCCTTGGGCTTGCTGTAAATTGCCTTTATTATGTTGAGGTATGTCTTTTCAAGTCCTCAGCTTTCCAGGACTTTTAACAGGAGGGAATGTTAGATTCTCTACAAGTAATTTTCTATATCTAGTGAGATGATCATGTGGATTTTGTATGTTAGTGTATTTATACAGTGTCTTTTCTTATGGATTCACACATATTGAATCATCCCTGAATCTTACAATGACACCAGCATGATCACAGGGAACAATCTTTAGCTGTGTTCTTCAATTCAAAATCCCAACAACTAGATAAAAAAAAAACTATTTTTTTTTGGTGTTTCAATGAAACAACTTTTGCTTTACCATATAATTTAACTTTTGATTTTCTCTGTTAATTTTGTCCTCATGATCTATCTATAGGTAAGATTCAGACATTGAAGCCACTTACAACTAGAGAATGTATTGAAATTTAGAGATTTTGGAATGCTCACAGAACAAAATATGATATCTTTATTATACTTTCCATCTCAATGTTCAGGCACAGTATAAGCCAGAAGTAGTGGAGTATACCAAAGAACCAGTATCTTCCAGATACAACAAGACTGATAGCAATTGAAGTCACAGAGTCTATGAAAACATTAAGATAACATGCACAAATTCAATCCAGAAAAAAAAAAGGATGCAGAAGAGGAAGTGAGCACAAAGTCTAGCCTAAAAATCAGAAGCTATTAGCTATTGATAATTGCTAGGCAGTGGGAGCTTGGTTTTCTCTGACAGAGTATCACTGAATGTATCAACTTTACCTCAGAGTAGACCTCATGTTTAGAAACATAGCTGACCAACAGAAAATAGACTCCATTTCTCTATTCTCGCCTCTCTCTCTCTCTCTCTCTCTCTCTCTCTCTCTCTCTCTCTCTCTCTCTCTCTCTGTGTGTGTGTGTGTGTGTGTGTGTGTCTTTCTCTCTCTTTGTCTCTCTCTCTCTCTGTGTGTTCACTTTTGGTTTTAGAATTTTATTAAGAGATGAACACAAAGTTTGAGGGTCTAGAGGATATAGAAGAATGTGATTAAAAATATCATATGATAAATGTTTAAATCAGATATTTTAATGAAAATTTATGCTTTCCTTTTCATTTTATTCTTGGTTTATTTCACTTAATATAATGAATTATTGACACTGCAGTGAATGGTGTGGTTCCATTTTTTATGGCTAAATTGCATTCCATTATACATTTATATTATTTTTCAAAATTCACTTATTAGCCAATACAACTTTAAGTTGTTTATGTTTTGGCTGTTATAAGTAGTATTTCACTGACCACAGGAGAGCAGATGTCTTTTTAATATATTAATTTAATTTCTTTTGGATCTTTACTCAATAGTTTGATTGTTGGATTCTTGGTTCCAAACTTTAAACTCAATTTTTTTGAAGGAAATTCATTTGGTGTTCCCATGATGACCACACAAATTTAAGTTTGCAACAACAGTGTAAAAAAACCTGGAAGTTTTTTCCTTTTCCATCTTAGCCTCTTATTCCAGAATGCATTATTCCAGAATTGCAGTAGTCTTTTTTCATAATAAGTAATCTTTTGCCATATTCTTCCCATAATCTTTTCTGTAAGATTATAATCTGTGCTGTGTTATTTGTCAATGCCCAACAGTTCAAGAGGCTTACAATAAGGAACCTCTTATTTCACAGATCCATAGGCTGGAGTCTAAAACTAAAGAAACAATAAGGTTGGTTGTTCCTGCGGCCATTTTCCTTGGATTGTAGATGGTCTTGTAGCCCCACAAGTTTTTCCTCTGAATCTGCCTGCCTCCTCCTCTCAGTGTGTGTGTGTGTGTGTGCGTGCGTGTGCATGAGTGTGTGTGTGTGTGTGTGTGTGTGTGTGAGAGAGAGAGAGAGAGAGAGAGAGAGAGAGAGAGAGAGAGAGAGAGAGAGGAAGGGGATCATAAGCATCATTGTTGATATCTTACTCAAGGAAGAAATAGAGAGCAATAAAATTCATAGAAAGTAGAAGCCAAAATTAGAACTAATTGGGTTCAAGAAGGGACAATGATAGTGGGGACAGAGTAGAAACAGTGGGGACAGAGTAGAAACAGTGGGGACAGAAAAGGGTAGGAACATAGTACAAGTATAAAAGTATAGTCTTATATCTGATTGGGATGGAGGAGAATGACTATTGGTGGGTCATACCTTTAATCCCAATATCCAGGAGGTATATATAACCTTTATCAGGAGGTTAGATGCCAGTTTGACCCAGGAAGTGAGTTTCAGATGAACAAGGGGTGCATGCTGAAAGTTTCTCTCAAAAAACAGAAGAACAATTTATTTTGAAAATTATTTGAAAAATTGAAATTAATACAAGATGTATGTATTCTCTTATCCCTTTTAAAATTTATAATTTCATCTATATACTTAATGAGTTTTATTCTTCTCAAAATTATTTGCCAGATGGGAAACATGGTTAGGAAATAGACAATTTCTTTCAAAGTGTGTTCAGCTTTCAAATACATAGCTCAAGATGAAGTGGAGTTTTAAGAAAGGACTCACTTGAACAACTTGATATTTTCATGTGATGCTGGAGACAGAGAATCCAGGGTAAATGGGTTTGGAAACCAAAACCTGTGGGTATCTTTAAGAGCAAGAGAGTTTTTCTTAAGTCTTTGTGAACTTAACTCAGGGAAGTTTAGGATCCTGAAAATCTCAATGGCTATCAGAGTCACCAGAAGCAGTGGCTTTCTTGTATCTAGAAAGGTTACAAAGGATGTGTTTCAAAGAGAAATGTATTACATAAGAGCTTAACTAAGAAAAATGGAAAGAGGGCAGAGCTTCTTCTGTGCAGCAGCAATGGGTTCCCAGAATGCAATGCCACTAATGTGTTGGTCTAGAGACTTTTAAAAGGACTTAGGGCAGAAACTGAGATGCAGCACAGAAGATCATGTCATCCAAGCTGGTCCAAGCCCAAGGTATGCAGGTGTTTCTCATCTGATCTATTCTTGTCCTCATGTTAAACTCCCAGAAAGGAAGAGATATATTTAGAGATAGAAACCATAATTTTTTCCCTTTAGTATATTTGGCTTCCAGTAGAAGCATTCTAAGATCTTGTGCTTTGGGATTATTCCCCTAACTGACCACTCTCTATTTCCAACTCTCACCAAAATCACAGTGAGAGCTTTATTACTGTGGATGTCAAGAATTCATAAACTAATCCAGGTAAGGGAGCAGAGGTACAAGAGGCAGGGACGCCACAGTGTTTAGACATAGACTTCATGAGTTTAAGAGCCACTTTAATGTCCTCTAGAAATAATTTACAGCTTTACTTTTTCACCAAGATACTTTTAGACCAGTGGCATTAAAAATTTATATTCAATGCAGTCAAAATAATAGGAAGTGTAGCAATAAGATGAATAATGGCTAAGTTCCAACTCAGGCAGAAATCACATTGTCCATTTATGAATTACCAAATCCATGCACTGTTCAGAAAAATCAAGTCAGTAGTTAATTAATGTTCAGTGACAATCAATTATCACTCCAATTTCTGACATGCTTATTGATATTGTATCTCATAGAGAAAAACATTTAGGGGATTTGTCTGTTAGTTTTTGTCATTAATTATAAGGACCTTTAAACTTTCAAGTTTTCAAGTTTACATCTGTACTTGCCCTTGACTCTTTTTGCTATTTGTTTGCTACTTAAAATGAGAGAAACACAAACTTGGGGCTGAGCAAATCTTCAAAGCATACTGAATTTGTGACTTTACCAGAACATCAAAGTCAAGGGTAATTATGGCTTGAATCATTTCAGTCACTCAAAGGTATTTTATATAGTTGTCAAAGTTTAAAAAAATAGCAATACGTTTTTCTAAGTTGCCAGAGTATTTTAAAAGAAAGATAATTTCAGTGGAATTCTCCTTCAAATAAAGGACAATGTCAAGCTATGAAAAATAAAGTAAATTGAAGAGACCAAAGACTTACAAGCTTTCACAGCTCCCTTATTAGACCTGCTGGAATGAAATAAACATGTCAGATCAACACATTTGCTTCATCCCAAATTATGTAGATGAACACCTGGCAAACAGAACACTTTTTGCAGCACAGATTCTTACAAATACTTCATTTAAAAGCTTGAAATGCTTCTATCAATTGCAACATTGTGTAGAAATTATAAGTGTAATGAGTACTTCTTAACAGATATGTATGCTCATGAGCACAGATGTATATAACAGCACTCACATATGCATATATTCATATCCACAAATAATTCATAATTATCACAATTACAAGTTACAAAGGTTGTATGTTATATAGATTTTTTAAAAAGTCATATAACCTCTTCACTTACTGTATTTTTAAATATTCACTATTTATACTTTATTAGTTTAATTATGAACTGGACAAGTACATTCTTAAATTCCAAAGAACACTGTGTCTGTTTATTAAACTCTTTTCTACTTTAAAAACAATACTAAGAAATTATATGAAAGAGAAGTTTTTTTAAAAGACAGAATTGGTTTTTATCTTTTTTTGGTGTAATGAAATGAGCTGATTTAAGTCAGTTTTATTTAATAGAAATAAAGAAGAGTCACTCAAGACTATAATTGCTGGTTTTTAGCTTTCACAAAAAAAGAGTTAAAGTATGGAATGGCATGTAATTACTAAATATGTTGCCCCAAGGCATTGCATAACTATCATAACTATTCACACAAAAAATGCATAGCAGGTTATAAGAAGACCTATTATACAATTACAAAGCATCACATTTTATTGAAAAATGAGTTGTATACCACACATTGAATAAATATTAGTTTATTGGAAAACAAAATTACCAGAACCTCCTATTCTTTATTTTTAGAATAATAAATGAGATTCTATCATTTTTAAGTGAGTATTCTATACAAGAAGAATAACTTAACATTATAAACAGTAATACCATATAATAACATTTTAGAGTCTTCATCAATAATTATACAAGGCATCTGTAGAATGTAAAACTACCTAAAATTTTCTTTCCCAACAATTGAGCTTTATTCACAGACCATGAGTTCCTGGTAATCCTCAACCAGTATATATTTGTTGGCTGGAAATGAAGAGTTAAACGTAGTGGACCTTTACATGTTGTAAACGTACATGCTATGTGGTGGTGAAATTCCATCCTCACTTTTGATGTTCTCAGAATACTTGTCAGCGACCTATGGAAATATTTGTTTACATTTTTGTTGTTCCACTGAAGAAGGAAGCATACACATGTGGGGCCTGCAGTGGGGAAGATGAAACCCAACAGCGAGGAACATCAGCAAGAACACATTGAGCTCAGAACCACTTCATAAATAACATCTTTTCTTCTCCTTCCAACTCTTTCCTCCTCCCTCCTTCTCTTCCTCCTCAAATTCTTCTCCCTCTCTTCTTCTTTCTCTTTCTCCTTCTCTTTTTTCCTCTTCTCCTCTTTTTCATTCTCCTTTCCTCCAACTCCTTTTATTGATTGGGTTCATTTATCAAAAATATTATCCCGGCAAAGCACAAATAGCTAATCATATATCCAAAGAGTGAAGTGTTTGAATCTGGTGAGAATCTTAGAAACCTCAGGTTATCAGTAATTTTAATTGAGAAGAATAGTAATGTTATATTTATACTTGTAAGAACAGGCAGACTATGGAGTGCGGACTATGATTTGCACATGGGATCTGCTTTACCTTTTTTGCATACTCAGGTTTCTATGTTTATATTCCATATTTATCATTGTTGAATATTTATACAGTTAGGAATACAAAGTGGCAGTTGTTCTGTTGAAATAGTGGCTTATAGTTTTAAAAAGTCCTTCTATTTTGGTCAATTTTCTAGATTTTTGGAAGCATCAGCAAACAAAATTTATAATCATAATGCAGATTGAAAAGACAATACATATCTTTAGTATGATCATAACTTATGAATTAAAACTGCTATTTACAATTAAAGAGTGCTTTTGATGAGCCCAGTTTTTAATCCTGTGTCTTAAGGAGGAGAATACAGAAGTCCACACTATGAGAAAATATTGCCTGTACAATTAAAGAGGAGACAACATCAAGAGGTACCAAAGTCACCCCTTAGAACCAAAAGACCAATTCTGTGAAGAGATGCTGTGGTGCTAAGTTTCAATATGGGAGTCATCTACCTTCCTTTGAAGTATGTGCTGAGTCTTCAATTCAATTCCATTGATCTGCCTGCCTATCACTATACCAATACCATGCAGTCTTTATCACTATTGCTCTTTAGTATAGCTTGAGGATAGGAATGCTGATTGCCCCAGAAGTTCTTTTATTGTTAAGAATAATTTTTGCTATCCTGGAACTTTTTTATTCCAGATGGATTTGGAAATTGCTCTTTCTAACTATATAAAGAATCAAGTTGGGATTTTGAAGGGAACTGCATTGAATCTGTAGATTGCTTTTGGCATGATGTCCATTTTTAATATATTAACTCTGGAAATCCTTGAGCATGGGAAATCTTTCCATCTTCAGAGATCTTTGATTTCTTTTTTTTCCCAATAAGGACAACATTTAATTGGGGCTGGCTTACAGGTTCAGAGTTTCATTCCGTTATCAGTAAGGTGGGAGCATGACAGCATACAGGCAGGCATGGTGCTGGAAGAGCTGAGAGTTCTACATCTACATTTGAAGGCTGCTAACAGAATACTTGCTTCCAGGCAGCTAGGTTGCAGGTATTTAAGCCCATCCCCATTGTGACACACCCAATCCAACAAGGCCAAACCTCTTAATAGTGCCACTCCCTGGATCCAGCATACATAACCATCACCCCCTACGCATCTTCCTACCCAGCCATTGGCTGTATGGTAATTCTTTTTTTTTATTTGATATATTTTTTATTTACATTTCAAATGATTTCCCCTTTCCTAGCCCCCCCCACTCCCAAAAAGTCCCGTAAGCCCCCTTCTCTCCCCCTGTCCTCCCACCCACCCCTTCCCACTTCCCCCTTCTGGTTTTGCTGAATACTGCTTTATTGAGTCTTTCCAGAACAAGGGGCCACTCTTCCTTTCTTCTTGTACCTCATTTGATGTGTAGATTATGTTTTGGGTAATCCAGGTTTCTAGGTTAATATCTACTTATTAGTGAGTGCATACCATGATTCATCTTTTGAGTCTGGGTTACCTCACTTAGTATGATGTTCTCTAGGTCCATCCATTTGCCTAAGAATTTCATGAATTAATTGTTTCTAATGGCTGAATAGTACTCCATTGTGTAGATATACCACATTTTTTGCATCCACTCTTCTGTTGAGGGATACCTGGGTTCTTTCCAGCACCTGGCAATTATAAATAGGGCTGCTATGAACATAGTAGAGCATGTATCTTTATTACATGGTGGGGAATCCTCTGGGTATATGCCCAGGAGTGGTATAGCAGGATCTTCTGGAAGTGAGGTGCCTAGTTTTTGGAGGAACCGCCAGACTGCTTTCCAGAGTGGTTGTACCAATTTGCAACCCCACCAGCAGTGGAGGAGTGTTCCTCTTTCTCCACACCCTCTCCAATACCTGCTATCTCCTGAATTTTTAATCTTAGCCATTCTGACTGGTGTAAGGTGAAATCTCGGGGTTGTTTTGATTTGCATTTCCCTAATGACTAATGAAGTTGAGCATTTTTTAAGATGCTTCTCTGCCATCCAAAGTTTTTCAGGTGAGAATTCTTTGTTTAACTCTGTACCCCATTTTTTAATAGGGTTGTTTGGTTTTCTGGAATCTAACTTCTTGAGTTCTTTATATATATTGGATATTAGCTCTCTATCTGATGTAGGATTGGTGAAGATCTTTTCCCAATTTGTTGGTTGCCGATTTGTCCTCTTGATGGTGTCCTTTGCCTTACAGAAACTTTGTAATTTTATGAGGTCCTATTTGTCTATTCTTGCTCTTAGAGCATACGCTATTGGTGTTGTGTTCAGAAACTTTCTCCCTGTACTGATGTCCTCAAGGGTCTTCCCCACTTTCTTTTCTATTAACTTCAGAGTGTCTGGCTTTATGTGGAGGTCCTTGATCCATTTGGATTTGAGCTTAGTACAAGGAGACAAGGATGGATCAATTTGCATTCTTCTGCATGCTGACCTCCAGTTGAACCAGCACCATTTGTTGAAAAGGCTATCTTTTTTCCATTGGATGTTTTCAGCCTCTTTGTCGAGGATCAAGTGGCCATAGGTGTGTGGGTTCATTTCTGGATCTTCAATCCTGTTCCATTGAGATCTTTGATTTCTTTCTTCAGAGACTTGAAGTTCTTGTCATACAGATCTTTCACTTTGCTTGATTAGAGTCAGATCAAGGTATTTTATATTATTTGTGATTATTTTGAAGGGTATCATTTTCCTAATTTCTATCTCAGCCTCTTTATCCTTCAAGTAGAGGAAGGCTACTTATTTGTTCGAGATAATTTTATATCCAGCCACTTTGCTGAAGTTGTTTATTAGGTTTTGGGGTTCTCTGTTGGAATTTTTGAGGTCATTTAAGTATACAATCATATCATTTGCAAATGCTGATATTTTGATTCTTCCTTTCCAATTTGTATCCCTTTGTCCACCTTTTGTTTACTAATTGCTCTAAAATGAAATCATATACCAATGGTTACTTGATCTTTGACAAAGGAGCTACAACTATCCAGTAGAGGGGAGAAACAGCATTTTAAACAAATGGTGCTGGTTTAACTGGTAGTCAATATGTATAAGAATGCAAATTGATCAATTATTTTTTTTTTTTGGATTTGGTTTTTTTGAGACAGAGTTTCTCTGTGTAGCCCTGGCTGTCCTGGAACTCACTCTGTAGACCAGACTGGCCTGGAACTCAGAAATCTGCCTGCCTCTGCCTTCCAAGTGCTGGGATTACAGGCATGCGCCACCACTGCCCAGCTAAATGGATCAATTCTTATCTCCCTGTACAAAGCTCAAGACCAAGAGGATCAAGGACCTCCACATAAAACCAGATACACTGAATCTAATAGAAGAAAACGTGGAAAGAGCGTGGAGCACATGGGCACAGGGGAACTTTTCCTGAGCAAAACACCAGTGGCTCATGCTCTAAGATCAAGAATGGACAAATGGGTAATCATAAAATTGCAAAGTTTCTGTAAGAAAAAGGACACTGTTAATAGGACAAAATGGCAACCAACAGATTGGGAAAAGATCTTTATCAATCCTACTTCTGATAGAGCGCTGATATCCAATATATGCAAAGAACTCAAGAAGTTAAACTCCAGAGAAACAAATAACCCTATTAAAAATTGGTTACAGAGCTAAACAAAGCATTCTCAATTGAGGAATAATGAATGTCTGAGAAGCACCTCAAGAAATGTTCAGCATCCTTAATCAGAGAAATGTGAATCAAAACAGCCCTGAGATTCCACCTCACAGCAGTCAGTATGGCTAAGATAAAACAAAAACAAAAAACAAAAACAAAACAAAACCTCAGTGGACCACAGATGCTGGCAAGGATGTAGTGAAAGCGGAACACTCTTTCATTGCTGGTGGGATTCTAAGCTGGTACAACCACTCAGTTTGGTGTTTCCTCAGAAAACTGGACATAGTACTACCTGAGGATCCAGTTATACCACTCCTGGACATACACCCAGAAGATGCTACAGCATGTAATAAGAACACATGTTCCACTATGTTCACAGCAGCCTTATTTATCATATCCAGAAGCTGGAAAGAACCCAGATGTCATTCAACAGAGAAATGACTGAAAATGTGGTAAATTTACACAGTGGAGTACTACTTAGCTATTAAAAACAATGAATTCATGAAATCCTTAGGCAAATGGATGGAACTAGAAAATATCATCCTTAGTGAGGTAACCCAACCACCTAAAACCAAATATGGTATGCTCTCACTGATAAGTGGATATTAGCCCAAAAGCTCAGAATACCCAAGATACAATTCACTGACCACATGAAGCTCAAGAAGAAGGAAGACCAAAGTGTGCACACTTCAGTCATTCTCAGAAGGGGGATCAAAATACCCATGGGAGGAGATTCAGAATCAAATTGTGGAGCAGAGACTGAAAGAAAGGTCATTTAGAGACTGTCTTACTAAGGGATCCATCTCATATAAAGTTACCAAACCCAGACAATACTGTGGATATCAACAAATGCTAGCTGCCAGGAGCCTGAGATAGCTGCCTCCTGAGAGGCTCTGACAGTGCCTGACAAATACAGAAGTTGATACTCACAGCCAGCCAATGGACTGAGCACAGGATCCCCAATGGATGAACCAGAGAAAGGACCCAAGGAGCTGAAGGGTATTGTAGCCCCATAGGAGGAACAATATGTACCAACCAGTACCCCCAGAGCTCCCAGGAACTAAACCACCATCCAAAGAGTACACATGGAGTGACCTATGACTCTAGCTACATATGTAGCAAATGATGGACTTTCCACACATCAGTGAGAGGAGAAGCCATTGGTCCTGTGAAGGCTCAATGCCCCAGTGTAGGGGAATACCAGGTCAGGGAACTGGGAGTGGGTGGGTTGGTAAACAGGGGGAGAGACATGGAATAGGAGGTTTTTGGAGGGGAAATGAAAAATGTGGATAGCATTTGAAATGTAAATAAAACAAATGTGTAATAAAAATGAAATGTGTACCTGATTTTTTTAAATTAAATATGTAATTGGTTACCACTATGTTATATAGTGAAGGGGTATTTTTAGAGCTACATGTCAGGTAATTTCAACTGTAGATATGAAATGAGATTAAAGGGTAATAAGCAAATATATGTTCATTTAATTAAACTCTGACTTAGAAACAATTGAAACTCCTTTATTACTTTATTTTCTCATAGACACCTGGATCACTATACATAGACATAAATATACATATAGATCCAGATGTCTATGAGAAAATAGAGAAATTATGTAAATAATAGTGTCACATGTTTTTAAATTATATTTACTTAGAAATATATTTGCAGCACCTTAGGGGCAAGGACGTTAAACCAAATTATACTCCATCACTTTTGTCTTCATTTCCCCCAAACTTCTATCCTACCCATTTTCCAAGGTTATCTCTGGGGGGGGGGGGGGGTTAGGGCTGCTTTGACCTTAACAATAGATGCAAATTAATGAAGTGCAAAGTACAAATCAAATGATACAGGAAGTTCCTAAGATTTACTAGCTGTTTGGTAAACAATGCAGAAATTTTGCTTATATTTCACAAACAGTAAACATTATTCAGAGGAGCCATTGATAGTTGGAGATTTGGATCTGAATATGAAGCTGACTTCCTATATTCCATAAGC
Organism: Apodemus sylvaticus; assembly: GCF_947179515.1. Classification (NCBI taxonomy): domain Eukaryota; kingdom Metazoa; phylum Chordata; class Mammalia; order Rodentia; family Muridae; genus Apodemus; species Apodemus sylvaticus. The sequence goes on along the minus strand of NC_067485.1, from coordinate 40,853,217 downwards.
ATGTACAGATTAAACCAGTTGGTTATCAAAATGTTGGTGATGTTGACATTAATAGTGAACATATACGATCTTTGCCTTGTCATTATTGCCTAGGCTACAAATCAATTAGAATACAAAGAAAAATAAGATTATCATAGATATCTGAATCAAGAAAGATTGTAGAAATGTATACTTTTATTTGTACACTATTTATATAAGCTCATGTTTTTTTAATCTATGGAATCAATTTAGTGTTGTCAGGATTTGGTCTACCTTTTTAGAAGCAGAGGAATTCTGAATCTTTTGGAATAAATGTTAGAATGATTTCTTATAACTAGTGAACTGTGAAATGTGGTGGTAGGGGGAAGTGATCATACTACATCAGAAAGGAAGGGCTCAAGCCAGAGGGGACATGAAACCAAAGGCAGATGGTGGTAGGGAAAGGAATGAGTTAGACCAAGCATAAGGACACACACACACACACACACACACAGTGAGTGTGTCTGTGTGTGTGTGTGTGTGTCTGTGTCTGTGTGTGTGTATGTGTGTCTATCTATATATGTCTTACTCTGCAATGAACCATGATGATGTAAAGGTCATCTATTTTACCCATATAACATTTAACATTATAGGTTCTTGAGTCTAGAAAACCCCTCAGAATGGCAGCAAAGATAATGCCATTCAACGTTGTCCCTTTAAATTCCAAATATCTTCTTGAAGATCCATTGAAGAAATGAACATGAAGTGCTAAAATATGTAACTTGTCTCAACTCCCCAACCCTTTTTCCTGTACTTTGGCATAGCATTTGATATTCTTCTCTTGCCCCAGATCATGATGCTACTGTTCATTCACAAGTCCAAATACCTCTTAGCAACAGAACCCTCACTTTTGAAGCTTCTTGCAAGATCACATTCACCGTAAAAGGGTTTCTTTCTATTATTTTTGTTTGGCATGGCAGACCAACTTGAGCATCAGCAGGATTTCACAATCGTGAGTTATAGCTAGGCTCTGAGCAAGACAAGCACCACAAACATTCTCTCTAAGCTAACAACAAGATCAGACACAGTCCCTTTTTGTTCTCTAAAAGCTTATGTCTTATTCTGATTCAATTTGAAGCCAAATCAGACCTAAAACACTTGCTTTTTACGATGTGAAAAACATACAAATATGGCCTCCAGAATGGATCCTGGCTTTTAGGAGCCTTGACATGTGTTTGAAGTTCAGTGCCCCTCTAGGCAATTATATCGCATAAAGTTTGTCATAATTAACTGAAGTGACATAAAGTGATTTTTTTTGTCTTTAAGAAAACACAAATTATGCTGGAAATATTGATGACTTAGACTACTCTTTAAAGCCCAGAGAGTGTTCTGGTTTTGGCAAGAGACCCTAATTCAGTTTATCTGTTAGAGTCAGTTCTCCAAGCATAAGAGCACATTTAGTCACCAACGAAACAGGATTACTGTATCTTGGATTCCTGCCAATGGAAACCATTAAGAGGGTGTGTCCTGTATGAGCAGTTGAGGTACAGATGTGGAAAGTATGGTTTCTATCCTTCAGAGAGTCATTTTACTGAAACACATTTAAATATATTAGCCGTCTTTATGCCTAACCCTTCCTTCAGACACAATCCATAAGGTAAAATTTGTATTGGGACCTCCTGGGAGGAACCTGGACATTTTTTCCTTCAATCCGGGACCATTCTACAAAACAATTTTGATAATTAATTATCAAGTATTCAAGTTCCAAAATAAAAACTATATTCAGTGAAGATTAACTTTTCCATCTCTTTTATCCCTCAAATCAATTTTGCTCCTGTAATAAGGAAGATCAACTAATCATCGCATCTTGGGTTACTGGAGACAAACCTGGCAAATGATGTAAGACAATGCTTACATTTTAATGTATGTTTCCAACACCCACATTCATAATTTTGCTGTTCCCATTTCTTTTGCATGAGCAGAGTAGCTGAATGTCACAAATCTGTCAGTCTCTTTGTATTTGGAAATCTTGTCTCCTGAAGAAATACTCAGAAGCCTTGTGACTTATGAGCACATGGCATATTCGTGTTAGAATTTGAACCATACCTGTTGGTTTCTGAGATAGTTATTGTTTTACTGTTTCATGTTTTCTTAATATATTCAGCCAAATCATCAAGGAAGAATCTATCCCAAAACCTTATCAACTTAAAGAGATATTAATATTGAGTGTTCAAGGAGACATGGGTAGATTAAAAAAAAACAAAGATGTAAACAGGTACAATGGTGGTAATAGAAGCATAGATATTGTTAATCATAATCCATTGCCTGACTTCTTACAGCCTTCTGTTTGGCCCCTCCTTTCTCTGCCATTTCAATATGTTCTTGACGCTGGTTTCACCAAGATTATGTCATCTGAAGTAGTAGTTATGCATTTCTCAACTTCAATAAAAATACATGCAAATGGATTCCATGGTATGAAGAGGGAGCTTGCTCTGGCTAGATATGAAGTTTCCGGTCTGACAGGAATGACTTTAATACATCTTTATTCTTTCCTTCCTCCCCTTCATTGGTTGCTGTGGATCTGAGACTATATTGGTCCAGTGATGTAAAGCCCACAATATGTAATTTTTCATTCTCATTTTGTTTTCCTTTGTGTTTTTACTATGTGTGACTCCTCATCTCCTTTCCATTCAGTTTTTTTAAAAAAATGAAATGAAACTTGATTATCAAATAAATTTATTTTCATTTTGCTGTTGGAAAGTCAGTTCTACATTTTCCATAATTATGAAAACTTGCAGATGTCTTTTGTACAAATGAGCAAACAAAGGCAGAGAGAGAGAAAATAAATTTCTCTGGGTTGTACTAAAGGTCACAGCCATCATGGAAATGAGCTAAGCAGCTATTCTATAGAATGCTAACATTTTCTTCAGCTCTGAAACAAAGTTTATGCTTTAAACAAGAAAGCATTACACTGAAAACTCAAGCAGATTCCCAAATGCCAAATGTTATCTGCAGAGAAGTTCTGTGTGATGCGTTTTCTTAATGGCTCCCGTTTCCTAAGGAGTCAAATGACCCTAGACTTCATCACTTGTTGGCTCTTCCCATTCTATAGCTGCTTTGGCTAATTTGTTTGAGGCATGTGTTTCAGCCAAATGTAAGCATGAGAATGTTCCATTACCATCTGCGCTTCATTGGCCTCAAAGAGCTCAGAGAAGATAAATCTTGTTGTGGCTGTGGGGCCATCTCTGGCCTCAGTTCACAGCCTGTCGCTTTCACAGAGATAAAGATCTGATTGAAATTGAAGGAAAGCAAAATCCATTTAGCGAATTACCTTCAAGCTACTTAAAGTTAATTTAGGTATTATTGTAAAAGTACATAATTTTCCTTCTCCTCTTTCCTCCAAACGAACCATCTCATATACCTCTTGTCTTTTCAAAGCATCCTTTACTCTATTTTACACAGACACACAGACACATAGACACACACACACACACACAAACACACACACACACACACACACACAAACAAACATAGTCCAGCCTGAAAAGGTCTGTGTAATGCTATCTGTAGATACATATTTTACATATCATTCAAAATATTTTTTAAAAAGCTAGTTTCTATCCTCTCTCTCTCTCTCTCTCTCTCTCTCTCTCTCTCTCTCTCTCTCTCTCTCTCTCCCTCCCTCTCTCTCCCTCTCCCAGAAGTCAATTGGAAAGTACAGATTTTACAAAAAAGTTTTTCATTTTTTAAGAAAATAAAATGATTAATCAACCAATGTTCTTAACACAGAATACATTTGGTGTTGAATGATAAAATGTGGATGGCATGATTGCCTTGTGTCTGATTTCTTTTAAGTCTTTACATGTAATTGAACTGTGTTGTATGAAAGCTTGATTGACCACTTTCTGATTCAACACAGCTGATCTAAGCAATCTGTGCTAGAAACTGCTAAGCATTGCTCATTTCTGGTCATTTTATTCCCTAGTAGACAAAGCCCATTGACCTTGTCCTTAGAAGGAAAAGCTCAAACTCAGTGCCTTTAAAATGTCTGTACAGGAAAGAGATCAGACAATCATGCATATAGCTTTAAAAGGATTAGGGAAAAAAGTGGCTAATGTGTAGCTGGGCAGGCCATTATGACTGGTTTTAACTAAATACGGAGGACTAAATATCCACAATACCATTGTTTTCCAAGGGAATTTACAATTGGTATTATGGTTTACTATGGTTTAACAAGGCTGGGCAGTGGGATGGAACCCTGGAGTAAATGGATAAAGTAGTACCAAGGAAGTGAGGATTGTGGGATCAGATATAATTGGTTTTCAGGGTAATACATGTCTCTGAAGGAGGGTCCAGATATTTTAGTCTTTTAGGCATAAATTCAACTGTATTGTGGTTTACCCTTACCTCTTCCCTGGAGAGTGAATACATAAAATTAATATTCTGCCTGTCTTCCTTGATACTTCCATATAACATAGTCTAAAAAAAATCTCATTATGAACATTTTATTTGTTAGCATTTAGATTTTTTTGGACAGGAAGTTATGAAACTAAAGATGACCTAATATTAGATATACAGCTGAGACTGGCCTTGAACACCCGATCTTCTAGCTTCTATCTACAGATCCTGGAATAATAAACACAGGCTACCACACTCTATCCATTATCAGCATGTTAAAGAATGGTACAGATTACCTCCGTAGTACTTACATGTTTTGTTTTCAGTCCTACTTTTGAGGTCATTCTTAAGCTGAAACTAGACTGTCTACAGATGAGCTAGCTATTATGTTGTTGATATTATCGATAAATAAACTGAACAAAACACATTGGATAAATTTGATATTAATACATTAAACCTTACTTTGTAATATAAATAAAAGTGAGCTGGTATTTGTCTGTCTACACATGAGCAAATCTTTTTTTTTAAATTTATTTATTTATTTTAAATTTTATTTGACATATTTTTATTTACATTTCAAATGATTTCCCCTTTTCTGGTTCCCCACTCCCCAAAAGTCCCATAAGCCCCCTTTCCTCCCCCTGTTCTCCCACCCATCCCTTCCCACTTCCCTGTTCTGGTTTTGTCTTATACTCCTACACTGGGTCTTTCCAGAACTAGGGGCCACTCCTCCGTTCTTCTTTTTTTTTTTTTTTTTTTTGAATCTTTTATTTATTCGATATATTTTTTTATTTACATTTCAAATGATTTCCCCACTCCCAAAGAGTCCCGTAAGCCCCCTTCTCTCCCCCTGTCCTCCCACCCACCCCTTCCCACTTCCCCGTTCTGGTTTTGCTGAATACTGCTTCATTGAGTCTTTCCAGAACAAGGGGCCACTCTTCCTTTCTTCTTGTACCTCATTTGATGTGTGGATTATGTTTTGGGTAATCTAGGTTTCTAGGTTAATATCCACTTATTAGTGAGTGCATACCATGATTCACCTTTTGAGTCTGGGTTACCTCACTCAGTATGATGTTCTCTAGCTCCATCCATTTACCTAAGAATTTCATGAATTCGTTGTTTCTAATGGCTGAATAGTACTCCATTGTGTAGATATACCACATTTTTTGCATCCACTCTTCTGTTGAGGGATACCTGGGTTCTTTCCAACACCTGGCAATTATAAATAGGGCTGCTATGAACATAGTAGAGCATGTATCCTTATTACATGGTGGGGAATCCTCTGGGTATATGCCCAGGAGTGGTATAACAGGATCTTCTGGAAGTGAAGTGCCCAGTTTTCGGAGGAACCGCCAGACTGATTTCCAGAGTGGTTGTACCAATTTGCAACCCCACCAGCAGTGGAGGAGTGTTCCTCTTTCTCCACACCCTCTCCAACACCTGCTATCTCCTGGATTTTTAATCTTAGCCATTCTGACTGGTGTAAGGTGAAATCTCAGGGTTGTTTTGATTTGCATTTCCTTAATGACTAATGATGTTGAGCATTTTTTAAGATGCTTCTCCGCCATCCGAAGTTCTTCAGGTGAGAATTCTTTGTTTAACTCTGTACCCCAACATGAGCAAATCTTTAGTAAATTTCTGGTGGTCTATAATATTGAGCACAGCAGATACACACCCTCAATGCCGATCTTCAATGCCTAAAAGAAATGCAAAGAAAATCAGGTATGAAAAATATTTGGTAACAGTAAAGACTGAAAAGTAAATCTGTTAGTGAGCAATGTAGTAACAGGGGATGTTTATATGAATTCTATAAAGAATAAATGCGAGGAGGTGAAATGTGTATTATGTCTTCATTGGGTGTATAAAAATACCAAAATTCTTCACTGGGATTGCTTTCTCTTTGAGGGAATTGAAAGAATTAAAGTGCATCATCTAACATACACCAGCCAATTACTCAGATAAAGGGAAGTTAGGGTTTTTTTTTCCTTTTTTTTTCTTTTTTTTTTATTCGATATATTTTTTATTTACATTTCAAATGATATCCCCTTTTCTGGCCCACCACTCCCCAAAAGTCCCATAAGCCCCATTCCCTTCCCCTGTTCTCCCACACACCCCTTCCCACTTCTCTGTTCTGGTTTTGCCCCATACTGCTACCCTGAGTCTTTCCAGAACAAGGGGCCACTCCTCCGTTTTTCTTGTACCTCATTTGATGTGTGGATTATGTTTTGGGTATTCCAGTTTTCTAGGTTAATATCCACTTATTAGTGAGAGCATACCATGATTGATCTTTTGAGACTGGGTTACCTCACTTAGTATGATGTTCTCCAGCTCCATCCATTTGCCTATGACTTTCATGAATTCATTGTTTCTAATGGCTGAATAGTACTCCATTGTGTCTATATACCACATTTTTTGCATCCATTCTTCTGTTGAGGGATACCTGGGTTCTTTCCAGCTTCTGGCTATTATAAATAGGGCTGCTATGAACATGGTGGAGCATGTATCCTTATTACATGCTGGGGAATCCTCTGGCTATATGCCCAGGAGTGGTATAGCAGGATCTTCTGGTTAAAGAAGGAAAAAAATTCCCCAGTCATTGCACTGATTTGAATAAAATAAATACTTTGTAGTCCATGCAGGCTAATATATTTTAATGCTCAACCATAGAAGCATGGAATGGTTTGAAAGGATTAAAATTATTAAGAAGTCTGACCTTTATTGATTTGAAATGTAAATAAAGAATATACTTAATAAAAAAGAATATGGTTATCACCAAAAAGATCGTTACATATATAACAAAAATAACAATTTAAAAGTATAGATGAACGTATGATATTCTCAGCAATAAAATAAAATGAACAAAAATAAAATATATTAATATTTGAGATAAAAGAAAAACATCTGTCACTAGAGATGGGCTTTGAGGTCTCAATGCCAGATCCTCCTCTTTTTTTCTTTTCTCTCTCTCTCTCTCTCTCTCTCTCTCTCTCTCTCTCTCTCTCTCTCTCTCTCTCTCTCTCTCTCTCTCCAATCTAGATCAGGATAAAGAATTTTCTGCTACCTCTACTTCTCCAGGACTTTGTCTGATTGAGTGCTGCCATGTTCCTCACCATGTTTCCATAATGCACAAACCTCTGAACCCGTGAGGAAGCACCCCATTAAATGTATTATGTGAATAAGAGGTTCCTGGGTCAAAGTGTCTTTTTTTGAACAAAAAGACAGTTTGTGCACCTACTGACATCCTGATAAAATGATGTAAGAATTCAAGATTGTTATTATAAAGTCATATACATGAAAGATGTCAGAAAATTCAAGGCGTTCAATAGACAGTTCACAGCAGATGATAATGTATTGCTGTAGATCTCTTTCTATGCAGAGTTTGGATGTTTTTCTGTAAGTAGCAATGAGAGACCTTTTTCCACAGGACTATTGCCTAGAGCCCTAAAAGTATGAAAGCTATTCTAGGTTTACCCTTTTAATAAAAACTTGATTTTTTAGAGGCTGTAAGATAGAACAGTGGGTAAGAACTCTCGCTACACAAGCATGATATGAATTTGAATCCTCAGGACACATGTAAAATTCAAGGGTTGCCATGTGCTTTGTGCATATGGGTGGTAGAGACAAGAAGATTGCTGGGCCTTGCTGACTGCCAGCCTAGCATTAAGTGTGGGAGAAAGGCTCTGTCTCAGGAAAATAAAGCCCAGAGTGCTAAAGGAGGACTCCATGTGTTCTTCTTTGGCCTCTGCATGTTTCCACACATGTGTCGTCATATGCATATCCTCCTCTAAACATATACAATGTACATATCACACTCATTTGCAAATAAACAAATACTTTTGAGGCAGGGTCTGTAGACTAGTCTGGTTTTAAATATAGAAAGATCTATCAGCATGTGACTTTACAGTGTTAGAATTAAAGGGAAGCACCATTCACCTAGTCCTATTTTAATTTAGACTCCTGAGAATTTGTTTTCTATTCAAATCTCTGTTGAGAATTGCTAGATAAGTAAAGACAAATGAAAAATGTTGAAAATGGCATTTCAATAACTGAGACGCTTAGGGGGTGCTAGGTGTACACTGATATGATAAGAACAGGTGACATATTGGCATAATTGGACAGGAATATTTGGCTTAATTCTCAGAAAATAACACACATTGAAATAGGTGTGAACAGTCATCCAGAAAAATTGATCTTGGAGGTAAGAGATTAGAATAAAGCAGGCATCATGGACTGCCTGCATGCCCCATTCTCTCTTAGTCTCCTGACTTTTTGTAAATAATTGCAGGAATAGCTTCACCATCATTAGTCAGGAGAGGCAGAATGTCAGAAAAGATAAAGGAGCAGCTTTATGGTGAGGGATGGATGTAATTACAGTTATTATCACAGAGAAAATGAGGCAGAACAAGTTTAAAAGAATAAAAATAAGATCAAGGATCAATTTAAAATGCATTCTTAGCTGGCTGTAAATATCACACTGTATCTTTAAAAAAAATTAATAACACATTTAAATAGATCCACTTAATATTTTAATATCCCCTAATCCATTAGTGCTCTCAAAAAAGTGCAAAATAGAGACTCGGATCTATCTCACTTAATCCCTATAGGCATAGGTAAATGGTAATACTTATGCCTCATTCCTCTTATGCATAAAATTGGAATTATAAGCTACTTTTCCACTTTAGACAGCTAGGTGATCATAAAGATAGGATTTCGATTCTAATTTCTTTACAGGATTTTGGGCTAATTTGCAGAGAAAATAGAAACAAAAACAAAAAATTCCTTGTTTATAATCTTAACTGCTCATATCACTAGCCATCTATCTTAGGTTTTTACTGCTATGAACAGAAACCTTGAACAAGGGGACTCTTATAAGGAAACCATTTAGTTGGGGCTGACTTACAAATTGAGAGACTCTGTCTATCATTATCATAGCAGGAGCATAGCAGCATTCAGGCAGACCTGGGGCTGGAGGACATGAGAATGTCATCTTTTGTTTCAAAGGCAGCTAGCAGAAGTCTGGCTTCCAGGCAGCTAGGATGAGGGTCTTAAACCTCCATGCCCACAGTGACCCCCTTCCTCCAACAAGGCCACACCTACAAAAGGCCATACCTCCAAATAGTGCCAGTCCGTGAGCCAGGCTCTTCCAGACCATCACACCATCTTCCAGCCCCACAGAGAATAATAGATGTCAGTTCAATTAAAACTTGATGGCAAAAGTCATACATGAAGAATTAGTGTGCTACACAATCAAGTCAGATTATAGCTCTCAACCCCAAATCTCAGAAACTGTCTCAGGCTAAATGCAGGGGGAGCCAATGCTACAGCTCAACTAGGCAGCTAGCAAGTAACAGAAACTCTTCTTTCTTTTTGTGCCATGAAGATTTTCAGTACATCAAGTGATGGCCACTCACCTAGGGGAAAAACTGAGACAAATGATATAAATGCCCGTCTCACTCAAGGTACTCTTCCCCAAAACAAGTGTCACCCAGAAACAAGCAGAAAGGGTTGAGGCAAGTAGATATACTAATTAGCAATTACATAAACTTACACAAGAGTGTACTTAAATATGAAAGGGGTCTTCCATGTGCATACATGAAGTTCTTTCCTGTGACAATTTCTAAATCTAAAACTTAGTAAAGTAGTAACTTAACAAATATCCTCTCTAAAAATTGCTAGGTAATGTTATTTTGCTTTTTTTTTCCCAATTTTTCATAAAAGAATGAGCAAATAGTATGCCTGTAGGTTCACTTACATTAATTGAATCAGACATTATTAGAATATAGATTATCTCTCAGCAGTCATACCTGCCTGAAACGTGCTGAGATTGGAGCTTTGTCATCCTACTGAAAATAAACAATTGTTGCTCATGTTTGATCTCTAGACCCATCTATCTTCTCTGTTTACCTTGTTGGAGAACCATGCATTTCTAAGAGAAAGTAAGAGGAGAGATGTTTAAAATTGCACAAACTATTTAATATTGTAAATGTGCATGTAATGTATAGGTACATATATGTACGCATGGGGAAAATTTAAACCTCACTATTTATTTCCCCTCACAGTATTTTCCTTGTGTGCCAGGAGGCATTTGTTTGGCTGTGGCAAGTCTCTTTCTAACTCTTTAGCAGAAATTGAGCCATACACCATATATTTGACTTTACACACAGTCAATGGGCCCAGTGTCAGATAGATGGGCATGGAGCCAGGTGGATGCCTGAAAGGTGGATCTTGAGCCGACTATATACTACCGAGCATGAAAAACTGAGAAGTGTGGCACTTGGCTCATAGATTGAGCTGGGTGGATATATGTCATTTCCCTACCCACCCACACAACAACCCATCTACCCACAGAAACACTACAACAAACAGAAAGGAAGGAAGGAAGGAAGGAAGGAAGGAAGGAAGGAAGGAAGGAAGGAAGGAAGGAAGGAAGGAAGAAGAAAGAAAGAAAGAAAGAAAGAAAGAAAGAAAGAAAGAAAGAAAGAAAGAAAGAAAGAAAGAAAGAAAGAAAGACAGAAAGAAAGAAAACTGATTTTGGAGATTTTTCAATGCTCACTCAAAGGCATTCATACCACTGTGAAGTTATTTTGTAGGAACAGAGAGATGGGAAATGAATATATTTTAAACTAGATAGAGGCTACTTGAGCTCTCAAACAGGCTACATCTCTTTGAGAAGAGTGCTTAACCTGTCCCATGAAGGATCCTGCAATAGAAGGAAAGGCAGATGATAAAAAAAAAAATCCAAGTCAGGAAAAAGAACAGTAGGAAAAACATAAGAAAAATGCTTTCTCTCATTTATTAATGATTTGACTTTAAAATTAACTTTTGAGATTCTAGTTTATGCGAAGCCCTTCTCTAGGTGTGAAAGAACAATGGTCTTGTCCTCTCAGTACCCATCTATGTGATGGCAGTGTCTGAGAGAGAAAAATGGCAGGTTATTAGTGGTAAAATGAAGAATGTGCTATATTAGTGCCAGGGTACAGAAATGGTTTGGTGTGTTAGAGTACCCTGATAGGAAGAAGGTGAAGAATGTGATTTGTTAGAGGCTACCAGGTACTGTAGGGTTAAGTAGGATAAGATGGAGGGAGTAAGGACAAGGACATTCAACCACAGCTTTAGCTTCTTTTGACCCTTTTAAAATTAGTATTTTAAATTAATACACAAGATAGTGAATTTTATCAGGATGGCTTAACAAGAATTTTGCTCTTATTCACTCACTTCTACCATCTCTTCCCTTCCCTTCCCTTCCCTTCCCTTCCCTTCCCTTCCCTTCCCTTCCCTCCCCTCCCCTCCCCTCCCCTCCCCTTCCCTCCCCTCCCCTCCCCTTCCCTTCCTTTCCTTCCCTTCCTTACTTCCTCCCCTCCCCTCCTTTCCACTTCCCTTCCCTCCCCTCCCCTCTGTTCCCCTCCCCCCTCTCACCTTCCCTTCCCTTCCCTTCCCTTCCTTCTCTCCCATCCCATTCCCTTCCCTTCCTTCCCCTCCCCTCTCCTTCCTTTCCCTGGCCTCCCCTCTCCTCCCCTTCCCTCCTCTCCCCTCCCCTCCCCTCCCCTTCCTTTCCCTGGCTTCCCCTCCACTCCCCTTCCCTTCCCTCCCCTTTCCTTCCCTTTCCTCCCCTCCCCTCCCCTTCCTTTCCCTAGCCTCCCCTCCCCTCCCCTTCCTTTCCATAGCCTCCCTTCCCCTCCCCTTCCCTCCCCTCCCTCTCCTTCCCTCCCCTCCCTTCCCCTCTCCTCCCTTCCCCTTCCCCTCCCCTCCACTTCCTTTCCCTTCTCTCTCTTGCTATAATCCTTGCTGCCTCTCCACTTAATTTCCTTCCATCCTGTCATGGGCTATCGTTTTATCATGCATACACAAATGTATTCACATGTGTGTACACATGTATACAAGCTTCTACAAATCATAATGTAGCATCTGAATATGAGAAAGGAACATGTTGCTCCTTGCTCTGATTCTGTCTTGAAATGGAGCCACACAGAGAAGGTTTGAACTGAGCCAAGAGATGGATGAGGGCAGAAAGTGAACCAGGTGACTTTCTGGCCCAGGCAAAGAAAAATCACAAAGGTGATTTTTAAATTTTAATAATCAAGGAGATTATTAATTATATGAAGCAGTTCAGAATGACAGAATGTGATGAAGACAGGAGCCAAACAGTCGTGGGCTCAAGACTCTGAGCAGTTCATGTTCAATATCATAGGCCATTAGAAGACATTAGCTTTGCTCTAAGAGCAATGGATAACCTTAAGTATGAAATAGCTCATACTTTTAGAAGCTCTTTCCATTTTTTGTACTAAACTTAGTCTGTCTATATTAGACAGTGACTAAGCTGTTAAAGAAGCATGCTCTTTCAGTTAGTCCTTGAACCAAAATAAGTATTAGCCAATTTCCAGATCAGGAAATGGAGGACAAAGACACAGTAGATGGAAAGGATTACAGCCAGTAATGGGTAGACTCAAGATTTAAACCACGAAGGCAGGCAAAATCCTCTCTTCCTCACGCTCTGGAGCAAGAACACCCTCACCCTCGTCTTAATTGCAGTGAAGGTCAAAATAAGCAACACGACATTGTTGTCTTGGATCCATACACCACAGGACATTACTATCTGAAACATTTCCCATGATATTAATGAGTGCTGTGATGGGAACCTTGCCACAAAATTTATACTCAGTATGTCAGCATATACTTTCTTTCCTAAGAGTATCCAATTGTCCCGATTATCCTACTTATGTATGTAGCTGGCATTGGTTCTTCCCTAAGAATTATTTTGACTCTGATTGGATGCATCACTGTTAGCTTATAGAACCTTATAGTTGATATTTTGTCAATTTTCTGAAAAGAACCTTATACTACTTCTGAAATGTTCTCTCATTCTTTTCAGGTCCAAAATTAAAAAAAAATAATAAGCATGCTAAATAAATGCTAAGATTACAATAATGTTCAGTGATTTTTTTTAACTGAAGACTTAAGGCCTCATTACTCTTTACTACATCTAAATTTTTTTTAACAGATTTGCCTTAGTTAATAAATATACAAAGAAAAGTAATACAAATTAGTAAGAATTGAAAAGAGAAATCTTTAAGGATTTTTTTTTTCTATACTTAAACCAGAAACTTGAAAAGTTTTGAGACTCTGACTTCCCACTGAGGGCAAACGTTGTCTTAGGAATAGTTTTCAGAAAGCAACATGGATAATCTGCAAATTTATTTGATTATAAATGTTACAATTACTTTAGGAGGTAATTTTGAGGATATTGTTAATTTGCCAATTTATTTGATTGCAGACATCAGTTTTCAAACTATTTAAATTCCAGACTTCCTAAATGCAATCATGTGTGATTGAACATGACTTTCTTGGGCTTAATTTACTCAGGATGTTAGCCTTGTTTTCCCAAAAGCAAAGATTCAAAATCTAGGACTCTTAAATTTTCTTCCAGGAAATGTTAGTCAAGTTTCAAAGACCAACATAGACTTAAGACCAACAGTTAAAGCTCGACTTGGGGGGAAAACTGGAAAGGTTTACTTGAACCACAACATCTCACAAGTCTGGACCCACACAGTCTCATGAAATCACTTTGTGCATGTGAGATGAAATATAAAAAAAGATAGTGAAATTCAGATTTTTGACTTTGTATAGAGAAGATTCTGGATAACTACTTTATTAAGAAGATGATGCTGAGGCCGGGGGGTGGTGGCGCACGCCTGTAATCCCAGCACTCTGGGATGCAAAGGCAGGTGGATTTCTGAGTTCAAGGCCAGCCTGGTCTATAGAGTGAGCTCCAGGACAGCCAGGGCTACACAGAGAAACCCTGTCTTGGGGGAAAAAAAAACAAATCAAAAGAAAAAAAAAGACACTGCTGAATCACTGGACAAAATGTACAATCCTTGCAATTTGTTTGAAGAGTGGCCTTGGAACTTTAGAAGAAATTCCATGAGAAGAAATCTCATTAAATTTTCAGTGTGACCTATTTTGAGCTTGACTGGAAAACATTTTACAACTGGGAAGTAGGGCAAGTCAGGATCCAGGTAAAGTGACAGTTTATAGACTCATCCCATAATGGGTCTTTCCATTTACATTATCTGAATGCAAACATACTTGCACATGATACGTGTTAAGAGGACTCACCAAAGCTACAATCTACCTGAATGTATGTGCATATGTGCGTGTATGTGCATTGGTGCCTGTGTGCTCTTTTTGTCATCATATTGGTTTCTTTTATGTGTTCTTCAAGATTCACTTCCAGAAGTTTCTCTGCCCCTATTTCTTGTGCATATTTCATCTGGCTTCAAGAGTTTGTGGACTTGTCTTCATGGATACTACCATGTACACCAGAACAACTATCCTTCTATATGATGTGCATTGAGCAGGATTTGGAAGTCTATGAGATTTAAGAACAGGACATTCTGTCACTTCCAGGGATAGTAGCTATGGCATCAAGCACATTTCTATATTTAACTGATTCTCATCAAATTTCAGTCAAAAGGTATAAGAAGCTGCATTGTTATCTAAAACAATGACATCTAGTTTCTTTTAATGTACAAAATACTTTTTTATCATCAAGAATGGACAGTGGTTGCTGGTGGGGTTGCAAATTGGTACAACCACTCTGGAAATCAGTCTGGCAGTTCCTCAGAAAATTGGGCACATCACTTTGGAGGATCCTGCTATACCACTCCTGGGCATATACCCAGAGGATTCCCCAGCATATAATAAGGATACGTGCTCCACTATGTTCATAGCAGCCCTATTTATAATAGCCAGAAGCTGGAAAGAACTCAGGTATCTCTCAACAGAAGAATGGATGCAAAAATGTGGTATATAGATACAATGGAGTACTATTCAGCCATTAGAAACAATGAATTCATGAAATTCTTAGACAAATGAATGGAGCTGGAGAACATCATACTAAGTGAGGTAACCCAATCTCAAAAGATGAATCATGGTATGCACTCACTAATAAGTGGATATCAGCCTAGAAAATTGGAATGCCCAAAACATAATCCACAAATCAAATGATGTCCAAGAAAAATAGAGGAATGGCCCCTGGTTATAGAAAGACTCAGTGTAGCAGTATAGGGCAAAACCAAAACAGGGAAGTGCAAAGGGGTGGATGGGGGAACAGGGGGAAGGAAGAGGGCTTATGGGACTTTTGGGGAGTGGGTAGCTAAAAAGGGGAAATCATTTGAAATGTAAATAAAAATATATCAAAGAAAAGAATGGACAGTGGAAACTTTTGGCTGTTTTATTAGACACACACATTTATACACATAACTCTAAAACTGTGCTATAATTAAGTATATTTGTTTTCTAAAAAAAATATATTTTGTACATAATTATCCTGTTTATCTGGCCAACTAGCTAGAACCTACCAACTTAATAAAGTTCTTTATTTTTATTTTGAATTACCTATATTTTTATTTAATTTTTGACAGTCTCATACATGCATGCAATATGTTTTGTACATAGTAACACCCCAGTTGACCTCTGTCCCCTCCAATTTTTAAGAATCCTTTTTTTCTTTCCAGCTCTTCTTTCTCCTTTTACCTCACATTTTCTTTTTTTAATAACCCCTTGAATTCTTTATTTTTTGGTGTGTGTTTCATACTTTTCTTTTTTTATTGAATATCGTCTTCATTTACATTGTCAATGGTAAAACCTTTCCTGATATCCTCCCTTCCCTAAGACTACCTCCCCCTCCTCCTTTCCCCTGTCTCCACATATATGCCCCTCACCCAACACACTCCCACCTCCCCTGCCTCAGTTTCCCTTTCTTTACCTGACCAAGGACCATTCCTCCCACTGATGCCCAGCAAGGTCTTCCTCTACCACATTTTTGGCTGGAGCCATGTGTGCCCCTTGGTTAATGGGTCAGTCCCTGGGAGTCTTGGGGCTGTAAACCCCTTCACCTCCTCTGGACCATCCTCTAGCTGCTCCATTGGGGAACCCATGTTCAGTCCAATAGTTGGTTGCTAGCATCTGCCTCTGTATTTGTAAGGCTCTGGCATGGCCCCTCTGGAGACAACCATGGCATGCTCCTTTTGGTATGCACTTCTTGTCATCCATAAAAGTGTTGGGGTTTGGTGACTGTTTACAGGAAGAATCCCTGGTTAGGGCAGTCTCTGGGTGGCCTTTACTTCAGTCTCTGCTCCACACATTGTCTCCCTTAGTGCTCCTGTGAGTATTTTGTTCCTTTTCTTAGAGGAACCAAAATACCCTCACTTAAGTCCTACTTCTTCTTGAGCTTCCTGTGCTGGGTGAATTGTATAACTTGTTTATTCTGAGCCTTTGGGTTAACATCCTCTTACTAGTGAGTGCATACGATGTGTGTTCTTTTGTGATTGGGTTGCCTCACTCAGGATGACATTTTCTAGTTTCATCCATTTGCCTAAGAATTTCATGAATTCATTGTTGTTAATAGTTGAATAGTACTCCATTGTGTGTATATACCACAGTTTCTGTATCCATTCCTCTGTTGAGGGACATCTGGGGTCTTTTTTCCTTCTTCTGGCTATTTAAGGCTGCTATGAACATAGTGGCAGCTATGAATATAGTAATGCATGTGTCGTTATTACATGTAGGAGCACCTTCTGGGTATATGCCCAGGAGTGGTACAGCTGGGTCCACTGGTAGTACTATGTCTAATTTTCTGAGGAATCACCAAACTGATTTCCAGAGTGGTTTTACCAGCTTGTAATCCAACCAACAATGGAGAAGTGTTCCTTTTTCCTCACATCCTCTCAGGCATCTGCTGTCTCCTGAGTTTTTCATCTTAGCCATTCTGACTGGTGTAAGGTGCAATCTCAGTGTTGTTTTGATTTGCGTTTCCTTGATAATTAAGGATGCTGATCATTTCTTTAGGTGCTTTAGAGCCATTCGAGTTTTCTCAGTTGAGAATTCTGTTTAATGCTGAACCCCACTTTTTAATAGGGTTATTTGACTCTCTGGCGACTAACTTCTTGAGTTCTTTGTATACATTGGATATTAGCCCTCTATTGGATGTAGGGTTGGTAAAGATCTTTTCCCAACTTGTTGGTTGCCATTTTTTCCTATTGACCATGTCCTTTGTCTTACAGAAGCTTTGCAGTTTTATGAGGTCCCATTTGTCAATTCTTGTTCTTAGAGCATACGCCATTGGTGTTTTGTTCAGGAACTTTTCCCCTGTGCCAGTGTGTTCAAGATTCGTCTCCACTTTCTCCTCTATAAGCTTCAGTGTGTCTGGTTTTAAGTGTAGATCTTTGATCCACTTGGACTTGAGTTTTGTACAAGGAGATAAGAATGGGTTGATTTGCATTTTTCTGCATGCAGACTTCAGGTTGATCCAGCACCATTTGTTAAAAATGCTGTCATTTTTCCACCGGATGCTTTTAGCTCCTTTGTCAAATACCAAGTGACCATACATATGCGAATTCTTTTCTAGATCTTCAATTCTATTCCATGGATCTTCCTGCCTGGCTGCATACCAATACCAAACATTTTTTATAACTATTGCTCTGTAGTAGAGTTTGAAGTCAGGGATGGTGATTCTAGAAGATCTTTTGTTGTGGAGAATAGTTTTTGCTATCCTGCGTTTTTTGTTATTCAAGATGAATTTGGGAATTGCTCTTTCTAGATCTATGAAGAATTGATTTGGGATTTTGATGGGTATTGCATTTTATCTGTAGATTGCTTTAGGCAAGATAGCCATTTTTACTATATTGATCCTGCCAATCCATGAATATGGGAGATCTTTCCAACTTCTGAGACTTTCTTTGATTTCTTTCTTAAGAGGCTTAAAGTTCTTGTCATATAGATCTTTCACTTGCTTTGTTAGGGTCACACCTAGGTCTGAAATATTATTTGGGACTATTGTGAATGGTGTCATTTCCCTAATTTCTTTCTCCTCTTGATTATCCTTTGAGTAGAGGAAGGCTACTGATTTGCTTGAGTTAATTTTATATCCAGCCACATTGCTGAAGTTGTTTATCAGCTTTAGGAGTTCTCTGGTGGAAGTCTTGGGGCCACTTAAGTATACTGTCATATCATCTGCAAATAGTGATATTTAGACTTCTTCCTTTCCAATTTGTATACCTTTCACCTTCATTTGCTGTCTTATTGCTCTGGCTAGGACTCCAAGTACTATATTGAACAGATAGGGAGAGAGTGGGCAGCCTTGTCTGGTCCCTGATTTTAGTGAGATTGCTTCTAGTTTCTCTCTATTTAACTTGATGTTGGCTACCGGTTTGCAGTATATTACTTTCACTATGTTTAGGTATGGGCTTTGGATTCCCAATCTCTCCAAGACTTTTATCATGAAGGGGTGTTGTTTTTTGTCAAAAGCCTTTTATTTTTTATTTATTTTTTTTTTTGGAGACAGGGCACTCTGTAGACCAAGCTGACCTTGAACTCAGAAATCCGCCTGCCTCTGCCTCCCAGAGTGCTGGGATTACAGGCCTGTGCCACCACGGCCCAGCTGTAAAAAGCCTTTTAAGAATCTAATGAAATGGCCATTTTTTTCTTTAGTTTATTTACATAGTGGATTACATTGACAGATTTCCATCTATTGAACCATCCCGGCATCCCTGGGATGAAGGCTACCTGATTGTGGTGAATTATAGTTGTGATGCATTTTTTGATTCGGTTGGTCAGGATTTTTTCAATATTTTTGCATCAATGTTCATGAGGGAGATTGGCCTGAAGTTCTCCTTCCTTGTTTGGTCTTTGTTTGGTTTAGGTATAAGCATTATTGTGGCTTCATAGGATGAGTTGGGTAGTTTTCCTTGAGTTTCTACTTCATGGAAAAGTTTGAAGAGTATTGGTATTAACTCTTTTTTTTTTTTTAAGATCTGATAGAATTCCCCGATAAACCCATCTGGTCCTCGGCTTTTTTTGATGGGAGACTATTATTGACTGCTTCTATTTCCTCAGGACTTATGGGACTATTTAGATGATTTATCTCATCCAGTTTTAACGTTAGCACCTGGTGTGTATCTAGAAACTTCTCCATTTCATCCAGGTTTTCAAACCTTGTTGAGTATAAACGCTTATAGTAGGATCTGATGATTTTTTGAATTTCCCTACTTTCTGTTGTTATGTCTCCCTTTTCATTTCTGATTTTATTAATTTAGATACTGTCTCTGTGCCCTCTGTTTAGTCTGGCTAAGGGTTTATCTATCTTGTTTATTTTTTTCAAAGAACCAGCTCCTTGTTTTGTTGATTCTTTGTATAGTTCTTTTTGTTTCTGATTGATTGATTTTGGCCCTAAGTTTGATTATTTCCTGCTGTGTACTCTCCTCTTAGGGGTGTTCGCTTCCTTTTGTTGTTGAGCTTTCAAGTCCACTGTCAAGCTTTGTAAACTCTCTCCATTCTCTTTTTGGAGGCACTCAGAGCTGAGTTTTCCTCTTAGCACTCCTTTCAGTGTGTCCCATAAATTTTGGTATGATGTGTCTTCATTAAATTCTAAAAAGTCTTTAATTTCTTTCTTTATTTCTTTCTTGACCAAGCTATCGTTGAGAAGAGCATTGTTCAAGGTACATGTGTATATGTGTTTTCCATTGCTTTTGTTTGAGCTTAAGACCAGACTTAGGCCATGGTAATCTGATAAGATACATGGAATAATTTCAACATTTCTTTATCTGTTGAGATCCATTTTGTGACCAATTATATGGTCAATTTTTGAGAAAGTACTCTGAGGTGCTGAGAAGAAGGTATATTCCTTTGCTTTAGGGTGGAATGTTCTATAAGTATCTTTTAGATCCATTTGGTCCATAACTTCAGTTAGTTTCACTGTATCTCTGTTTAGCTTCTGATTCCATGATTTGTCCATTTTTGAGAGTGGGGTGTTGAAGTGTCCCACTATTATTGTGTGGGGTGCAATGTGTGCTTTGATCGTTATTAAAGTTTCTTTTATGAATGTGGATCCCCTTGCATTGGGAGCGTAGATGTTCAGAATTGAGAATTCATCTTGGTAGACTTTTCCTTTGACCAATATGAAGTGTCCCTCCTTATCTTTTTTTGACAACTTTTAGTTGAAAGCCAATTTTATTCAATATTAAGACTGGCCACTCTAGCTTGTTTCTTGGGACCATTTGCTTGGAAAATTGTTTTCCAACATTTGACTCTTAAATAGTGACTGTCTTTGTCACTGAGTTGGGTTTCTTGTATGCAGCCAAATGTTGGGTCCTGTTTACATATCCAGTCTGTTATTCTATGTCTTTTTATTAGGGAATTGAAACCATTGATTTTAAGAGTTATTAAGGAAAAGTGATTGTTGCTTACTGTTATCTTCTTAGTTAAAGGTGACATTCTGGTTTTGTGTCTATCTTCTATTGGGTTTGTTGAAAGATTACCTTATTCATTTGTCTATGGTGTAGTTTGATGCCTTTTGTTGGTACTTTCCACCCATTATCCTTTGCAGAGCTGGATTTGTGTAAAGATATTGTGTAAATTTGCTTTTGTCATGGGATGCCTTGTTTTCTCTGTCTATGGTAATTGAAAGTTTTGCTGGGTATAGTAGTCTGGGATGACATTTATGTTCTCTTAGGATCTGTATGACGTTTCCCCAGGGTCTTCTGTCTTTCATAGTCTCTGGTGAGAAGTCTGGTGTAATTCTGATAGGTCTGCCTTTATATGTACTTGACCTTTTTCTCTCACTGATTTTAATATTCTTTCTTCATTTAGTGCATTTGGTGTTTTGATTATCATGTGATGGGAGGTATTTCTGCTCTGATCCAATCTGTTTGGGGTTCTATAGGCTTCTTGTATGTTCATGGGAATCTCTGTCTTTAGATTAGGGAAGTTTTCATCTATAATTTTGTTTAAGATATTTACTAGGCCTTTAAGATATAAATCCTAGCTTTCTTCTATACCTTTAATCCTTAGGTTTGGTCTTCTCATTGTGTCCTGGATTTCCTGGATGTTTTGTGTTACAAGCTTTTTGCATTTTGCATTTTCTTTGACTGTTGAGTCAATGTTTTTTATGGAATCTTCAGCATCTGAGACTCTTTCTTCTATCTCTTGTATTCTGTTATTGATGCTTGCATCTATGACTCCTGAATTCTTTCCAAGGTTTTCTATCTTCAGAGATGTCTCACTTTGCAATTTCTTTATTGATTCTATTTCCAGTTTTAGATCCTGGATAATTTTGTTCAGTTCCTTCACTCGTTTGTTTTTTCCTGAAATTCTTTAAGGAATTTTTGTGTGTCCTCTTTAAGGGCTTCTACCTGTTGACCCATGTTCTCCTGTGTTTCTTTTAGGGATTTTTGTGATTCCTCTTTAAGGGCTTCTGCATGTTGACCCATGCTCTCCCATAATTCCCTATGGGATTTTTGTATTGCCTCTTTAAGGACCTCTACCTGTTGACCCATGTTCTCCCATATTTCTTTAAGTGATTTTTGTGTTTCCTCTTTAAGGGCTTCTACCTTTGATCCGTATTTTTATGTATTTCTTTAAGGGATTTTTGTGCTGCTACCTGTTGACCCATGTTTTCCTGTATTTCTTTAAGGGAATTGTTTATGTCCTTCTTGAAGTCCTCCATCAACAATATGAGATGTGATTTTAAATCTAGCTCTTCTTGCTTTTCTGATGTGATGGAGTATGCAGGATTTGCTGTTGTGGGAAAACTGGGTTCTGATGGTGCCATGTTGCCTTGGTTACTGTTGGTAATGATCTTGCATTTGCCTTTGGCCATCTTATTATCTCCAGTGTTAGCTGGTCTTACTCTCTCTATCTTCTCTCTCCTGCAGGCCTGCATTTCTGTACTCCAGGGATTCCCTTTTGCTCCCTACAAACAGCTGGTTCTCCAGGAAATATCAGGTGATGGAATCTCTCCTGTGGGAGACTTGGCAAGGGTTGAATGCCCTGCAGGCTGCTATTTCTCAAATATTCTGCTTTTGCCCTGCCGGATTACAAATGCTCTGCTGATGATAGTTCTTGAATGTCCTGCTTCTACCAGTTCAAATGCACCTATTGGTGCCAGTTCTTGAACGACTTGCTCCTGCATGTTCTCTCAAGAGTATCAGGAAGTAGGCTCCTTCCCGTGTCAGAAGGAGAGCAGGTCTACCACATCTGAAGGAACATGGCAGTGGTGGTGGAGGAGGGAGTGGTAGAAGGGAAGGAAGAGGAGAGGTGATCTTGAGGTTGCTGGATAGTGAGCGGCTCTGGGCCTATAGGGATGCAGGATGCTTCTTACCGAATAACCTGCTTCTGCAAGTTCTCAATAGAGTATTAGGAAGTAGGATCTTCCCCATGTCAGATGTGGCATAGGTCTACCACTTCTGATGGAACAGGGCAGTGGTGATTAACCTGCTCCTGCCAGTTCTCTAGAAAGTATCAGGAAGTGGCATCCTCCCTGTGTCAAATGTGGCACAGGTCTCTGAAAGCAGGACTCCCTCTAAGTGCAGGATTGCCTGCAGGTCAGATGCTCCCTTGCAGGATATGCACCCAGACAGCTGTAGGGCTGCCCAGCTTCTATGTGCAGAAGGATCCCAGGTGGGCTGTGTCCCAAGGGATCTCTCACTTTGGCATTCCCTGCATACATGGCTGAGCTGGCTGCTTGGTCACTGGAGCCAAGATGGTGGCGACCTCTGACTGCAGGGCTCCCTTTACCTCACATGTTCTTTTTGTCTTGTGTAGTAGATGTAAGAGCTATGTATTCAGATTAAATTGCCCATGTCATATGCAAAAGAAAATTTGTAAAGACTTTCTCCCCACTGGCCAGCTGTTACAGTTTCTCTGTTTCTTTTTGTGTGATGTTCCCTGATCTTTAAAGGAGTTATATGGATGCCTTGCTAGAAGATAATCACTCATAAGTCTTCTTCAATGAATAGTTAACATTATCGGCTGAAAAAAATAAGTTTCTGTGGCCAAGGAGGGCAGCAATGATAGCCTAAGAACATGAATCTAAATATTTTGAAGACAGTTTGGTTACATGTGTTTTTAGCTTGATAGAAGTACTACGTTATGCTCTAGGGCAGTGGTTTTCAACCAGTGGATCATGACTCCTTTGAGAGGGCCAAATTACCCTTTCAGAGTGGTCATCTCAAACCATCAGAAAATACATACTTACATTATTGTCCACAGCAGTAGCAAAACTATCATGAAATGTCAAAAAATAATTTATGATTGGGGGTTACCAGACCATGTAGAACTATATTAAAGGGTCTCAGAATTAGGAAGGTTGTGAATCACTGTTCTAGGGCTTGTGACATCACCAGCCACAGCAGGATTTATAATACCATCAAACATTTCTTCCTGTGGAATAGGCCTAAAACACAATCAAAACGTGAATGGCTACACACACACACACACACACACACACACACACACACACACGCACAGTGTACCAGTGTTACACCAGTGTAGACATCTTGGCTGGCTGGTCAGCACTGTAGAAATCAAGATCCATAGCTAGGTAAGACTACTAATGCTTTTCCTTCTCTGACAGCTTTAAGAGCAGCTTATGACATTGTGAGTACTCTCAAATACAGTAGAGGATTATAGCTCAATTCTAGCTTGGCTTATCGGTGGAATTTTCAAAAATAATGTCTTACCATGTAGCCTTGGTAGATAACCAACAACTACGGCAGCTTATGTCTATATGACTAAGTGTATTAACTATACTCATCTCAATTTTCCTGTTGAACCCAGGCTTCAGATTCTACCATAAATCTATCATTCTCAAAGTCTGGTATCAATTCCCTTCAAATAGGAAAACATATTTAAGCACCCAATATCTTGTTTCTGTGCTTGGTTTTCTACTTCTGTTATAGTTGTTATTTTTTACCTTTATGAATTTTTTGTTTGTTTGAGACTGAGTTCAATGCAACCCAGACTATCTATGAATTTACTATTCAGATGAGGATGGCCTTTACCTTCTGAATGCCAGGGTCATAAGTATGTGATACTATGACTGATGTATTTGATTGTTTAAAATGAGCTAATCAGTCATCAATGACATAGGACTCTCTCTCTCCTTCATTGGCTCTACCTGTGGCAAGTTCTTTGTGGTCCAGTGAAGAGCATAATAGGAGATGAAATAGAATTTCAACTAATTTCAGTTATTATTAGTTTGGGTTTGCCAATAACTTTTTAAAGTGCCATGATTTTTTTGTACTGTCTGACAAAGCTAAAAAAATAATTTGTAGCAAATTATAATTTTTAAACATATAGTTATGTTTCATGTTAAAGTACAGAAATTCAGTTTTTATCATTTCATAAAGCAATGTCTTTCCAACACTGTTTATTAGTAATCTGGCTTTCCTTTATAACACCACAATGAAAACAAATATATTTATTCCTTGTTCATTTGAGCATTCAGAAAATTTTCTCTAGCCTTGTGTTGGGGGATATGAGGCTGGCATGAGAGATAAAGATATTAAACATCAAATAGCCCACTGCATATTACAGTGGCCATAAAAATCAAAGTATTTCATAATCAAATAAAGTTTAGATGAATTGAAACATACAACTGATTGCCTTATCATAGAACAGCACAAAAGCACTTGTCCTGTTGAGCTCTAATTGAGAGGCCAGATGGAACCAGGCAGTCAAACTGTCATTCCTGGAACATAAGAACCACATGAGGCATTGGGTAATAGGTGCAAATTTCTATTTGCATATAGCTAGAGCAGCACTTAACAGTAAAAACAAATTTCCCAATCCACGCATCCCTTACCAAGTGGTTAATCCTCTGGAAGAGAACTGATAACAGTTTCTCTTTTAGTAGGCATTGTCCAGTTGTTATGAATGATTCTAATTATTTTAAGGCATGGAAAAATGCAAGTCTCAACACATAAATTTTATGAAGAAACTCTACACAATAAATATTGATTTTAGCATTTCTATTAGAATGCATAGGCAAGCTAGATATATTATATGCTTATTCATTATAGTAACACATGAACATGAGTAATGTATCAAGTAAAACTAATGTATGCTTTGCAGTTTTCAATGCCTTTCTTTCAAGATTTTTCTAACATATCCATGACTTCTAATATATCTGAAGATGAGTAACTCTTTATTACATAGTTGACTGTCATTACAATTGAAGATGAATCATTATCTACATCTACCCATTGCTAGTAGGTCATATTCCTAGATGTTAGAAATTCTCTACTTGAAGCAAGAATTATCTTCCACTAAATTTGTAAGATTCATTCTCCACCAAAGACACTCTTATGTTTTTCTATTTTATTTGAAATTGTCAGTCAATGCTAGGTAAACTATATACTATCAAGATAAGCTGTACACTTTACCATAAAACATGTTAATAATTAAAAAGATGATTGTACATAATCACAAAAGCATGATTTGTGACTGGAAACAATACCAGAAACAACAACAACAACAACAACAACAAAAAGCAAACACTAAGTATCATCACAAATTGGAAAATCAAATAGTGCGTATTAAATAACTAATGAGTCAAGAAAGAATCACACTGTACTTACTAATTGAAAGTAAAAGAAATACATATGAATTTAAAGTGCCCTTTTGGAAACTGAAAAAAAAAAAAAAAAGAAAGTAGAAGAAAATAGAATAAGGCATGCCTGCATTTCTTTGGAATAGTTCATGTAGTATTTCTAAGGAATGTCATTATTTTATTGATTCAGTGATAAAGAAAATGTATATTAAAGGGAAAATACCAAGTGCTTGCATCTCTTCAAGATCAAGCTGGTAAAATTTTAGCATGGACCAGGGAGAGACCTCTGAGGCCTTATTCATGGCAAAGAGCTATTGCCAGTTGATAGTTGTTGAGTGAGAGGCCATCTTTGGACAGATGGCCACTGGTAGGCTGCTCATACCATAGTGGATGAACCCAAATCAATGCCCATCTTACTAACACTATTTGAGGTCAAGGGTGATTAATAACAACAACGAAAATGAAGGATGTGAAACTGAGACAGAAAAGGGGTTGGGGCCACTAAGGAGAGTTGGGCAGAGGTAGTGGTAGATGGATATGATCAAAATACCTTCTATAAATATTTGAAATATGATTAAGTGAACAAGTTTCATCCAAACAATTGGGAAGAAAATGAAGATAACCAGACAAAATAGAATAAAATAACACAAATCACTGAAAGGAACACATATTCTTAGAAAGCAAATGCAGTTTATCGGTTTCCACAGAGGAAAGGGCTTCAGACTTGGAGAGCATTGTGGATATGCTCATTTGTTTACACATAAATGCTTTTACTCTCACACCATCAGAAATTAAGGTTGTGACATAAAAAGGGATATATATATATATATATATATATATATATATATATATATATATATACTACATATATACTACAACCAACTTCTCCATTATTGCACTTTTTCATCAAAGTCAGGGTTATTTATTAAACAAATAGTCCTATCTGTGGTTTAAATGTTTTGAATACATGTTTGTCATCATGACCACCATGACATTCAGGGAAATAATAACTTATATCCATCTATTACATGAAGGAAGCACTATGGATTGTGGTATATATTTCTATCATATTAGAGCATCAACCTAGGAGATTGTATATTAACCAGTGTATATTTCAGAAATATTTTATCAGCCAGGCAGTGGTGGATCGGGCTTTTAATCCCAGTACGTGGGAAGAAGAGTCAGGTAGATCACTGAATTTTAGGATAGCCAAAGCTGCTACACACACACACACACACACACACACACACACACACACACACACACACAGAGAGAGAGAGAGAGAGAGAGAGAGAGAGAGAGAGAGAGAGAGAGAGAGAGAGAAGAGGGAGAGAGAGAGAGAGAGAGAGAGAGACCCCTGTCTCAGAAAATAAGGAAGAAAGTTCATGAAGATAACATCCTTACTATAAAACACTCATATTTGTGTAACCTACCTTCTTGTACTATAACTGCATGTGACTTGAGACTGCCTAAGAATCAACATTAATGAAAGCTGTGAACATTAAAACTTCCAGTTACCTGATGTTACACAAAACATTTTCTTCTTCAGGACCAAGTGAACAGCTAATACTATTTCTTTCTAACACTTCATGAATTAAATGTTCCTATGCAACTTAAGAATGCGTTTGCCAAAGGGCCTCTCTCTCTCTCTCTCTCTCTCTCTCTCTCTCTCTCTCTTCCTTCTTTCCTTCCTTCCTTTCTTTCTCTGTCTCTTTCTCTCCTTCTTTTTCTTTTTCTTTCTTTCTTTCCATCCCAAATGTCCTCCCATCACCTCTCTCCTCTGCCTCTAAAAGGTAAGCTTCCACTGTAGCATTCTCACCCCCTAACCTGGTGCATCAAGTCTCTGCAGGATTGTAGGGTTAGGTGCATCCTCTCCCACTGAGACCAGACTTGCCAATCATCTGCTACATATATGTCAGGGGTGTCAGCTCAGCTTGTGTATGCTCTTTGGTTGGTGGTTCAATCTCTGGGAACTCTCGGGAGTATAGTTTAGCTGACTGTTGGTTTTCTCATGGAGTTGCTATCTTCTTGAGGGCCTTCAGTCTTCCCCTAACTCTTTCATAAGAGCCCTTGCCTATGAACTTCATGATGTCTTTGTTTGTAATAGCTTTATTCCATTGTGTAAATGAACCACCGCATTTTCTGTATCCATTCTTCACTTGAAGGACATCAGTGTTGCTTCTAGTCTCTGGCTATTACAAATAAAGCTGCTACCAAGATAGTGTCCTTGTATTATGGTGGAGTATCTTTTGGGTATATGTCCAGGAGTGGGATTGCTGCATCCTTAGGTAGAACAATTTTCAAGTTTTTGAGAATTGATTAATTTTCGGAGTGGTTTTACATATGTTCAATCCCACCAGCAATGGAGGAGTGTTTCTCTTTCTCCACATCTTTGCTGGCTGGCATGTGCTGTCACTTGGTGCTTCATCTTAGCCATTCTAATTGATGTTAGGTGCAATCTCAGGATTATTTAGATTTGTATTTCCCTGCTGATTAAGGATGTTGAGCATTTCTTTAAGTGTTACTTGGCCATTTGAGATTCCTTTGTTGAAAATGCTCTGTTTAGTCTAGTACTTCATGTTTTGCTTGTGTTATTTCATTTTTCGAGTCTTACTTCTTAAATTCTTTATATATTTCAGTTATTAGCCCTCTGTTAGATGAAGGGTTAGTGAAGACCTTTTCCTAATCTGTAGCCTGCTTATTGTCCTATTGATAGTCTCATTTGCCTTATAGAATCTTTTCAGTTTCATCAGGTCTCATTTATTAATTTTTTGAACTTAGTGAATGCCTGAGTGATTGGTGTTGTGTTCAAGGAGTTTTTTTCTGTGCTAATATGTACAAAGTTGTTTCTGACATTCTTTTCTCTTAGAATTAGTAGATTTGGTTTAATGATGTGGTCTCAGATTGGTTTGGACTTGAGTTTTATGCAAGGTGATAAATATGGATCTATTTGCTTTCTTCTACATGCAGATATTTATTTAGACCAGCATCATTTGTTGAAGATGCCCTACTTGTTCCATTGTATGGTTTTGGTTTCTTGGTAAAATATCAAGTGTCCATAGGTATCTGGGTTCATTCCTGGGTATTTGATTTGATTTATTGACCTATCTATTGCTACATCAATACCATGTAATTTTATTACTATCGACTTGTGGTACATCTTTATGTCAGAGATGGTGATACCACCAGAAGTTCTTTTACTGTTCAGGATCATTTTGGCTATCCTGAGTTTTTTGATTTTCCTTATGAAGTTGAGAACTGTTTTGCAAGATCTGTGAGGAATTGTGTTGGAGTTTTAGTGGGGTTGGGGCTGCATCTCTAGATTGATTTTGGTAAGATGGTCATTTCCACTATGCTAATCCTGTTGATCTATGTACAAGGGAGGTCTTTCAATATTCTGATGTTCTTTCTTCAGACCTGAAGTTCTTGCATACAGGTTTTTCACTTGCTTGGTTAGTGTTACCCCCAAAGTATTTTATGTTATTTGTACATAAAATTGGCTAATATAAAGGGTAATGCTTCTCTAATTTTTTTTTTTGTGTGTGTGAGCCCAGTTATCACTTGGCTGGAATAGGGCTACTGATTTCTTTGTATTCATTTTGTATCTAACCACTTTGCTGAAGGTTTTTTTTATCAACTGTAGAATTTTCTGGTAGAATTTTTGGTGTCACTTATGTATACAATTCTATCATCTGAGAAGAGCAATAGTTTTTCTTCTTTTCTGGTTTGTATGTCCTTGATATACTTTAGTTGTCTTATTGCTCTAGCTAGAGTTTCAAGTACTATATTGAAGAGCTGTTGGGGGAGTGGACAGGCTTGTCTTGTCCCTGATTTTAGTGGGAATGCTTGAAGTTTCTGTCCATTTAAATTGATGTTGGCTATTTGCATGTCATATATTGTGTTTATTGTGTTTAGGTATGTCTCATGTATCCTGCTTTCTCCGAGACTTATCATGAGGGGTGCTGGATCTGGTCAATCGCTTTTTCAACCTTTAGTTAGATGATCATGGGGTTTTTACTTTCAGGGTTTTTTTTAATATGGTGGATTATGCTGATGGATTATCATATTTTGAACCACTCCTGCATCCCTGGGATGAAGCCTTCTTGATCATACTGGATGACATTTTTGATGTGTTTCTGGATTTGGTTTGTGAGTATCTTATTGAGTACTAAGAGAAATTAGTCAGAATTTCTCTTTCTTTGTTGAGTCTTCATGTGGTTTAGGTATCAGGGTGACTGTGGCTTCATAAAATGATTTTTGCAGAATTTCTTCCATTTTTTTTTTAATAGTTTGAGAAGTTTTGGCATTAGCTCTTATTTGAAGTCAGGTAGAACTGTTCAGTAAAACTATCTGGCCCAGGACTTGTTGTTGTTGTTGTTGTTGGTGGTGGTGGTGGTTAGAGATTTAAACAGAGAAATAATGACACTAACAGAAGTTATTATTCAAATGAGTTTAACAGATACCCCAACACACCTAAAAAGCAAGATTCAGATCTAAAATTCCATCTCATGAAGATGATAGAGGACGTTAAGATGGACATAATTAACTCTCTTAAATAAATATAGGAGAACACAGGTAAACAAGTAGAAGCCCTTAAATAGGAAACACAGAAATCACTTGAAGAAATATAGGAAAACAAAATCAAACAGGTGAAAGAATTGAACAAACTGTCCAGGATCTAAAAATAGAAACATTAAAGAAAACACAAAGAGAGACAACTCTGGAGATGAAAAAATTAGGAAAGAGATCAGGAGTAACTACAGAATAAAAGAACAAGCATCATCAGCAGAATACAAGAGATGGAAGAGAGAATCTCAGGCATAGAAGATACCATAGGAGACATTGACAAAACAGTCAAAGAAAATGCAAAAAAAAAAAAGCTCCTAACCCAAAACATTCAAGAAATACAGGATACAATGGAAAGACCAAACCTAAGAGATGGTTTCTTCTATTGCCACATAATAATAAAAACACCTAATGCACAGGAAAAGAAAGAATATTAAAAGCTATAAGAAAAAAGGTCAAGTAACATATAAAGGCATACCTATCAGAATTACACCAAACTTCTCAATAGAGATTCTCAAAGTCATGAGATCTTGGGCAGATATCACACAGACACTAAGAGAACAAAAATGCCAGCCCAGGTTACTATAGCCAGCAAAACTCTCAATTACTATAGATGGAGAAATCAAGATATTCAATGACAAAACCAAATTCGAACAATACCTCTCCACTAATCCAGCCCTATAGAGCATACCAGAAGGAAAACTCCAAACCAATGAGGCTAAATGTACTAAAAAACACAAGAAACAGTTTCACACCATGAAAACCAATAGAAGAGCAACACACGCGTGTGCACACACACACAAACACACACACACACACACACACACTCAATCAATCAACACCAACATCAAAATAACAGGAAGTAAAAATCACCTGTCATTAACATTGCTCAACATCAATGAACTCCATTTCCCAGTAAAAAAGGCACAGGCTAACAGAATGGATGGGGAAACAGAATCCATCATTTTGCTGTGTACAGGAAACATATCTCAGAAACAAAGATAGTCATTATCTAAATATAAACAGATGTATTAAAGTTTTCCAAGAAAAAGAACCCAAAAAACAAGCTGGAGTACCCATTGTAATATCTTAAAAAATATACTTTCAACCAAAAGTAATCAAAATAAACAGGGAAGAACACTAATTTTTATTAATCATCTTATTGTTTACAGTTCAAATGATATCTTCCTACCTGTTTATCCCTCCACAAATCCCCATCCCCTCCTGGCCCTTCCTGTTTGCCTCTATAAGGGTGCTCCTTTATCCATTTACCCACTCCTGTCTCACCCTTCCAGCATCCCACTACTCTGGAGTATCAAGTATCCCTCCCTTCACACTGATGTCAGATAAGGCCATCCTCTGCTTCATATGTATCTGTAGTCATAGATCCCTTCATGTATACTCATTGGTTGCTGGTTTAATCTCTAGGAGCCCTGGGTGATCTGGTTAATTGATACTTTTCTTCTTGTGGGGTTGCAATCCCCTTCAGCTCCTTCTCCCCTAGCTCTCCCGTTGGGCTTCTCAGGCTCAGTAAAATGGTTGGCTGTATCTATATCTGTATTGGTCAGGTGCTGGTAGAACCTCTCAGAGAACAGCCATATCTGGCTCCCATCAACAAGTGCTTATTGACAAAAGCAATAGTGTCAGTGTTTGGTGTCTGCAGATGGAATGGATCCCTAGGTAAGGAAGTCTCTGGATAGCCTTTCCTTCAGTCTTTGGACAGGAACATTTCTGTGTTGAAAATTTTGGTTCTCAGCCAGGCATGGGGGTGCACGCCTGTAATCCCAGCACTTGGGAGACAGAGGCAGGTGGATTTCTGAGTTCGAGGCCAGCCTGGTCTACAGAATGAGTTCCAGGACAGCCAGGACTCCACAGAGAAACCCTGTCTCCAAAAACAAAAAACAAACAAACAAAATTTTTGGTTCTCTTCTTTTGGGTTCGTTGTGAGAAGATTAATTTCTTGCTTTTTCTTGGGTGTAGTTTCTTCCTTGTGTTGGAGTTTTCCTTCGACCATCCTCTGCTGGGATGTACTAGTGGAAAGGTATTGTTTAAATATCTGGGCTGACATCTGTGGTTTCTTAGGGTTTGCAAGACCCATGTCCATGCCCTTCTAGCTTTTAAAGCCTTGGATGAAAAATGGAGTGTAAATCTGATAGGTCTGCCTATACATTGTTACTTGGCCTTTTTTTCCTTGCTGCTTTTACATTTTTCTTTGTTATGTATATTTAGTATTTTCATTATTATGCAATGGGAGTATTTTCTTTCCTGCTCCAATCTGTTTGGTGTTCACTAAGCTTATTGTGCCTATATATAGACATCTCTTTCTTTAGGTTAGGGAAAGTTTCTTCTATGGTTTTGTTGATTTGTTGAAGAAGTCCTTCTCCTCCTCCTTCTCTTCCTCCTCTTTCTCCTCCTCATTCTATTCCTATTTTTAGGTTTGGCCTTTTAAAAGTGTCCCAGATTTTCTGAATGTTTTGTGTCATGGTCTTTTTAGATATTTTATTTTCTTTGGCTGATAATATTGATTTCTTCATTCATATCGTCTTCACCTGAGTCTTTCTTCCATCTCCTGTATTTTTTTTCTGTTCCCTTTCCTAGGTTTTCCACCTGCAGGATTGCCTCAGTTTGTGCTTTCTTTGTTGTTTCCATTTCCCTTTTAAGGTCTTGGACAGTTTTATTTATATCCTTTACCTATTTGGTTATATTTTCCTTTATTTATTTGTAGTTATCTGCTTCTCCATGTATTGCCTCTACTTGTACTATCCTGTCTTTCCTAAACATCTATTGTCTTTATAAGTTGGGATTTAAGATCCTCTTTTTATGCTTCAGTTTCCTTAGAATATTTAAGGTGTGTTGTAGCAGGGTAGTTGGGCTTTGGTGGTGTCATTTTGTCCTGGGAATTGTTTATTGTGTTCTTATGCTGTCTTTTGGGTATCTGTTTTTCTCCAGTGTTGCCCAGATAGTCCTGATAGCAGCAGGAATTCTCAGAAAGGTGAGGTGAACTGTGGGCCAGAGAGTAGAGATCAGGGCGCCCTAATCTGTTGGCTCTGCCTCAGGCAGACAGACCCCTTTCTTTAGGCTGTGTCTGTCTTGGGCGAACTCTACTCTGCAGGCTGTGTTCCAATCAAAGCCAGTTGGGGCCGTGGGCAGATCCAACTAAGATGGGTGGTTGGGTGTGGTTACAAGTTGGTTAGATTTGGGGTCCCTGAAGGGATCTATGGGAAGGCAGAACATTCATGGGGTTCTGCAAGGCTCCTCTATACTGGGGAGCAAGGCTGGATCTAGACAATAGAGGTCCAGTGATAGCTTATGTCACTTATCTTTTCCAGCTTTCCCAGGCAGACTACTTGGTGTGGACCACATTTTTCCATTACAGAAATATCTTTGCTCTCCTTTGTAAAATTTCTAAAGCAGGAGTTAATGACTAGTCATTGAAATCATTGTCTAGAAAGTAGCAGATGGCAGGTTTCATCCAAGGTAGGCTGTATTCAAACCTACTTTTCCTCATAGCCACTGTCCAAATGACATTGTTGAGTATTAACAAATGCTATTTGAAATAATCTGAATCTGTGGACAGGTTCATATATTGACTGAGACAGCTGTACTTCAAGTAAGATTCTAGGCTCTTCCAAATATGGCTTACTTTAATGTGGGGAGCTATGTGCTGTTCACTCTTCTATTGGCTGATAGGACTACTGACAATCCAGACTGCACCAAGTCACTTCAAGCCGCTATTCATATAAATATAATTTACATTTCACTGGCCAGATCTAAATAATCCTACTATCAAGGTCTTTGGAGCAGTTGCAAGTGTTATGCATTATCTGAGTGAATAAATAAATAAAGAATCATGGACTGAGAATGGCATGTATCATGAACACCTGTTGATTAGCTCACTCATGAAGGTTGAATGAGTTTGAGGATTTGCGCCAGGGACAGCCTTTCATGGAATCTTCCAGTGCACATTACTATACCAATAAAGCTCTCCTCACACCTGTGTTGATTGGATCCAGAGATCATAAAGTTTCTTGATGAAGGCAGACCATGGATTGCCAGGCCTGAGCCCTCTATGTATTTCACCCAGTTTGAACACACACACACACACACACACACACACACACACACACACTTCTTAGTGAACATGTTTACATTTTCTCTTTTTTTTTTTCTGGGAAAAATATGATATGCATTCTTACCAGTAGTGTTTTGTTTGTTTGGTTCCTTTTTCAATATTCAGACAGTAGGAACATCTCTTGTTATTTTGATATAACCACAGCATGCATGCATTTATTCTTATCTGAATGTTTCTGACATTGCACAGACACTCAAAGCAAGACATATACTGTGATTAATCTAACATTATTAAATAAGTATTTCCTCTTCTTACTGTGGTTTTGTATTGTACTCAAGCACCTGGAGCATCTTCCAGCAATGTAGTGAGCTTAACAACGAGTGTTTCAACTGTCTCTTGTGTATCTTGAAATAACTATGACTACCTCTATTTAGAGCCATATCATGACAATACTTGACAGGCTCATTGGTCAGGTGATCACTTTTGTCATTCCACTTAATCACAACTTGGGGCTTGCTGATGGTATCTTTACTTGAATTAAAGAATGAGCTACTTTTTATTGGGTAATATTTGAATTGAGCTCAAATCTTAGCTCCTCCTAGAGATGCTACATTCATAGTACAATAAGATTTGAGGCAGTGGCCATTATAAAAATACTACTAGCTGCTTTATTTAATTTGAAAACAGGTTATATGCTCTGCTCTTAGCTTATAATATGCATATTATAAAACTTGAACATTTCTTTAAAATATTGTTATATCCCTGATTGTAAAGTTGGCTAGTAATAATTAGTAATGCCTGTCTCATTTCAACCCCCATGAAGAAAAAGCCTAAGTTTTATCTACCTGGCAAGATCACTACTAAGTCAGAAAATTATATCATGACTTAAATTTGAAACAGAACCACCAAGACTATTAACAAGATTTAAAAATGTAAGCAAAATCTCTTGCTCTGCTCGGCACCTCGAACCATCTCTCTATTTTCCATGAGCTTTGCAGAGGGCTTTTATTCATATGGCATTTAAACCTATGAGCCCCACACAGGTGCTTCAGCAAACCTCAACCGCATTTGTTCAAATGGACTGCCTCAACATTATATGCCATTTGCAATTTCCTGTGAGTTAGTGTGCATTTTCCATATTTCAGAAAGTCTGCAAGGCATAAAGCCTGATTTTTTAAAAGTAAAATCAGGTTGGTCGAATGAAGCAGGTTCTAAATGCAGTATGCTTTTAGCAGCTCTACTGCAACGCAAGTGTAAACCTTCTGCTGAGCTGTAATTTCAAGGTCACCTACAGTGGCTTCTCTTTTCAGAGAGAAAGACAGTTTTCAATAGACAAAGATAGAAGGAAATGAAAAGATATTGAGGAGGGAAGGAAGCAGAAAGAGATGGAAGAAAGGGAGAAAGAATCAGAGGGTAGGCAGAGGAGCCAGGGAAAAAATAGGAGAACAGGGGAAGGGAGAGAGCAAACTTTGAGACTAAAGTTGTCAGCTTAGGCGGTAGTGCCATACAGTCTCCTGTAATGTCTTTTTCTTTAGTAAAACTGTTCTTTTAGAATGGTCGAGAACACGTTTGGATGTAGATCATTTGGGAGAGTACTTGTTTTATATGCATCTGGTTCTAAGTTCAGACTTCAACATGGTATAAAACTCAGCATGGTGTCACAAACCTCTATTTCCGGTACTGTCAATGTAGAAGTAGGAGGATCAAAGGGTGGGAAAGTTTAGCCTTGGCTACACAAAGCTTAGCCTTAACAGCATGATAACATGTCTCAAAAATAAACAAAATATTTGAAACACATTTTTTGAATATCCAATAACTTCATTTTTTTCACATTGCTATTCTCTGTCCTCACATATCCATATTTTTCCCCCAGAGGCCACTCTTATTAGCACAGAGCTAGTCTTGTAGAACCAACCAGATACCAGTGAAATGGTCCCTCCCATTCACAACTTTCACTTTTCTTGCCCATTTCTCTTTCCCAAACAGAGAATGATTAGCTTGGAAATTTTTCATGCCTTCTTTCACTCCAGCTGTTCCTTGTGTAGCCTAAGTGTGATTCTTATCTAATCCTGTTTAAAGAATAATTCCTTCCATTTGTGTGGGAAAGACACAGAGAAGAAGCTAGTTCTTCTTGTCTTGGAGCTCTCAGTGAAAATCTTTAAGATGGAAAGTGATAAAGTGGAGTAATCAAAGACTTGTAGAGCACCTAAGTCACGTGGTAAAGGCTTTAGAAAAGGATGCTGAGTGGTGTTCTGCTTCTACATCGTTCCTCTACTTACTAAGTCCTAATTTTTAAAATTCTCTTTCACCCCACACACTGTTGACACTTATTCATGTTCAGTATTGCTACATGGAGACACTGCTCATGAAAGTGACGTTCAGTTGGTGTGGCTGTGCTTTCACCTTTATAACTGTGTTCTCATGATTGCTGAGACAAGACATGGCAAGATTCTGGCAAGTTTTCTGGGCCCCTGAGTGGCGAGATATCCCAGCATGCTCTGAGATGTGGTTGGGAGGGAAATCTATAGATCCTAAACCAGTAATTCAGTTCAGTGACTCTCACAGGCTGGCTACCTTCTGCATACTTCAATTGAGCTAATACTTCCCATTTGCATGCCTTATTTATATCTGGTAAAGACTTCTCACTATTCCAGTCGACCTAATTCTCATTTTGCTCCAACAATTATTGAAATCCTGCAGTACATATTCTTAGTCTTTGATAAGCACATACTGTCTTATGACAGCTAATCCTCAAAGCCCTTCAAAACTTCAGGTTTTGTACGTTGATTAGTTAGCGGAGTGTTGACCTATCACAAATGAAACCCTGGGCCCAAGACTACATAAACTGGGCTTGGTAGTACATGCTTAAGATCCTAGCATTTGGGTGGTAGATAGAATAATTCTAAATTCAAGTTAAGTTTTCACTATACTGTGAGCTCCAGGCCAGCTTGGGATATATATAAGCCTGTTTCTAAAACATAAAGCAAATCTCAAAACTTTAAAAACTCAATTTTAGGCATTGTTTGCCATTTTCCAATCAGTAATACTGGGATTCGCCTGGTGCAAGAACACTACAAACTTAAGTAATTAAGAAACTAACCAAAAAACAAACATTAAACTTACATAATAGATGTTAACTCCATATGCAGAATTCTTTTCACTGTACATCTGAGCTCCTCCTCTAAATAGATCCAAAGTGTATCTCGTCTTTTTGATTGTTCCCATCTGTTTATCACTTTCTAAAATGTTTGGCATTAAAGATTTGAACCCCCATCTATCTAATTGGATCTGCAGTTCTGCCTGCCATACTCCAGAGGAATAATTTTGGCAAATATGTCCTAGTTTGATTAGTGGTATCCAATATACTAGATTTCAGCTCTGATTCTTTGTGGTAAATCGTAATATAGTAATATTTTTAAAGGATAGCTATCTGAAGCAGAGACTACTGTGAATCAGGTTGAGATTGAAGACACATCTTGTCTTGCCTGAACCTATGTTGTTAGCTATTATTATTGATCTATTCCTAATGTACTATAATCTTCATCAATTTAATTGAATATGGATGTTATTCCATGCCCATATCTGTGTATCTGTCTTGAAAGAAACTCTTTTCATATGCTATTGTACAAACAAGTTTGGGGCAGATCAGAAACCCTAGCATAGTTTTAGCCTTCTGATCCTTCATGAGAGAATCACATGGTGCATGCAGGAGTGGGATAGGGTGAGGGAGCAGCAAGCAGTGACAAACGGTGCTGACAGCCTGTCTCGATCACCAGGGTTTCCACGTGTTTCTCACTGACAAGTTGTCAAAGCAACTTTCCCCCCCTCTATTCTGAAGAAGGTGTTAAGTATTTCACAGTGCCAGAAACACATCGTTTTCAGCCAATTCCAGGGAGTTTCTTTTGGCAATATTGTGCATCTTTCCTCCTGCTTGAAGGTATGAGGCAGAGACCTAGCAAAACTGTACAATGGAGGAATGAAAGCTGATGTTGTATCTTAAAACTGTAGTTTATATGCCTTTAAAAATACACAAGAATTTCTTATAGAGATCAATTCCTCATTGTTCTCTCTTGAACTAAGTGCTCTGACAGAAAAGTCTATTACATCTCTAGAACTTTTAACTGTGCTGTGATCAGTTTAAATTTTCGATCCTCTCTAAACTTCAAGAAGCACTATGTCCTGGGAGTATGTATCACTGGACCTTTGACACCTGGATAGTGTCTGTTTCTTAGTTGGTGGTATAGACTTTGAATGAGAGGGATGCATAGTACCTGCTCCACACACACACATGTTGGATTAATGAACTAAATGTATTCTGGTTCAAAACTGTTCATTTGTCCTTTTCCCCTACTGATGTATGTTGCTCATTAGCAAGTAAAATGCTGAGATTGAAAAAGGATACTGGAGAAAAGTCATTGACATAATTTCTCCGATTATCTATAGCACCCACAAAATAAGACTTCTTTCTTTTCTTACCATGTTCTTCATTTCTGTATTGAATACTCACATTAGGCATTTGAGTAAGAAAAATTGGAATTAGGGAAAATTGAAGATTGGTGTCTTTACTGAGCTGTCTAAATTGGTCTGAGTAGTTGAGTGAGCTATGCCTTTAATCCAGCACACAGGAACTGAGGGCCAACCACCTATGCTTTATAGAGAGATTGAGGCCAACCTTGTTTATATAACCAGAATTTGTTAAAAACAGAGACAAAAATAAATAAAATAAATGGATTAAAAGATTCTAGAAAGATATAGCTGAGAGTAAAATACTTAAAGACTATCAAATTTGAGACATTATGTCTCTAAATTGATTTTCAAAAATCATATACAAAACTAAAGTATATTATTAATATATATCTTTTATATTAATCCCTAATGCCTTCCATGAAGGTGAACTGTTTAAACTACTTAAAATCTGGATAAACAATTTGGCAGAAATGTTTAAATTTTATAAATTTAAGAAATTCTTAATAAGGTAGCAAATTCTCTACATAAAAATGATGATAACAGAAACAGATAAAATATTGTAACCTTAAGAAGTGAGACAGGGGATATAGCTCAGCTATCACCAGTCCTGTGTTCATTCCTCGCTGTCAGAAATAGAAAATAACTATACAAAATGAAGCCCTTGGCTTTGTTGCTTTTTGCTTTGTTGTTGAAGATAAGCGGTCTGTGTTGCTGCATTTATGAGACAGCAGTCATGCAAACAAAAGAGTTTCAGTGTACATAACAGTGGTGTTCTCTTAGATTCATGAAAAGTTCTTTAAGTAAAATGTATTTTGCAGCACAACTGGGCTGGGGCCAGGTGACTTCTACATGAGAGGAAATGCAGGCTCTTTCCCTCCCCTGTCACTAGAAGAGAGAAATCATTAATGGATCAAATCTAGGAGTAGCTAATAGGGAGGTTGCCAGGCCACGGTTGGTGTTGTCTAATTAAAAACTACCTCAAGAGACTTAAACTTAACCAAACACAAAGTCGGCTTCAGAGACAGTGCATGGAAGCAATTCATAGGACAAGAGTAATCCAAGTTACAGACTGTATGATAATAAACAGCGGGTAGAAACGTGGAAGGTTGCAAGTTGTCAGACTGAAACAGTCTACTAATAAAAAAGATGTTTTCCTTATTACTTTTGGATGGAATTTGGCAAATTCAATTTAAGGGCTTCGCATAGAAGACATAGTAAAGGGTTTTAGAAATCATGAAGTCAGCTATTGAATTGACAGACCATAAAATAGACTAGCAATAATTCCTGCTTATGGGACCATCACTATCCTGAAAGCTGCCAACAGAAACAGTTAAGTAGAAGTCTGTGACTCCAAAATAAGACCTCACTACCCACTGAGGAGAACTCTGGCATATTTAGAAGAGGATATGAACACCATTGCTAACAGGAGTCCAAACAGTCCATACATTAGATGCTTAGCTATTTCTTGGGAACCATTAACCCAATGGCGGATATGTGACTGAGGGTTCTTCTTTTCTCTGGACAATATTGCAGTGCTCACTCCCACCCCTGCACACATGCTTACAAATTGAGCACTGTGAAGCTCATCTGATATTATTACCTTACTGCACATCTCTTGTTTGTGGTATATCAAAGGAGTCTCAGAATGTAAAGCACACTTCATTCTTCCTAACCCTGTCCTATCTTGCACTTAGCTTCCTACTACCCATTCATAGCATCCTAGTCTGGTAATCCAGTTCTTAAAGTGCTGCAACTCTAATTCATTAATGATAGCACACATTTCTTCTCTGAATGTTCAGTTGGTTTTGCTCTCGTCGAAAGCTGACTTTCCTCAGGTAACAGGTTTCCTTCCCTACAGTCTTCTGCACTTATTTTAAATCCCAAAGCCTAGTGGTGGGGCAAGAGTCTTCTCCATGTCATGCCCCCATTTTCATAGCATTTCCCTCTTTTTCATATAACTACTCACTGTATATTCTTCTCTTGTCAGTAAAAGCAAACGCCTTCCCTGCTTTTATATATACACTCTTCCCCACTTCAAATCTTCAAATGTCCCCATTTATTTCTGATGGGGGCTCCTTGCTCATCAACTTTCTGTAGAAAACTAATAACATCATATATCTGAATAAATTGACTATCACAAACATGACTTAATTTCAGCTGGTCTTTCATTCCTTGATATGTAAATATCTCATATCTATCCACACTAACGACTCATTCACACAGCTTCATCTACCTTTGATAAAATGAATTATCCATTCATAGCCTCAATCATATACAACTTATTCAGTGCACATGTGCATCAAGGAGATCTGCAAAGCAGGAATGGAAAATAAAGTTCAGAGGATTCAGACTTCTTCAGGGATACACTCAGGAGCTCTTCTCAAAGAACATAGTACTTAAACTAAATGATAAGATGCACAAGTATCTAATAGATGAAACAAGACCTGCCCAGAGATGAAGGGGAAGAATTTGGGAACTCTCCATATAGTAGGATTAACTGTTCGAAACTATCTGTTAAAGCTGCAGCAATAAAAGAAAATGTAATATTGTGAGTGCTCCACAGCCACAGTAACAGTGTCAGGCCTTGGGACCACCTCTTGCTCTGGATCCCACTTTGAGCTTGTTGTTGGACCTTCTTTTCCTCAGGCTCCCCTTCATTTCAATCCCTGTAATTCTTTCAGATAAGAACAACTATGGTCAGAGTTCTGACTGTGGGTTGGCCCTCCTCTCCCTCATTTGAAGCCCTGTCTTCCTATTGAAGGTGGGCTCTATAAGTTCCCTGTCCCTACTGTGAGGCATTTCATCTAAGGCTCTCCCTCCCTTTTAGTTCTGCGAGTCTCTTGCCTCCCAGGTCTCTGATGTATTCTGGAGAGTGCCCCCAACCTCCTATCTGCCAATGTTGCCTGTTTCCATTCTTTCTTCTGGCCTCAGGGCTTCAGTCCTTTTCCCTCCCCCAATGTCAGATCAGGTTCACCTCTCCCCATCTCCTCCCCTTTCCCAGCCCAGGCTACTTTCCCTTCCAGGCTCCTCCCTCCCTCTTCATTTATGATTGCTTTATTCTCCCTCCCAAGTGGAACTAAGGTATCCTCACTTGGGCACTTCAGCTTGTTGACCTTTTTGAGCTCAGTGGACACATGTTCCACTATGTTGATAGCAGCCTTATTTGTGATAGCCAGAAACTAGAAACCATCTAGATGTCCCATGACAGAAGAATGAATACAGAAAATGTGGTTCATTTACACAATGAAATATTACACAGCTAGTAAGACAGAGGACATCCTGAGGCTTGCAGGCAAATGTATGGAACTAGAAAATATCATCCTGAGTGAGTTAACTCAGACCCAAAAGGATATGCATGATATGTACTCACTAATAAGTAGCTATTAGCCAAAAATAAAAAAAAGAAGAAGAAGCAAAAAAGCACATGATACTTCAACAAGCTGAAGTGCCCAAGTGAGGATACCTTAGTTCCACTTGGGAGGGAGAATAAAGCAATCACAAGTGAAGAGGGAGGAGCCTGGAAGGGAAAGTAGACTGGGCTGAAAGAGTCAGATGCAGATATTTGCATGCAACCTGTGGACAGAAGCAGCTGACCACTGCTGTTGAATTAGGGAAGGCTGAATGAAGCTGAGGGGTACCGTGTAGGAGGA
Organism: Apodemus sylvaticus; assembly: GCF_947179515.1. Classification (NCBI taxonomy): domain Eukaryota; kingdom Metazoa; phylum Chordata; class Mammalia; order Rodentia; family Muridae; genus Apodemus; species Apodemus sylvaticus. The sequence goes on along the minus strand of NC_067485.1, from coordinate 40,810,721 downwards.
CCAGCAGTCCCAATTAATCTGGACTCCTGGAATCACTAAAACACTGGATCACCAAACAGGCAACATACACCAGCTGATATGAGGAGCCTAGTACACATACAACAGAGGACTGCTGGGACTGTGTTCATTCAGAGATGATGCATCTAACCTTCAAGAGCCTGGAGGCCCCAGGGAGTTTAGAAGTCAGGTGGGGTGGGGGTAGGGACATCCACGTGGAGACAGGGGAAAGGGAAGAAGTATGGGATGTGAAACAGTCAGAGCGTGGACAGGGGTTGATGGGGTGGGGAATAAAATATGGAGTGTATAAAAATAATAAAAATATCTATAATAAAATAAAAGAAAATATTTAAAAATGGAAGAGTTGTAAAGTTTGCAAGGTAGAAAAAAAGAAAAAAGAAAAGAGGATTTCCTCCGCTATGTCTTTTTGTCTAATAAGACCATTGACTTAACCCAAGAACTCTGTTAATTTACAGGGTTATAAGATGCCTTTTCCTTAAATTATACATATTAAAATCAATATATTAAGATTACCTTCAAGAGTTATTTGGTGTCTGAGTCCTAACCCTAGAGACTGGTTGTAGCTTCTCATATATTATCTCACCTTCTGTTATTATCAACCATTAGCAATAGAGTGCCCAGGCCATGTATCTAAGGTTGCTTCTGTCATATTCTTCCTTTATACCCGGTTTTGTCTGTAAGTGTCAGATTCCTACTGTCGGCCTTAGACAGTGGCAAGAAGGTGGTGGCAGGGAACTCTAAAACTATGTGTCTTGACAGAGCAGTCAGAGTGCTCTTGTCCCTATTCATAGGTGGCAATGTTCTCTATGGCATTTATTCACCAGTGAGTAGCTAGCATGTTTGATTGATTCATGCTTACCAAGCTAAAGCTTCACTTCCATCCAAGCTTCTAATGAGAAGGCTCTGAACATCCTTGCTTTGCACCCAGGGCCATGTAAACCACATGCTTACAGAGTGCTTGGCTACCCTTCACACAGTAGACAGTAGAAGATTTAATTTGTTTTGTCTTGAACTATTCATCCATTGATCTCTGCTTCCTGTGTCTCCTTCCTGGATAGGTCTCCTTTTCTTTGTCTCTTTGGTATCTGCCAATCATCTGTTTGATTTTCAATTATGTTTAAAAATATTTATTATTACTTTTGCATATATGATTGCTTTACTTGCATATATAAGCATATACGCATATATTCATGTATATATACATTCATGTATATATACACATACATTCATATATATGCATACATTCATACACACACACACACACACACACACATTATATATATATGCACGTGTATGTGTATCTCTGTGTGTGTACCACTTATATGCCTGGTACCTGTGGAGGTGTACGAGAAGGTGAGAAGGCTATCAGATTTGCAAGAACTAGAGTTACAGAAAGAAGGTTGTGAGTTGCCATGGGGGTGTTGGGAATTGAACGAAGAAGAACAGACTGCTCAGAAGTACTGAGCCCTAATCTTTAGATCTTTAGTTTTCTTTTAATCACTATCAAGGTTTTCTACTCCCAAACCCACTAGGCGATAGGCAGACACCGGGCATAAGTCTGTACATCCTCATTAATGCCAGAGTCCAATACTTCATTTTTATCCTTCTTCAAAGACAATGGGTGATGTGATATTTTAAGATATATTGAGTTTTAAAAAGGGTGTTAACATTGTGCTTTGGTCAGAGTTCTTCAAATTACTTCTTACTTCCTGGTTATCATTGCATGCAGTGCACTGGGATAAATTCCTGTTGCCCATTGCTGAAAATCACACACTGAAATTTTATGACCCCTTGAAAATGAAAAATGTTTGTGTGTGACTGCAGTAGTTTGTACTTCATCATCCAGGCCTCTCAGCCCCAGCTGCAGAGGTTTTTCTTAGGCAGAGTGGTGGATTCCATCTTCCCACTGGAGATCCTGATTCAGGGAGGGGGAGGGCTACCCATTGTTCTGTACATTGTTTCCACTTGAAGACTGATGGCTTGTGGTGCTAATCCCCTGAGTCTAGCATTTCTGGGCTTATTTATCTAAGCAAACCCACACGCAGGACAGCAACCTCATATACAGCCTAAAATTTTTGTTAGCACAATTATTCTTGCCCTTCCATACAATAAAACCAGGGTGGAGAATTGATACAATAATTAAACTTTTAAAATATATCATGAAAACAGCATTTTCACTTAAATTTTTTTGAGGATTATGTTCTATCGATCACCTTCAATGAAATTGTTTTCAAGACCAATGTGGCCTGTGTTGATTTAAACTAAATGTGCTTTTTAACAATGTTTTTCCTTCAAAGGTCTAAAATGTAGATTGACAGTTTGGCTTGAGAAAACTATTTTAGTAAGTATAAAAATATTTATAGCTACATTGTTTTTTATTTTGAGAATAGTAATTTTGATAAAATATTCATAAGGACTTCCAAACTGATTCATGGGGAAATGAGACATTTCCACAGTATGTTTTCTAGATTTAATTTCATTTGTAATAAAGATTGAGTAAAGCACCAACCAAGTAATAAAGGCTATGGAAGGGACTGAGTGCTTTCAAAATCCATTTGAATTGGCTGAGTGACTCTGATAAGGCTTACAAATGACCACTATTCCTTTTACTTTGGGTTAAGATTAAAAAACAAGCCAGGAATGAACAATAGCAGGCCATTTCCATTGAAGTGTATCAAAACAATAAAAAGCCAAGACAAGCAGTAAAACATAATACAGCTTAACATTCCGGAGAACAGATAAGCCAGGTTGGGAATTCTTTTCTTTGCTTGAACGTATCATGTTATATCACACAGTAAGAATTCTGCTGTGAATGCAGTAACACAGAAAAGCCATTGAAGGCTGTGTGTTGCTGTAGTCTTACAGCAAATGAACCTTTCTTGCATCTTTACTTCAAGGTGGTCCAGGAACAATGGAATAGTTTGATGAATAGAGTGAATAGGGTGTATACATACTACAGACATTATTTTCTCTGCTTGAGTAGAGGGATAAGAGAATCTTTTTAATTCATGCATTCTAACAATATACTACTTCACATCATGTTTCCTTAAGCCATTAGCTCTTGACAAAACACACATAGGAATTAGTGGGCAGTTATCCTGTGGACTTTGATTGAATATAAAGGCTGATCTGGATTAATATAGGTTAAAAATGATTTTTCCCTGAAAAGCTTAAACTCAGGTAAAATTATAAGCATACTTACGTGAATTGTTCATTGTTTGAGTAAAGAAACCCCTTGTTGGATACACATGGCTCTCATATCTTGGCATAATCATTTGCATCTTGTTTCCTTTCATTATATGGTCTTCTGAAATCTTCTTAGCTTCTTAAAGACTCAGCTTCCAACATGACACTATTTTAAGGTTGTTGTGAAGTTCAGGCATTTATTATTATTTTATAGCTGAATCTATGCACACTGTGGCTGACCCCTTCAACAACTAAGCATTCTGGACTAAAATACAAAATAGCAAGGGTGGTACACAAGACAGACAGCTTGATAAAGAATACACATACTTCAATGATTGTTGCACTGTTGTCTCTGCTAAAAATATTCCATGGCATTTACAAGCTCCCCTTTAGTCTATATTCTTTACTATGTTCTTTCAAAACAACATCTCATTTTGCTATGTAGCCCAGGATGACCTCAACCTCACTACTTTTGAGATTTCCCACTTCATCTTCCACTGGGGTGTGGGGTATAGCTGTACTTCATCATACCTTTATTTAATTACCATCTAACACCCAAGTTCAAACTTCATATACCAATTGTTTCTTGTCTCAATGTACATATTTTCAAAATCCATGTTTGTAGACTGGAAGTGTAGCTTAATGATAAATCCTTTCCCTTACATCCCAAGACTTGTACAATAAATAATTACTGACTACAAACCTTCATATTGGATATCCTTCTAGGAAAACATTCCTGAACTTCATAGGAGACAAGATGTGTTAAAAATAGTTATCTTTTTACTTTTAGGGAGGAATTCATTAGTTAGTCAGAAGACTGGTGAAAAACCTGTGTAAAGTCTCTCTCTCTCTCTCTCTCTCTCTCTCTCTCTCTCTCTCTCTCTCTCTCTCTGTGTGTGTGTGTGTGTGTGTGTGTGTGTGTGTGTATAGTCTATTGCCTCAATGTAGATATTCCCTTGTTTTTAAAAGTTGAATGATGCTAGGTAGTGTGACAACTCTGTTATGAAAATTCATTGATTACATTTTGAACTTTGCTTCAGATATTGCTCCATTTCAATTTCTCTCAAAATTTCCACTTCCACACTTTCAAATATCTCCAAACTAGAATATGATGATTCTTCTTTGCACAGGTAAGTGGAGGGAAGTTCAATGCAAATTCAGTAAGTGGGATTGATCAAAGCATTGACATTTAAAATGTGGACAACAGGCTCATTGATGCACACAGTACAATCAATCACCTGGTCTCTGAATATGGTGTGAGTCTATTTACTTTGTATCATATCATTTTCTTCTCATTGGACTGTACTTCTCTTGAGAACTTCCTACATTCATTTACACCAGTCCACTATACTTACCCAGACTTGATCCATGTATTAGTGTCTAAGATGTTAAAGATTACCATTCTTCCAAATAGAAACTATAAGGCAAAAGGAAAAAAAATTACATCTCATCCACAGTCCTTATAGTTGTTCTGTAAGGACTTAATGTTCTGGACAGGTGAGGAGATAGTGAACAATCTGCTATGCAATAGGAAATAAACAGAGAACATCTTGACCTTTCACTCGCTTATAGTATCATTACATATGTCTTTTATTAAAGGAAGTGGTGCTTTTGATTTTAGAAAGTGAAAACAGGGGATTTTCACTCCATTATCCCTAATTCATTCTTGGTCAGGTTGAGATATGTCAGAGTCTGACTGACCATCAGAATGGAAGAGAGGTCCTTGCAACAGACTTCAGTAAGAACACAGTTCTCCAAGGATATCCTATGCAGTATGGTACACTTGGACCTGGGGATAAATCGTATTGGAACCACAGTGCAGAGTTTCTGTGTGAGACTTTGAAGAACCCCAAGAGTAAACTAAAAAGTCTGTGGCTGTGTGGATGATCCATCACTCCATTAAACTGCAAAGACTTCTCTGAGACTCTTAGAAGCAACAAGAGTCTGAATACTCTGGACCTATCTCAGAACACCATGGGACCTGATGCAGTAAAGACAATCTGTGAAGCCTTGAAACTTCAAATTGATCCTTCCAAACATTCAGGTTGAAAATTTATGGAACTAACTTCAGTATCCAGAAGCTGGTCCAAGAAATGAAAGAGAGCCATCCACAACTGAACATTACCAGTAACCAAACATATCCTAAGAAAAAGAGTCCTTCTTTTCCCTCATTTGTTGAGGCCATTAACTTCCAAAAGAGTAGGTGGCCTTGAAGATGTGGGTGAAGGCTCTCTGGGCACCTTCTCTGTGGAGAGCTGTGCAGTACTGCACCTTAAAAATGGCGCCCGTTTCTGCCTTCTCCAGTGCCACAGAGAGTGTTCTCTGTGGTAAACAACTCCTTATTTGGTTGTGGCTGTTGATCTACAGTTGTTTCCGCATATGTGGACCTATCTGCTTGCGCCACGTGGCTCACATGGGTTGGCTGCCTAGGTGGTTCTTAAGCTTTGCACGGGTGTTTCCCGGGGTCAGAAGTCAGAAGATTGAAGTAAGGTTCCTGAATAAACTGCTTAAAGAAGAGTTCATGTGTTGCGTCTTCCCTTGCTGGTCGAGATAGGTCAAGTGGTGGCCCATACGGGGAACCTCCATCTCTTACAACTCAGAACTTTTTGCTGTCAGGACAGCCGGCTGGTAAGTTCCCAGGTAAGTGGGACAAAGTAACGTTTTGGTATTAAGAGACTATAAAGTTCCCAAGGTAAGGTGGGACAATAAAGACCGCCGAGAGTGTGGCTAGTTTGCTCTGCCCTGTAGATAAAGTGAGAGCAGAAGAAGTTCATGAGATGGCAAACCAAAAGGAAAGGGGATTCGCATAGTAGCGAACGGAAAGTAAAGCAGTTACAGACATCTTTTGGCGATGATAGACATGGGCGCTTCTCATTCTCACCCAATTTTTCTGGCTCTGAATGAGCTGCTTCGCTCTAAGAATTTGAAACTGAAAAGAAGTACTTTGGAGACATTCTTGAATGAATGTGATACCGTTGCACCCTGGTTCGCTGTATCTGGAAACCTAACGATTGCTTGCTGGGATAAGTTGGGAAGAGATCTTGATTTTGCATGGAGCCAGGGGACATTAAAAGGTGGTGTCCGTCTGGTTTCAAGGTTAATAGAAGGCTGTCTCGAGGATCAAAAGTACAGTGAGGCAGTTGAGAATGGGCAGACGGCTTTAGAGATGTTACAGGAAGTGAGATCAGAAAGGGCCAACAGTGAGAAGGGAGAAAAGCAGAAGGCTAAACTTTAGCCGGATCTCGAAGACCTGGAGAGCTCGGAAGCTACAGACTCCAATGAGGAAATTCAGGCCCTCATCGAATGAATAGAGAGGACTAAGATCAGGAAGAAGAAAAGGAAAAAGGAGAAAGAAAAATCTTGGACAGATGCAGGGGCGGCGAATGTTTGTGTACCCACTGCTCTGCCGCTGTATCTGGAGTTCGGGGTGGTCCTTTTGTCCAGGGACCTGGAAGTAAGTCTGCACCGAGTTTCAGCTTGCATACCCTGTGTTCAAGATCCCCAAGGGCAGAGGTATCATGAGCCCTTGGACTTTAAGACTATTAAGTCGTTGGCTGAGTCAGTTCGTACTTATGGCATCACAGCTTCTTTTACAATAGCCCAGGTTGAAGCCCTCAACAGACATTGCATGATGCCCGGCAATTGGAGCAACTTGGCTCATGCATGTCTGAGTCCGGGACAATATCCGGACTGGAGAGCCTTTTTAATTGAGAATGCTAATGAACAAGCTGCTGCCAATCAAGCAGCCGGTAATCAAGCTTGGGATAGAGACATGCTTCTAGGACAGGGTAGATTTGCAAATCAGCAGACAGGATATCCTGCACAGGTGTTTGACATTTCTCGAGCAGATGCTCGGCAGGTGGTTCTTGACTGCCCTCAATGCATTATTCACCATCATCCTCCTGGCCTTGGAGTCAACCCCCGTGGGTTGCTTCCCCTTAAGATCTGGCAAATGGATATGACTCATATTCCTAAATTTGGAACCTTAAAATATGTGCATGTTTCAGTAGATACCTGTTCAGGTGTCATACATGCCTCACCTCTTACAGGAGAAAAGGCTCACAATGTTATTACTCATTGTTTGGAGGCCTGGGGTGCCTGGGGAAAGCCCCAGCAGCTAAAGACTGACAATGGACTGGCCTATACAGCTCAGTCATTTGCTTCTTTTTGCAAACAAATGGAAGTACACCTTAATCATGGGTTACCCTACAATCCACAAGGACAGGGTATTGTTGAGCGTGCGCTTTGCACTCTGAAGGAATGTCTACAAAAACAAAAAGGGGATATAGGCCATGGCCGTACCCCAAGAGAGAGACTTTCCCTTGCCTTATTCACTCTTAATTTTTTAAATTTGGATGCTCACAGGCACTCGGCAGCTGAACGGCATCATGAATGTCATGGCCCCTCAAAAGGCATGGTGCAAGTAATAGAAGCTTAGGCGCGCCGTATTTACCTTTAGATAGGCAGATTAGCCCCATTGAAGGAGATAGACATTTGAGATTGAAGGGAAGCCTATGTTTTGCCCTGATTGGTAATATTTCTGAAGATTTTGATTGTATACAGCTTTATAATCAGTCAGCAGGGTGGTTTGAGGCTCCCTGGTCTCCCAGCCAATTTTCAGTAAATATCTCTTGGATATCAGGATGGTGGCCTAGCAAAGTTGGAAATACTTCAGCCCCATTGCAGCCTATGTGGTCCCCCTTTTGTACGGGAGATATTGGGGGAGACGGCAGGTTTCCCTGGACAGGTTGTCAAAGCAGAGATGTAGTGTGGGTAGTGGAAGATTGTTTTTCCTTTTCTCCTTCTATAAGTACTTGCTTTAACAGCACTTTTCCCGGGATTAATTTTACCAATCAAGACCCTGTTTATATGCATACTGCTAATCCTTTTGATTCCTGGCTATTGTGTGGTATAAATGGTAATTGCACAGAGAATGGTTGAACTGTACCAATAGTACATGCTTTTATACACTTTGCTGGAATGCTAGCTTGCATCCCTTGGCTATAGTCACATGGATGCCTCGGTACGTACCTGTTCCGGTGGAGGCACCTAGCAGTATGGCCTTGCTGAGACCAAAAAGAGACTTTGGCATAACCGCTGCCATAGTTGCTGCCATTACAATGGCAGAGGTTAGAGCTACTGTCTCAGCTTTGGCATTATCAAGCTCGATTCAGACAGCATCCACTCTAATTTATCTGCTAATGTAGCTCATGCCTTGGACTTGCAAACGTCTCTTAATGCACAGGTCAAGGGCAGCTTGGTGATCGTGAATTAGCACATTGATCTGGTGCAAGAGCAAGTTGATACTCTTTGGCAACTGGCTCAACTGGGCTGTGAGTGAAAATGCAGGGATTACAATACAGTAATTTTACAAGAGCAGCAAACTTGTCTAAGTCTCTGTCCAGCTTTCTTCTGCAGAATTGGTCACTTGAATTTGAAGATACCTTGAAGGAGTTGAGACTGGCAGTGACTCATGTGAATTCAACCAGAGTGGACATCACCTTTGCATCGGGAATATCAGCATGGATGGCCTCTGCTATGAATCATCTGAAGGAATGGGCGGGCATGGGGGCTTTGGCAGGACTCCTAGTGCTAGTCTCCCTTGTCTGCCTGTGGTGTCTTTAAAAGATTACAATCACATGAAAATGCGACACAGCTATGATCATTCAAGCCTTTACAGCCATTGAGGCAGGACAGTCCTCGCAGGCATGGTTAGCCACCATGAAAGCCTGATCTATGCGCTCAGGATGTGAATCTAAGCACTGCACTCATGGCCAATGACTTATGGTTAGAGAAGAGCATGTCTGATTGCATGCAGGTCAGCACCTAAATTCCTGCCTCCGATAAAAGGTGTTGGGCAGGTCTGATGACTGCTGGATGGATGACATCTGAGTAGGCTTCTGCACAATGTCTTAGACATGTTTTTCAGAGATCAGACCCCTACTCTTGCCTGTTGTGCTTTATAAGCAAAAAGGGAGAACTGTGGAGAGCTGTGCAGTACTGCACCTTAAAGATGGCGCCTGTTTCCCCCTTCTCCTGTGCCACAGAGAGTGTTCTCTGTGATAAACAACTCCTTATTTGGTTGTGACTGTTGATCTATGGTTGTTTCCGCATATGTGGACCTATCTGCTTGCGCCACGTGGCTCACATGGGTTGGCTGCCTAGGGGGTTCTTAAGCTTTGCACGGGTGTTTCTTGGGGTCAGAAGTCAGAAGTCAGAAGATTGAAGTAAGGTTCCTGAATAAACTGCTTAAAGAAGAGTTCTTGTGTTGCGTCTTCCCTCACTGGTTGAGATAGGTGCGACACTTCTCTGATCTATTGGTATTTGGGCTAAATGTCCTTATTCTTCCTAGTACTATGTATAAAACTCATACACATCACTAAACAATGGTAAATGTAAAACATTTGTATCACTGGCATGTTCAGGAATTAAAGTGAAAGCATTCATGAAAACAAAGTGAAAACATGGATTTAAAACTCTTCAGTAAAATTAAAAAATAGGATCATTATTAGTAGTTTCATCATTTTTTCTTGCTTTAAATGTCAAACCATCTTCATTATATGGTAAGAAACAAAATAAAATTTTGCAAATAGAGGCTTGCTGAGTTTTTCTATGGTTCTGGTGGTCAGAAGATCTTGAAAAGTTTTTATATTATAGCGGAAAAAAAGAATCAAAAAGGAAGAAAAAAGAAATAAAAGAAGAAGCAAAGAGAGAGCAGAGAGTGAAACAAAGAAGTAGCATCCATTAACCTGTGATGAGACAAATAAGTGTGATTAATGAATTTATTGTTTGTACAAGAATTTAAACTTTATAACTAGGAAATTTATTCAAAAATTGCTATTAATACTGAAAATACATGACTTTTGTATGGACTTCATATTCCTCAATATTCTTTATATCATAGGTTAAAGTGATTTAAGTATAAGCTTTTGTTACTGTTATTTATATACAACATTAAATATTAGATGAGACTGCCAAACTTCAAACAAACTGGGTATGATAAAATATGGTAAGAAGAATATCAGAAATGGATACGTGGCAATGACTTCAGGACACTGTATAAGTGGTTATATCTCTTGAAGTTAATAAAGTATGGTCATACCTAAGTTGTCTGGCATAGCTGTGCATCATTCCTTGGAAAGAAGTACAGACATCTCTGACCAATATCTATGTTGTTTCCTCGTGCCGCTGGGCATTTCTTCATGGCTGCTCTGCTTTTATTGCAACTTCTGAACCTTGACTTCAGGAGAAACTAGGTAAGATGGTGACAAGTGTCATGTGTGAAGTTCTGGTATCCTGCTCATTCCCTGTAGGAAGTATTCACCATTCTGAATAACAGCATTTTACTCACAAAGCCTGGTTGTTTGGCTGTTTTATTTTGAGACATAGACTTATTCTGTAGCCCATAGCCATCCTCCTCTTTCTATCTCCCAAATGCTAAGATTCCTTTCAGTCATGAGCCACCATACATAACACTAGTTTTAATAAACCACTGATAGATTCAGCAGTGTTCTCAGGTTTTAGTTGAACCTTCTCCTTTTGGTGAATACTAAATATGACATTTGTGTTTGGTAGATCTTCTATGATTCATCAGTGAATAACCTTAGGTTCCAGAAGATCCAAAAAGAATATTGTCCTATGTGACATGATGTAGCTAGTCAACTAAAATCAATTAGAGAGAAGGGATTTTCTTCTAATCCATGCAGTAGTGTGGATAAATTCCTGGGGAAAACCAATGAAACAAACAAAAACCACATATAAAGAGCGTTCCATTATTTTTTATCTCTGTCCAAAAGTATTTTTCACTATGGATCCCTTCTGCCATGAACCAAACTTTGGCCACTCACTTCACACAGAATCTACAGTTCTGAGTGATGCTGCCTAACCCTTTAACTGAATCTAGATGTCTTTCCTTTAGTGTGTGTGTGTGTGTGTGTGTGTGTGTGTGTTTGTGTTTGTGTGTGTGTGTGTGTGTGTGTGTGTGTGTGTGTGTGCTGAGTATGGATGTATTGATTTAGGGGCACCTGATACCAGTTAGCTTCATATGGAACCATTTTCCTATCATGCCAAATACCGTGATTCACTCATGACTGGAAAAGTTCACAGAGATCTTGTTCATTTCTCAACCTGTCCACATGACCATTGTCTAATGCATCCTGAAGTTAGTTATCTAAAGGAATCAGCTTCCCAGTTGCCATAAAGGAAGCCATTGGTATGTTACAGAATCTCAACAAGGCACAAAGCAACAGGGCCAAGCAATAATAGGGAAACATTCCTACACCAGGGGACAACATTGATTTTTACTCCTTTTCATTTGATTTTTTTAAGGTTCATTGTCATAACAAAAGAAAAAGAAGTGGCTATTACATATACAAATCACTGGAAGTTACAAATGGGATTAAATTTTATAAATACAGTTTGAGGGTGATTAGCTTGAATTTTTCAGTTTTTTCAATGTAATAACAGGGGTACTTAATAAAAAAAAGGGTATATTAAACTAGGTCAGTTTAATACATGCAAGAAGGACAAAGATATTAGATAATCAGACTTCTCCAGAAGCCAAGCAAAAAGGAGAAAGATGTTGCAATAAGTGAGCATCAAGTCACCAATGTCTTACCTCCACATATTTTGATTTCTGTGACCCTTTAAAACACAAATATTGAAAGCAGGTTGACATCACACAAAATGTCACCTAAATGTGATTTAGACTAAAAAATAGAATCTAAAAGAATTTGTTTGATAATTTTTTTCTTTCTGCAGAATTAAAAATACATCTAAAATAAGATAAAAATAAGATCTTACTAAAATAAGATTAAATATTGTTTCAACTTCTTTTGTTATTGATGTATCCACTAAATATGTGTGTCTTAAAATCAACACATTTCACTAATCAATTTTTCCTGTATTTGTCTTTTACTTTTTACATTAAATTCCTTTCTGACTTTGTTCTGACCAGTTTACAGAAGAAGAAAGATGACTTTGTTTCTGTTTGAATTAACTGACTTTGTATGAATTCTACATAAGATTTATTACTCTTTGTTTATGCATGTGAAGTATTATCTTAAGAGAGATGGGCTGAGCCTGAAGGTTTGGCACTGTCAGGCCCTGAAAGTCTGTATTATAGGATTAGAGAAGAATTCAAACTTCACTAACTTATCATTATATAGATATCAACATTAACACTCTAAACAGATATTACCTCTCTTTTTGTTTTTCACCAACCTCCTAGGAAAACATTTTCATAGCACATTTAAATAATATGAGGTTTAGCATTCTAAGAATGACTGAAGTATCCATTCTTTGGTCTTCCTTCTTGAGCTTCATGTACTCTGTGATTGTATCTTGGGTATTCCAAGCTTCTGGGCTAATTTCCACGTATCAGTGAGTGCATACCATGTGTGTTCTTTTGTGGTTGGGTTACCTCACTTAGTATGATATTTCTAGTTCCATTCATTTGCCTAAGAATTTAATGACTTCATTGCTTTTAATAGATGAGTAGTACTCCATTGTGTGAATGTTCCATATTTTCTGTATCTATTCCTCTTTTGAGGGACATCTGGGTTCTTTCCAGCTTCTGGTTATTATAAATAAGGCTACTATGAACAAAGTGGAGTATGTGTCCTTATTACATGTTGGATCATCTTCTGGGTATTATGCCCAGGAGTGGTATAACTGGGTCCTCAGGTGTTAGATTTTCTGAGGAACCTCCAAACTGATTTCCAGAGTGGTTGTACCAGCTTGCAATCCTACCAATAAGTGAAGAATGTTCCTCTTTCTCCACATCCTTGCCAGCATCTTCTGTCACCTGAGTTTTTGATCATCCTTTCAGTATTCCTCAGTTGAGAATTTTTTATTTAGCTCTGTACCCCAGGGGAACAAAATACTCATGGGAGGAGACAGAGAGACAACGTGTGGAGCAGAGACTGAAGGAAAGGCCATCCAGAGATGGCCCTGCCTAGAGATCCATCCCATAGACAGTTTCCAAACCCAGACACTATTGTGGATGCCAACAAGTGCTTGCTGAGAGGATCCTGATAGAGATGTCTCCTGAGAGACTCTGCCAGTGCCTGACCAATACAGATGTGGATGCTCTCATCCAACCATTGGACTGACCACAGGCTTCCCAATGGAGGAGCTTGAGAAAAGGACCCAAGGTGATGAAGGGGGTTGTAGCCCCATAGAAGGGGCAGCAATATGAACCAACAAGTATAACCAGAGCTCCCAGGGAGCAAACCAGCAAACAAAGAGTACACATGGATGGACCCATGGCTCCAGCTGCTTATGTAGCAGTGGATGTCCTTGTTGGACATCAATGGGAGGTGATGTCATTGGTCCTGTGAAGGTTAAATGACCCATTATAGGGAAATACCAGGACAGGGAAATGAGAGTGGGAGGATTCGTGAGCTGGGGGAGAGGAGAAGGGATAGTGGTATTTTGGAGGGGAAACCAGGAAAGGGAATAACATTTGAAATGTAAATAAAGAATCTAATTAAAAAATGAATTGTATACCATATTTAGTACTGTTTTTCAGTTCTAAGATGGCTCAGCTGGTAAGAGCACCGACTGCTCTTCCAAAGGTCATGAGTTCAAATCCCAGCATCCACATGGTGGCTCACAACCATCCGTAAAGAGATCTGACACCCTCTTCTGGCGTCTGAAGACAGCTACAATGTACTTACATATAATAAATAAATAAATAAATAAATAAATAAATAAATAAATAAATAAATAAATAAATATTTAAAACAAAATAATGGGGGGTTGTATTTCAAATGCATTCCATTGTGGGCTATTTATTTATTTATTCTCATTTAAGTTCTATGTTGTCCTTTTGAAATCTTTTTCCATTGTCTCCATAGTGAGATGGGACTGCCTTACTTAATTTACAGCATCTTCTGCACTTCACGTCATCTCTAAGAGTTATCCTTGCTGAGTTAGTTTATTCTTTCTTGGCTGATGAATGGCTAAATTAGTTTTCAAATGCTATGAAAATTTTTTTTCTTTTTTATTCTTTTTCTTTGGATACACTCCACAAATCTGTCATGAAGCCCCAATGCTGATGGACTCTATTTCCAATGTGACCATTAAGAAATTGAAAGACAGGAAGAGATCTCACTTGGTATTATTTGTGGCATTTCCCCATTTCTTACCCTAGTGTTACATTAAAGATTTAGTTAAACTAAATTCTTCACAGCGTTTTAAAAAATGCCTAGTATTTTTCTAAGACACTAATATACATGACCTCTATTAAGAAGTATAGTTTAGGCCCCAGAACTAATGAACTTAAAATAAGAAACATTTTCTTTTAAGAAGACTCTTCTGTCAGTTGGGTCTAAATTTGTGGTGAGATAATCAAGGTAGATATGCTTACTGTTACAGGACGTTGACAGTTATTTGATGTGGGTAGCCTAATTATGGTGCTGCTAATAGTTAATTTTCTTGTTGCTGTGACAAACTATCCAGCCATTGAAATCTGATGAAAGATTGGTGCATTTTGATAGACTTGGTGTTTGAGACTATGGCCCATCATCCAGGGAAGGGATTGTGGTACTGTCAGATGGTAGCCGGGTACTCTGTGTGTGTTTACAGTCAGGAAGAAAGGGAAAGATGAATATTGGCATTCCACTTCTTTCACGTTCTTATTCATCTCCAACCCCAGCCTGTGGGATGGTGTCTCCAACATCAGGATGGGTCTCCCTACCTCAGTTAAACTTTTTTGGAAATAGCCTTATAATCATGCTCCTGGGTGATTGCATATCTAGTGAAGATGATGACATCCAGGATGGAGTTCATCAAAAATATTGATAATTTGAAATGTTGATTGGTTTGATCTCAAAAATATATTTTATGATTAAAACTGTTAAATCAATGGAAAATATGCAAAATAATTGTTCCAAGCACTGTCCTCTTTGGTCAGGCCACTCTTACATAATTTCTCAGAAGTGTTAATAAGAGATTAAGCTTCCACCCTCAAGAAACTATTGTTCTCAAGAGTAATATATATATATATATATATATATATATATATATATATATATATATTACCCACATATGTACCCACATATGTATATATATATATTTAAGTATATAAATATATATTTTGATTCAATAGTTTGTATATTATAATAGCAACCTAAATATCTATGATTGTTTGTGAAAATATGCATGACACTGGAGTATTAACATTTACTACAAAGTTATACAGACTTATGGAAAAAATGAAAATTAATGGATGGGTCAAAGTGAACTGTTAGTAAGTCCTGAAAATAAATATATGAAGCCTGGGGAATGAGAAATGTTAAAACTGTAATCTTAAAATAAACTGAAGAAATGTATGAATGTCTAAGTAGCTTCCTAGGATTTTATAGATATATTATATATGTTTTGAAGTTCTTAAAATAAGTAATTATTTAAACTTGATGATAACATTATTTTTATCTTACAAATCAAACTTAAATTATGTAGCTTACTTAAATTATTATGACTGATAGGTGGAAGCATATGAACAAATGACTAGGAAAACAGAGAAAATATTGTAGAACATAGAATTTAGAAACCTCACTATACTTTGCTAAATGCAGTTAGAATCTCCCCTTCAACATATTATACCTTTACTATAGTCTAGTGATGTTTGGTTTTAATGTTATTTTTCTATTGTTTTCATGTTTATTTATTTTCCTTTCACATTGTTTGCCTAGTTTACATATGAGTTTATATTGGTGGCTTTCAAACATTAATTAAAATTGTCCTTCAGTTATAACCCAATGCATTATTTCTTTTTAAAAAAAAACAAAAAAAAAACCTATCTGCAACTGTATTTTTTTTAAAGAACCTGAAATAGGGTAGGGATAACTCATGAAGATGGATTTATTAATCTCTAAAGATTTATTTCTGGTTAAGAGATTTAATTAAATATAGTTTGCATGTTTTTGAATAATCTATCCAATATTCAGATTATCAGAATTTATTCCACTAAAAATTGGCATTCCATTCTTTCTTTTTTTAATATTTTTATTTTCTATATTCTTTGTTTACATTCCAAATGATTTCCCCTTTCCCGGATCCCCCCTCCCCATATGTCCCATAAAACTTCTTCTCTCCATCCCTTCTCCAATCACCTCCCTCCTTTTTCTCTGTCCTTATATTCCCTTCCAATGCTAGATCAATCCTTTCCAGGATCAGGACCCTCTCCATACTTCTTCATGGCAGTCATTTGTTATGTGATTTGTGCCTTGGGTATTCAGAGCTTCTGGGCTAATTTCTACAAAAGGGCAAATAAAAATATTAAATATACATGTCTTAATTGTGGATTGATTTGTGAAAATTAATATGTATAAATAAGTAAAATTACTAATTTTCTTCCATTAAATATTGCATGTATTTTATTCTATTCCATTCCTTAATATATGAAGAGATTCATTTTGTTGAATGCTAATAAAAATGAGTTTTTATAGGAAATCAGTCAATAAAATATGTTTAACATCCTGGTGACAAAGAAGCTTTTGAGAAAAACATTCAGGAGACACAGCTGAAGGGTGGAGCCCTGTTTCTTCACTTTCACATCATATGAAAATTGTACTATGACAAAGAAGAGGTATCAGCTGCAATGGAGACTGTCAAAGTATCACCCTGGGAATCACCAATTCTTGGTGACATGCAGGTGGAGCTGAGACACATCGATGGATAGCCATCAATTCTTGAACTTCAAATTAGTGGACAGTGGGTCTGTCTAGATACTAACTAGTTTTCTTCCTTCAAGAACCCCAGGTTGTGACTGGCTAGTATCATCTATTATTTTTAATTGGAGAGAAAAATGACATTGTTAGAATGACATACTGTGTCATCATGGCTTAGCATTGTGATGCAGAGGACATATGTGAGCAAAGTGGGATTTCCCTTTGTATTCATTTCCTTTTTACACCAACAGGAAGAGGTGAGAGGAGAAACATCTAAATGTCAGACAGTTAAAGTGAAACAAAAGTCTTTTCCTCAGCCAAGGCAATTAGGGGCACCTTTCTCCATCCTGAACTAGAGAGGGAAGGCTCATTCTGGGTGACATAGTCCTTTGTTCTGTTTTTAAGAGTCACAGACTAGTTTGCTTTCAGAAAAAGAGCTTGGCCTTCTGTGATTAAATATTAATCACATCTAGAAGCCGGCATTGGTACTAAGTGCTTCCAATTAGCTACTACATAGAATTATAAGTGACTATTGACATGGGTAAGTATTTTAACAGGGAGGGGTATATCAGAACACTGACTGGCCATCTTATTTCTCCAGTAAGCCCACTACAGAGGTTCTTGTGTGGGGGCAGTCTCATACTTGTTAATTAGGCTCCTACACTACTAACCAGAGGAAGCCACTTTGATGTCAATGAAAGTGCAAGTTAGTGAACTCTTCATTTTTAAGCAGTTGTAGGAAAAGCCACCAAATATTGAGAATGGTGAATGTCAAGTCCAAAATATTTATATTAGTTGTTCACCAATAATACATTGGTTCAATTTCTAGCCTGTGATAAATTATGTCAAATGTGAATATAGTCTCTATGGGTTATGCAACAGTCAGAGTCTAGACAAACCACTGTTATACACCCGGATACTAACAGCATTATATTTACTCATAACAGCCAAAAGGCAATGCTTTCAGGATAAAAAAGGAAAAGGTCACCCTGTTTCATATTTTTCAAGAATACAAAAATAGTATACACATGAAAAATGGTGAAATTTTGTACAAATACCTAAACTAGGATATTTTCACCACCCCCAGAAATAAATGATTTTTTTGTGATTATAATAAAATTATATTCTTCTTCACCTTTCCTCTTCAAAACTTATATACCCCTCCCTTGTCTCTGTCAAATTCATGGCTTCATTTTTCACTAAAATATATTATTACATGAAGATATATCTTCATATATCTTCATGTATATATATTCATATATATATATATACACATACACGTTTATGTGTGTGTGTATGTTCCTAGATATAAATTGTTCAGTCTATGTACTGATTTTTATATGTGTGTATTCAAGGTTAACCATTGGGCACTAGACATCAAATCATTCTGCTCTTTCATGGAGAAGAAGATCTATCCCATTACCAGCTTCCTCAGTTGTCTACAGTTCTTTGTGTATAGTTGAGGTCATGGGTGATCAGTGCAGTTTTGTATGTTCATGGCCATCATCCTTTCTCAGGTCACATTTGGGCAGTGGTGATGAGACTGTATGCATATAACATCTGATATTGTTAGGAGAAAATTTCATAGCAAAGTCCCTGATCCTCTGCCTCTTAAGACCTTTCCTTATTCTCTTTAACAATGTTCTCTGAGTCTTAGGTATGGGAATTTTGCTAGGTGTATCCATTTGGAATGAGGCTCCACAATGCTGGATTTCAGTTGATTGTGTTTTTGTTTCCTAATGGTTAGAGGCATCAATTTAGTGACATTGCCTGCATAATAAAATTTGAGTGCAACTGAGCTTATATGATATAAACTCAATAAAATAACATATTTTCAGAGAGAAATCAGGTGTTTTCCACATCACTTGTCAAAAAAATTGTGGATTGAATTTTTTCAAAATAATTAGTTTCTTCATAATTTCTTCTGTTTAGCTTGATCCATAGTGTCTTATTATCTTTTGTGGTTTGAAAGTTAAATGATTCCCATAGGCTCATGTGTTTGAACAATTGATCCCATATAGATAGCATTGTTTTGGTTCATTGGTTCCTTTGGACAGTGGGTACTAGCTGATATGTTTAAGCCATAGTTGGTGGGTCTTTTCATACTATATTAGCTTCTGGTTCTAAAGTAGTTCTCTGATTCTTGATATAAAAGATGTGGGGAACTATGACCTCATGCTCTCACTATAGTATACTTAGTCATTTTAACAATCAGATCTTCCTTGCTTTGGGTGGTACCTACTGAAACTGTGGGCCAAACTCAACTTTTGTACCCTGAGATCATAATAGTATACTTAGTCATTT
This sequence comes from Apodemus sylvaticus, assembly GCF_947179515.1. NCBI lineage: Eukaryota > Metazoa > Chordata > Mammalia > Rodentia > Muridae > Apodemus > Apodemus sylvaticus. Next base: position 40,791,537 of record NC_067485.1, on the reverse strand, counting down.
TAACAATCAGATCTTCCTTGCTTTGGGTGGTACCTACTGAAACTGTGGGCTAAACTCAACTTTTGTTCCCTGAGATCATAATAATGAGAACTGTAACTAATGTACCATCCACAGGATAGTCTATTATAGTAAAGCCACCAGGACATGTGGTAATTATAGCCTAGGTATCAAATGAAGATCTATATTCTTTGCCATTCTGTTAGAACACATTTGCTTGCTGAAATTGACAGTTATCATGGTTCCTGTTCTAGGACAACAGATAACATAAATAATCGCCCCCCCCCCTTTTTTTTTTACAAACTATTGGTCTGTATCAGCTTCTATGGGTGCATATGATGAATATGGCATTTGATAATCTCATAATCCTTATTGGAACTCCCTGTCTACCAAGGTTTTTCCTTCCTATGACATTGCCACTACTGACATCAGAAATTCTTACCTGAAACAGAAAAAAAAAGAACAAAACAAAATATTCATTTTCAATATTTTTTAACTAACTTGATGTTTAGTAAAAAATGTATCTGTGTCAATATTCTGTTTTACTTGAAATTCTACTACCTATAGGTATCAGCTATTCTGAAAATGTAAGACTCGGGATACTAATCATAGAGAGCATTTATAACATGACAAAAAGTTGTTATTGACTGTTTAGTATTATTGAACAATCATTTAACTTCAGATCCCAGTTCCAAAGCATTACTGACACTCCAAACTTTTTCTGTGTTCTTTCTTCTCATAATTTGATACAGAGCGAATTTTTAGTTTTGAGACTCAAAGAAGCAAACAAAACAAAACAAATAAATAATAAATCCCCAGGGCAGCAGGTTGTTATTTCATTGAATACAGAGAAAGGGCATGAAGACTTTTGTGCATCTTTAAAAAGGTGGGTGTTTAGTTATTGGTCAACACAAACTAAAGTCACATGGGAAAAGAAAGCTTCAGTTGCAAAATCGCTTCCGTAATTCTGGTTTGTGGACATGTCTGTGGGAAATGTTCTTATTTAATGATTGATGTGGAAGAGTCAAGCCCACTTTGGGCATTGCCACTCCAGTGTAAGTGGTGCTAAGTTAGATAAAACAACAAGCTAAAAAAAATGTGAAAAACAGGCCAGTAAGCAACACTCCCTTATGGTTTGCTACAGTTTTTGCTTCCTGGTTACTGCCTTTTGTTTCTGTCCTGGCTTCTCTTGTTAATGAACTATTAGCATGTAGGTCAAATAACCTCCTTCTTCCACAAGCTTTTTTGTTCAGTGTTTGATTACAGCACTGACAATCAAATAAAGACAGAGACTGTATACTTTACAAGCAAGTGGGCAAAATAGGACTTGCTTGATTATATCCCCAAGGGGAAAATTTCACCTTGGATCTATGATGTCTAGTACATAATTAAGTTAAAATAATTTAACATTAAGTGTTGCTATCAAATTATAGTGAACAAATGTGACACGTGGCTATGCTGGTTAATACTTACCCTTACCACAGAATTGATCAGCATTTTCTCTTGTAACTATTTGCCTGTGCAATTGTGATTATTTGAGATGCAGTATGTCACTATGCCAAGTGCTAAGACTTCAAGTTACAGGTAATTTAAATAATTATTAGAAGTTTTCTTACCCAATATGTGTTACTAGATTAGATTTAATGTTCAATGAAAGTATCTATTTTTATGATATAGTCATTTTCCCCTTTGATATTATTTATAGTTTGATAACATCTACAAAATAAACAATAAACATAGACTTCCCCTCTTGATATCAGACACAGGGTCAAAATGACTTAGTAGAGTTCACAGCAGAAAAAAATGATTACTGGTTATAATGTCTTACCACATTTTAAGCCTCCTTACTCTGGTAAGTACCCCTGATATATGTGGCTATAAAAGGAAAATTAACAATGACATTATCTAATTGCCACATGCTGAAACTCACTCAGTATGCATCCCCACAAGCTTACAGTAGGTAGATTTTTCCATCATGTAGCAAGTAGTGAGCAAAGGAGAGGTATAGACAATGGTTATGGATGCCAGTCAAATGTTAGGTTCTGTGATTTTTGGAGGAATATAAAACATTGAAGTACAGATGGCTGTCAAGAAGAATGTAGAATTAGAATAAATATATTAGGCAATACTCACAAGTCATACTCTATTTTTATTCAGTAAAAAGCCATCATAGATTAATATTGACATACATACATACAAACATATACACATGCATTCAATCACATACAAACAAATATGAAGAATTTTACAGAATGGATAAGTTGACCTGAACAGCAGATGATTAGTGTCTCCCAAATGCAGATTAAAACAATCATGGAACACTTCAGAGGTTCTTGCATTATATAAAAATGTGAAGTTCTTCGAGTTACAATATGGCCTCGTGATTGCTTTGTGTAGCAACAAACCATACTGTACGTTTACATAACTGCTATCTTGATCTACAACTGTACTGTGTGTCTAGCATCCCTTTTTGTCCAATATTTCTGTGTAAAATTTTAACAGAAGTAACATACTTGAATTTATCAACACAGTCAATGCCATTGGAGACAATGGATAGCTAGAAGGTGACAGAAGGTAAAGTGTAGCATGTATTGTACATATAGGTATCTACCGAGTAGGGAGGCCTATAATAAGCAATGCAAAACCAGTAAGGCTGTCTGCCCCTCAAGATCAATGTCATGGCTGTGGTCATCCATCACCCCAAACACCAGCAGGAAGCAATCAATGGTAATTCATCTTCTTCCTGTCGGACATTGATTTTTTTTAAAAAGATACATGGTTGATCTTTTTTTCATTTTAAGGAGCTGTCACTGAATAATACAGTAGTCTTAAAGGTAGAAGAACAAGGGTTGGTTGCATCAACAAAATTTTAATGGCATTAGATATAACCATATTTTCATCTCTGGCTGAACACATGGTTTTGAATATGTTGTAAATGTATTAAATCATCAGGTATATGCATTTTTATCTTGAGTGGAAATATGCAAACACTGTATTATGAAGTGACTCTTTCAATATTTCAGTCAAATATTCCCTGAACTTAAAATTATGCTTCATATTAATTTGGTTACACGTTACAGAGTTTCTGGTTTGAAGGCTGGTGTGGTCAGCAATACTTGATATAGAATCTTGCTACACCAACATAGGAAATGGAGTTCAGATACTATAACATACATAAAAGCTTTGCATAGTTTCAGACACATCTGTGATATCAGAACTTAATACTGCCATAGTAAGAGGATTGCTGGTGCTTGCTTGCAGCCAGCTTAAAGAAAAAATGCAAACTTGAGTTTCAGGCAGACACTACCTCCAAGAAACAAAGAGGAGAATGATTGAGCGAGATACCCAATATTTTCTTTTAACATGTGCATACATAGGCACGCATATGAGCATGAATATATTCACATATATCCATATATCACACATATATACAATATAAATATATACAAAGTAAAGAAAAATAAAGATATGCCTATTTTTACTTGTTTTTGAAAATTATATTTCTAATTTGATCTCTATGTGTACCATATGTATTGTGTGTGACTCTGTCTCTGTCTCTCTGTCTCTCTGTCTCTCTGTCTCTCTGTCTCTCTCTGTCTCTCTGTCTGCCTCTCTGTCTCTCTCTCCCTCCCTCCCTCTCTCTCTCTCTCTCTCTCTCTCTCTCTCTCTCTCTCTCTCTCTCTCTCTCTCTCTCTGTGGGGTAATATAGAAGTATAAGAATGCAGATTCCTTCAGATGCCGAAAGATGGCTTTAGACTCACTAGAGCTGCAATTACAGGCAGCTGTGAGGTATCTGATGTGAGTTCTGGGAACTGCACTCTGGTGTTCTGCAAGTACAATACATGCTCTTGAGCCATTTCTATCGTTGTCGATTTCATTTTATATTTTGCTATGTAATGAACATTCCTTTCTTTTTCAGTTTTTCAAGACAGGGTTTCTCTGTCTAGCCCTGACTAGCCTGGAACTCACTCTGTAGACCAGGCTGGCCTCAAACTCAGAAATCTGCCTGCCTCTGCCTCCCAAGTGCTTGAATTAAAGGCATGTGCCACTGCTGTCTGGCTGTAATGAACATTCCTTTGACTGCCTTGTCAAAACTATATTCTTCATCTATAACTTGGAAGGGCGCTATGAGTGGGGTTACTGAGGTCACAGAATCTCTCACTTTTGAGAATATTGTAGGCAACTTTCATCCTGATGAATCTTTGTCTCTCTCAATCTTCATATTTGGTGTGATATAGTGCATTGGCATCCTAAAGCTGCAAACTGAAGCCTCTGCTCATAGGAAGTGGATATTGAAATCCAGTTTGCATATTGAACAGAGGAGCAATGAGCCAAAGAGAGCTCTTCCAATCATGAAGCTTGAAATCACTCAACAAAACTGCCTTTCAACATACTCTTCTACCTCCAGGGCACTCATGATTTGCTAAACAGTGCCTTTCAAAGAATCTATAGTTTTCTTACCTTTTTCCAAGATTTTCCCCAAGTGGAATCTTTCTTTATTCCACATCTTGCAACACAAACCAAAAATGCTTATTCTTCTGCCAACTATAATGAACACCACTGTTGTTCTTAGAGTGAAAAACTTCATTTGAGACAAGCAATCACTGAGGCCTGGGGTGGCTGTCAAGGACCCTAGACAAAGCCTATAAGTTTGGACAGCGCTGAATACCTTGAACAATCAATGACTCAGATTACTGGAAACATAATGCATTTTAAGCAACAAAGAAGAAACTGGTGGGAGTTAAAATACTTAGAAAATGTGAGAGAAAGTTCAAGATTCAGTGTACTATGAAGTACAGATTTTGGGAATTTAGTTCTGGGCAGCTGCACCAGGTCTTTGACATCAAGAATGGCAACACCAACTGGTAAGACAATGAATGATAGACATACAAGTCTATTTCTTATTAGTAGATAATAAAAACTTGTTATCTCCAATCTTGAGCCCAGCAACCAATATAACAATGCTTTTGTTTGTTTGTTTGTTTGTTTTCCCATAATCAACTTACCATGTACTCTTAGTTGGCTGTTTTCAGGCTGTCCTTGTTTATTTACACATGCCCTTTATGGACACAGCTTCCACTTAGTCTTCCTAGTGTTTATGGTTCATCTCAGGAAGGATGCTAGAAAAAATGTTAAATTTCAAAATTAAATGTAGCTATTCTTAAATATTCATTTTAGATAGAGATTTTTTTTCACAAAAGAAACTGATCGAATCTCCATCTGGTAAACCTTCAGCTTGATATCTAATTCTTTCCATTGCATGAGTAGCTGCTGAGACTCCAGTGGGACTTGCTGTTTGTATAATATAGCTGTTCCAGGCCATGGAAAGTCCAGAGCACAGCTTTCCATACTTGCTTGGCAACAGCTGGTTCTGATTTGTGTGTTTTGGGGTTTTCCAATGCAATTATTTCCTACTTTGTGTATACTAAATGGGTCTGCCTCTTTCTGTTTTAACTGAAGGCTGTTTAAATGGGATTTGAAATCTGAATACAGCTATTAAACATTTTCTGTGTCTTAATAGACTAGAGGAAACGCAGGAAAAAACAGAAGAGATCTCAGAAATGATTTTTAAAGCAAGAGGTACAAAATTATTAAAAAGCTATTTTTCCATGTCAAAGGCTCCTTTACGAGTGTGCATGCTTTTGTTTAGAGTGTATCATTGGAGAGAATAATTATTTCCTTTTTCTGCAGGAAGAATTCTCTCACCAGGAGCATGATGTATTCTGCCCAGACCTGACAGATCCATCCTATTCCTTCTAGATCAATATGTGCCTCAGTCTTGCAGTCACTGTGGCTGTTGTTCGATTTCAGTAATTCTCAGATCGACTACTCACAAATGCAGTGAGGAGGTGCCAATTACTGTGCACAGCCACTGGCTTGTTATTGCTGTGCACAATTATTGGAGGAGAGGTATGCAGCATAACCCCAGGGATGGTACCAAGAAGGAATGGCCTTTTCATCATGAGAGTCTCAATAAAATCTGGTATTATTCCATCAGCTGGCCTTTTAAATGAAGGCCCATATCACTTTACTGAAAATATGTGCAAAATGCCTGGTTACTGACAGAGCAAACCTAAGCCTTCAATGTATGCAAGCAAAGCATTTTATATATTAACACTGTTCCCCTCTTTGCTGACAATACTGCTGACAGCCAGTGAAATATATTGGCCCTTTCTCTGCTATGCAAGTCCCACCTGCAAACATGATGATGGATATTTACTTGGGACACATTCTCTGCTGTTTTCTGACAAGTGTGCATTTAGCGCAAGCAAATGTTGAATTGTGATACATTAACAGCATGTGTAGAGTGTTGGAGATGCACCATCTTTTAGTTAATAATATGACAGTTATGTAAACAGCACTTTTAACTTCTTTCCTTACAGATTTCCAAAGAAATGTATCAATTAAATATAAAAACAGAAAGACAGGTTTTGAAGCAAAAAGAGAGAAATGCAGATGAAAGAAATGTGTAGTCTGAATTCATGGGTTCAACAAAATCTGAACTGAAAAATGAGCTATGAATGTCCTCTAGGCAAAGAGCCACGAGGCAGAAAAAAATAGAAGAGTACCTAAGCAAAATCCTAGGTGTAAGTGTGTATATGAGTGTGTCTCTGTGTGTGTGTCTATCTGTCTGCCTGCCTGTCTGTCTGTCTCTCTCTCTCTCTCTCTCTCTCTCTCTCTCTCTCTCTCTCTCTCCCTCTCTCTCTGTGTGTGTGTGTGAGAGAGAGAGAGAGTGTGTGTGTGTGTGTGTGTGTGTGTGTGTGTGTTATGAGAGATTACAGGAAAAATATTTAGGTTGGGATTGAGGCACTGGGAATTCAGAGTTCTGATGGTAGAAATCTGAGAACCATTAGGAAACAATTCTGTGTCTGGATATGGCCATTGAGGTACTCACCAATTCACACCTGACTTGGTTCTTCATCACAGGCAAACATAGAATTTATACTGTCTGGCTGTGGATAAGCTAAACAATGCCAAGAAAAAGAAAATGCATTAGCCTATATATGAACAGAGAAGGGTTTCCGCACAAAAAACATACCACTGCATGTGTCTTGTTAGGTTAGGAGTCCCTTTACCTCTGCCTGCCTCTTCAATTAGCTGAGTCTGACCAAGTAAAGAAAATAGTGTATTAATATTTTTTTTCTGCCCTGGAATGGTATAGCTGGAACCTCAGGAAGTGCTATGTTTAATTTTCTTTTTCTTTATTTTTATTTTTATTTTCTTTCTTATTTTTAAATTTTATTCGATACATTTTTTATTTACATTTCAAATGATTTCCCCTTTTCTGGTTCCCCACTCCCCGAAAGTCACATAAGCCCCCTTCCCTCCCTCTGTTCTCCCACCCATCCCTTCCCACTTCCCTGTCCTGGTTTTGTCTTATACTGTTATACTGGGTCTTTCCAGAAATAGGGGCCACTCCTCCGTTCTTCTTGTACCTCATTTGAAGTGTGGATTATGTTTTGCATACTCCAGTTTTCCAAGCTAATATCCACTTATTAGTGAGTGCATACCGTGATTGATCTTTTGAGACTGGGTTACCTCACTTAGTATGATGTTCTCCAGCTCCATCCATTTGCCTAAGAATTTCATGAAATCATTGTTTCTAATGGCTGAATAGTACTCCATTGTTGGAAAAAAGATAGCATTTTCAGCAAATGGTGCTGGTTCAACTGGAGGTCAGCATGCAGAAGAATGCGAATTGATCCATCCTTGTCTCCTCATACTAAGCTCAACTCCAAATGGATCAAGGACCTCCATATAAAGCCAGACACTCTGAAGCTAATATAAAACAAACTGGGGAAGGCCCTTAATTTCAAATATTACACTTCCTTTTTTTTTTTTTTTGAAAAAAAACACATGGTCATTTCATTGGATGCTGAAAAAGCATTTGACAAAATTCAGCATCCTTTCATGCTTAAAGTCTTGGAAAGAACAGGAATTCAAGGTCCATACCTAAACATCGTTAAAGCAATATACAGCAGACCGATAACCAGCATCAAACTAAATGGAGAGAAACTTGAAGCAATCCCTCTAAAATCAGGGAGTAGACAGGGCTGCCCCCTTTCTCCTTATATTTTCAATATTGTACTTGAGGTACTAGTTCGGGCAATTAGACAACATAAGGAGGTCAAAGGGATACAAATTGGAAAGGAAGAAGTCAAACTATCATTATTTGCAGATGACATGATAGTCTACCTAAGTGACCCAAAAAACTCCACTAGAGAACTCCTACAGCTGATTAAACAACTTCAGCAAAGTGGCAGGTTATAAAATCAACTCAAGCAAATCAGTGGCCTTCCTATACTCATAGAATAAGCAGGCTGAGAAAGAAATTAGGGAAATGACACCCTTCACAATAGCCACAAACAGTATAAAGTATCTTGGGGTGACTCTTACCAAACATGTGGAAGATCTGTATGACAAGAACTTCAAGACTCTGAAGAAGGAAATGGAAGAAGACCTCAAAAAATGGGAAAACCTCCCATGCTCATGGATCGGCAGGATCAATATAGTTAAAATGGCCACTTTGCCAAAAGCAATATACAGATTCAATGCAATACCCATCAAAATCCCAACTCAATTCTTCACAGAGTTAGAAAGAGCAATTCTCAAATTCATCTGGAATAACAAAAAATCCAGGATAGCTAAAACTATTCTCAGCAACAAAAGAAATTCTGAGGGAATCAGTATCCCTGACCTCAAGCAATACTACAAATATTACACTTCTTATGTCTTGTGTGCCTGACTTAGGAAAGGCTCATACTGAACTTGTATAAATATAGCTCAGAACATATGAGAATGAAGTCATTGTTTTTAATATGTCTACATATCTGATTACAGGGAATTAAGAGGCAAATAACCAATTTAAATATCTGGAAGAATCTAATGAAGACTAAAAATTTTAAATTGCATTCATATGCATACTTTTTTGAACATATATGTAAAATGAGATAATATATTCAAACAGAAACAGCCACAACAAAAATAAGAATTGCAGATCATGTTAATTTAAGAAAATGAAAAAAAAAAAAAGAAAAACCCAGGCCTGGGACCCACACCACAAGTTCAGGCACAAGTCCAAGTGCCTCAACAAAGATTTTTCACATGAAGAACTTCGAATGGCTAAGAAGCACCTTAAAATATGTTCAACATCATTAGTCATTAGGGAAATGCAAATCAAAACAACCCTGAAATTTCACCTTACACCAGTTAGAATGGCTAAGATTAAAAACTCAGAAGACAGTAGGTGTTGGTGAGGATGTGGAGAAAGAGGAACACTCCTCCACTGCTGGTGGATTACAAGTTGGTACAACCACTCTGGAAATCAGTCTGGCTGTTCCTCAGAAAACTGAGCATAACACTTCTGGAGAACCCTGCAATGCCACTCCTAAGCATATACCCAGAGGATTCCCCGGCATGCAATAAGGACACATGCTCTACTATGTTCATAGCAGCCTTATTTATAATAGCCAGAAGCTGGAAAGAACCCAGATGTCCCTCAATGGAGGAATGGATACAGAAAATGTGGTATATTTACACAATGGAATACTACTCAGCAATTAAAAACATTGAATTCATGAAATTCTTAGGCAAATGGTTGGTTCTGGAAAATATCATCCTAAGTGAGGTAATCCAATCACAAAAGAACACACATGGAATACAGTCACTGATAAGTGGATATTAGCTCAGAAACTCTGAATACCCAAGACACAACTCACATATCAAATGACTCACAAGAAGGAAGGAAGGAGAGGTCCCTGATCCTGAAAAGGCTTGCTCCAGCATTGTAGGGGAGTACCAGGTCAGAGAAGTAGGAGGGGGTTGATAGGAGAATGGGCAGAGGGAAGAGGTCTTAGGGAACTTATGGGGAGAGGGAACCTGGAAAGGGAAAATCAATTGGAATGTAAACAAAGAATATAGAAAATAAAAATTATAATAAATAATAAAACAAAAAAGAAAATGAAAAAATTATTGATAAAGAAAACCACATAATTGCAAATACTATGAATTAAAATCTTTATTATTATCAGAAAATATTTGCAAATAATTTCCCAACATGTAAATAATTTTCATAATTTTTACTATTAAATGCATAAAAAGAAATGCAAATGTCCTATATTTTTCTTCTCACTCAAAAAATTCACACACACAGACAAACACACATACACATACACACACACACATACATACACACACACCACATAGCAAATGAAAAATATGTAAACTTTTGAAGTGGTAAGCATATCCTACTAATGGAATTAGACTGAGTGGTTGGTATGGGGCACTTCTAATAGAAATCAATGGTTCCCACTTTCTACAAAACAATTTGTCTTGTCATGGAAGATATTATGTATGCATTTGCCTAATTAGATATATGTATACAGAATTCTATAGTAGACTTTATCATAGTATAAAAATGTATGCTAAATGTTAATTGCTGGGCATTTATTTTCAAGCATTAAAATTCATATAAACTAATGTGCAGTATTGGCACAGGGACAGGCAAGTGGACCAATGGAGTATAATTGAAGACTCAGAAATTAATCCACACACCTATAGTCACTTGATCTTTGACAAAGGAGCTGAAAACATTCAGTGGAAAAAAGATAGCCTTTTCAACAAATGGTGCTGGTTCAACTGGAGGTCAGCATGCAGGAGAATGTGAATTGATCCATTCTTATATCCTAGTACTAAGCTCAACTCCAAGTGGATCAAGGACCTCCACATAGAACCAAACACTCAGAAACTAATAGAAAAGAAACTGGGGAAGACCCTTGAGGACATGGGCACAGGGGAAAAGTTCCTGAACAGAAACTAATAGCTTAGCTCTAAGATCAAGAATTGACAAATGGGATCTCATAAAATTACAAAGTTTCTGTAAGGCAAAGGACACTGTCAAAAGGACAAAATGGCAACCAACAAATTGGGAAAAGATCTTCACCAACCCTCCATCTGATAGAGGGCTAATATCCAATATATACAAAGAACTCAAGAAGTTAGACCCCAGGGAACCAAATAACCCTATTAAAAATGGGGTACAGATCTAAGCAAAGAATTTTCACCTGAAGAAATTCAGATGACAGAGAAGAGAAGCACCTTAGGATCTGCTCAACATCTTTAGTCATTAGGGAAATGCAAATCAAAACAACCCTGAGATTTCACCTTACACCAGTCAGAATGGCTAAGGTTAAAAACTCAGGAGACAGCAGGTGTTGACAAGGATGTGGAGAAAGAGGAACACTCCTTCACTGCTGGTGGGATTGTAAAATGGTACAACCACTTTGGAAATCAGTATGGTGGTTCCTAAGAAAACTGGACATGACACTTCTGGAGGACCCTGCTATACCTCTCCTAGGAATATACCCAGAAGATTCCCCAGCATTCAATAAGGACACATGCTCTACTATGTTTATAGCAGCCATATTTATAATAGCCAGAAGCTGGAAAGAACCCAGATATCCCTCAATGGAGGAATGGATACAGAAAATGTGGAGTACTATTCAGCAATTAAAAACAATGAATTCATTAATTTTTTTAGGCAAATGGTTGGAACTGGAAAATATCATCCTAAGCGAGGTAACACAATCACAAAAGAATACACATGGAATGCAATCATTGGTAAGTGGATATTAATTAGCCCTGAAGCTCTGAATACTGAAGATACAATTAGCATATCAAATGATTCCCATGAAGAAGGAAGAAGAGGGCCCTAATCCTGGAAAGGCTTAATCCAGCATTGTAGGGAAGTACCAGGACAGAGAAAAGGGAGGGGGAAATATAGGAGAATGAATGGAGAGAAGAGGCCTTATGGGACATATGGGGAGGGGGAACTGGGAAAGGGGAAAGCTTTTAGAATGTAAACAAAGAATATAGAAAATAAAAATATATTCAAAGAGAATACATTTTAATGAAATGAAATTGTAATTATAACGTGATATAAAATATCGATCAAAGGGAAAGCCTTGTGTATTGTTTAATAGCAGAATTCAAGGAGGGAGATCATTCAGTGTTAGCATTCAGCATACCATAAGGACAGTAGGGTAGTGGGGCAATATGCATGAATGATGATGTTATGATAGATCGTTCTGATGTTAGACATTCTCAACTATCTGTTTCTAAGTTATAAAACAAAAAGTTCTCAACCTGTGGGTCAGGTCATGACCCATTTAGGGGTCATATATCAGGTGTCCTGCATATCAAATATTTTCATTAGTATTCATAAAAATAGCAACATTTTGGTTTAAAGTAGTAACAAATATTTTTATAGTTGGGGTCACTACAACATGACAAACTGTATTAATGGGTTGCAGCTTTAGGAAGGTTGAGAGTCATTGTACTAACCTGTTTTTTTTTTCCTCTCATATATGCAGAGGTCTTTATCATTGAGTTAGCCAACAACCTGCCATGGTTTCCACTTTTCACAGATATTTAGCCACAAACATGCACCAACATCAAGTATATAGTATAACATTTAAATAATTTATTAAATAATTTTAACATTGATTAAATCAAAGTTATGTCATGTCAATAGCCAACTTTGGCATCCATGGGGTGAGAAAAATAAGACAGGCAGCTGGTGGGGGTTCAATCCAGGTACCTATGGGGGCTACTACTGCCTATGGCAGTCATCAATGAGAGAAAATACTCAGCAGATATTACTCTGAGGGAACAAAGTTTCATTTACTGGGTCTACCACTTCCTGTGGCTACCAAAAATCTCGGAATTCTTTTAACTCCCGGGGCCCAGTGAGAAAGAAAAGAAAAGAGAGAAAATTCATACACCTATATACATATACGTACACACTGAGCAAACAAAGCAAGACATACTCCAATAACTTCATACATATAAATACACACATACATGTATCCAGACAGACAGACAGACAGATAGACAGGAAGGCAGACACTTAGACAGACATATCTTCAGAATGCACATCTACTCATCAGAAATTCGTTTTAAATCATGTCAGAAAGCTGAGGCCAAAAATGGGTATATGAAATCATTCATTACTAGGCTAGGCTTAGCAAGCATCTTATCAGCCAGTGCTGCCATTATTCTGGTTCCCTGATCATAAAAGATCTCTAGTTCACCTACGAAGAGGGTGACTTTCTGAACTTCAAATTGTTTACTGAGATTTTCTACATCAGTAGAAAAACATTTTAACCTGGCTTCAGTTACAATTTTATTTTTCCAAATGCTTTTATAGCTGACCATCTACATTTCTAATATTTCCTAGGTTTGTGATTAAATCATTAATCTGATCTAGCAACAATGCCTTAGGGAGATCAAGTATTGTTGTTTTGAGTGGCAGACCTACTGTCCAGTGAAGTCCTGGAAGTTTCCCCTTAGAGTCTTCACACAATTCTTAGATTGAGAGGGAAGGGAGGGCAGCATGCAGAGCAGAATGCCACAGCGGCATGAAGTCTAAAGGACACAGTCCTCAGGCCATGACTAAACCAAGGCAAAACCATAGTGGCTGTGCTAACCTGTGGGACACACCCCATTCCCTGAGTTCTACAGCAGTTTACTGTGCCTCCTTCATGGCCCTTGGCAATAATATGCTTTACATATCAAGTTAAATGCTAAATGATTAAAAGGTGCTCAACACATTTTTACCATCCATATGGCTATAATAAAATGTCCAAAACTACCTATATAGTCTCTCTCTCTCTCTCTCTGTCTCTCTGTCTCTGTCTCTCTCTCTCTCTCTCTCTCTCTCTCTCTCTCTCTCTCTCTCTCCATATATATCTATATGGATATATATATCTATAGATCTATATATCTATAAATATATAGATAGATATAGATATATAGATATAGATTTAGATATTTGCTAGGGAATGCATGTTCAAGTATATGAATGCTTACTCTGGTAACCCTTTACCTATAGCTTGTGTTTTCTCCAAACATTTAGCAATCATTCTTTAAGTACATTTAGCTATTGGAAGGTTTTTTTCTGAAGAAATAAATATAGGAAATTGAACTGCCAAGAATTTTGAAATTATTTTTGAGAAATTGTTGCCTTTAACATAAAGAATAGAAACTTGGTTCAATTCTTGATTCAATAGAACTTGGTTCTATTAACTTTTCTTAATAGAATGTGAAGAAGAAAATTCTGAAGAAGACTAGTCATTGTTCTATAGGACTTATTCCTTCTTGGTAACTTCATTAGATTTTAGTCTTTAATATCTGATTTCTTATTTGATAATCAACAAGTCATAATATCTTTTGAACTTTCTTATTTTCTAAGAGGAATAAAATGTTCATCGTCTTTAAAACAAAGAAATGATATACACAAAGTTGTCAGGAGTATCAATACATAAAAGTGCTTAAAATGAACATAAAATTAATATACTTTATCAACCAAAGATTGTAAAATTTGTAAATCCATATACAAAAATCTCATGATTACTTTGATCAAAATTTCTGCAAGTGGGTCATGTGTATAGACATGATAGATATGCCAATTTCTGCAGCTCTTTGGGAGACTGAAGCAAAAGTGAGACCCTGATTATTAAAAAATGAAAATCATAAGAAAATATTGATCTTATTAGACAGACAGTCTATACAATAAATTAATAGTGTAGGCTAAGAAAGAGGATTCCTTGGTTTCAAAGCTGACCCTGCCTTAATAACTCCCATCTGTGTTCGCACACATAGAATCTTGAGTGGTTTGTTTTCTTCTCTGTACAATGAAATTAGAGGAGTGAAATGGATAAGTGGATCCAAGACTTAGCCTGCTTTATTGTACAGCTAAATACTTAAATTGCTTTCTATTGTTGCTACCCTTGGGGAGAAGCTTGCCAACAGATCCCTACATCTTCAGAGAAAACAAAGAAATCCTTCTGAAACATGGACAAATATCTTGTACTGTATTCCCTAAGTAAAATTTGGAGGGTTCTTATTTTCAAAGTTCCTGAACGTAGGCAGAGTGCCAGGCTAACGTTTTCTTACGTGTTACAGAGTGTAGACAGATGACTTGAAGCCTAGTAAAGGCACAAGGTCTGAGCAGGCCAGAAAGGGACGTGACTGCAATTGCACATATTTAATAAATGACTATTTGATGCCAGGGATGCCCGTTGTTCTATCAGTCAAATGGCAGACAGCTACAGCAATGCTGTCCACCTTGATGACAGCAGTCATTAACATCAGCTAAGAGCAACAAATGACAGGTCTTCCCTGTTTTCATGTGGACTGCTCACACTGAGAGGCATTAGCTTTTTCCTCCTTTAATTGAATTTATTTCATTAAATTGGACAGGGTAGGTCATCATTCCGTTAGAGAGCTTATAATTCTAAAGCATTCACAATATAAAAAGTATGTCCCAATTTTCACGTCAAATAATTATATAATAAGGAATAACTTGCTCAATCAAAATGTAGTTTGATGAGACAAACCATTGTTTTAATATGGTACATTCACTAGACCCTTCTTAACCCAGGTTCTGTTAATACTTACTATTCAGTTAGAAAATTTCTCATCATGCCAATGTGTGAAGAATTGCTACTGCGCAGGTGAGTTGGAATCTATCAGGTGTTTTTCATGCATCTATATATTTTCTTACATTTTGTAAAACATGGGAGTCAGAATTAAAGCTTTTCAAATGCTAAGCACCCATTGTTTTCTTTGCAAAAATTTTACTTCATCTCAGAGGTTGTAAGGAAGCATTTACTTTGCCAATATTTTGTTTGACTGCAACGTGTTTGTCTTGCCTTGATACTAAGATTACAAAAATATTGTAAAATTATTTGGATGGATTCCCTCAGTTCAGTTTAAACAGGATTATTTTCTTGGGTGTCATCTTTCTTCTTCAGCAATGTAGATTACACTGAAGTCCACAGTTGTTTGCTATATCCACCATATTTACAGAGGCCATCTGTCCAAGAAGTTTTAGTGCAATTTAATTTCAGTTACAATGAAGCTTTACATCTGGAATAATGGGGAAAAGGACGGTTGAAGATTATACGAGTCAAAGGTGACATGAGGAAAAAACCCAGGATAGCTAAAACTATTCTCAACAACAAAAGAAATTCTGGGGGAATCAGTATCCCTGACCTCAAGCAATACTACAGAGCAATAGTGTTAAAAACTGCATGGTATTGGTACAGTGACAGGCAGGTGGATCAATGGAACAGGATTGAAGATCCAGAAATGAACCCACACATCTATGGCCACTTGATCCTCAACAAAGGGGCTGAAAACATCCAATGGAAAAAAGATAGCCTTTTCAATAAATGGTGCTGGTTCAACTGGAGGTCAGCATGCAGAAGAATGTGAATTGATCCATCCTTGTCTCCTTGGACTAAGCTCAACTCCAAATGGATCAAGGACCTCCACATAAAGCCAGACACTCTGAAGCTAATAGAAAAGAAACTGGGGAAGTCCCTAGAGGACATCGGTACAGGGAGAAAGTTTCTGAACAGAACACCAATAGCGTATGCTCTAAGATCAAGAATTGACAAATGGGACCTCATAAAATTACAAAGATTCTGTAAGGCAAAGAACACCATCAAGAGGACAAATCGGCAACCAACAAATTGGGAAAAGATCTTCACCAATCTTACATCAGATAGAGGGCTAATATCCAATATATATAAAGAACTCAAGAAGTTAGACTCCAGAAAACCAAACAACCCTATTAAAAAATAGGCTACAGAGTTAAACAAAGAATTCTCACCTGAAGAACTTCGGATGGCGGAGAAGCATCTTAAAAAATGCTCAACTTCATTAGTCATTAGGGAAATGCAAATCAAAACAACCCTGAGATTTCACCTTACACCAGTCAGAATGGCTAAGATTAAAAATTCAGGAGACAGCAGGTGTTGGCAAGGATGTGGAGAAAGAGGAACACTCCTCCACTGCTGGTGGGGTTTTAAATTGGTACAACCACTCTGGAAATCAGTCTGGCTGTTCCTCCGAAAACTAGGCACCTCACTTCCAGAAGATCCTGCTATATCACTCCTGGGCATATACCCAGAAGATTCCCCACCATGTAATAAGGATACATGCTCTACTATGTTCATAGCAGCCCTATTTATAATTGCCAGATGCTGGAAAGAACCCAGGTATCCCTCAACAGAAGAGTGGATGCAAAAAATGTGGTATATCTACACAATGGAGTACTATTCAGCCATTAGAAACAATGAATTCATGAAATTCTTAGGCAAATGGATGGAGCTAGAGAACATCATACTAAGTGAGGTAACCCAGACTCAAAAGGTGAATCATGGTATGCACTCACTAATAAGTGGATATTAACCTAGAAAACTGGAATACCCAAAACATAATCCACACATCAAATGAGGTACAAGAAAAAAGGAGGAGTGGCCCCTTGTTCTGGAAAGACTCAGTGAAGCAGTATTCAGCAAAACCAGAACGGGGAAGTGAGAAGGGGTGGGTGGGAGGACAGGGGGAGAGAAGGGTGCTTACGGGACTTTCGGGGAGTGGGGGTCTAGAAAAGGGGAAATCATTTGAAATGTAAATAAAAAATTATATAATAAAAAAAAGAAAAAAAGAAAGAAAAAAAGAAATGAATAAATCTAAATAAAAACGATGTGTGGGATAATAGCAGATAATTGAAATAATTGCAAACATGCAAGCTTCAATGAGAATATAGCTTGGCCAAAAGGAGCCAAAGTAAGGGTCCTATGAAGAGAAATGACTCTGAACAGCACGAACATGCCTCCTTGCAAAGGTGCCTTCTAATTTCAAACGCAATTGTGTTTACATTACAGTCAATTTTCCACACTATAAATGTCAGTCAACATCAGTTCATCATTTCCAAGGATTATTTTAAAAGAACATTAAGAACAGTAAAAGTCATGTTCACATTTTCATTATGCACCCGAGCCTTTGCATTGTAAATATTCCCTTTGAGCTAATATCTTAGAATTCAAGGTCATTTACCAGGGTGTATTTTTCTCTGCTAATTATAAAATAGATTACTCCACTTGAAATTATGTAGGTGGAAATTCTTCCCCAGGGAATTTATTTCTTTCAGATATATTTGATCATGTTCAGCATTTTTATCTATATTATATTTGTTTTTCTCCTCTTATTACAAATGATGCCCAGAATGCTTAAAGACTTGACTATTACTCTGACATTAGTAATAAAGTCATATTAAAAATAATGTACTAGAAATCTTTCACCTGCATACAATTTTCCTTATTAGATTTGCTTATTATTACACTTGTCAAAATTCACTGCCTCTAATGCTCCTTCTGTATATTTATAAAAGGGGCTTTATTGCAGACACATCTAATCACTATGGAAATTAGGTAGTTATTTAGTGAATATTAGCATTTTATCCTATACAAAATAATACATATATTTTGAGTCTTCTTTTTTGCTTTTGGGAAGAATATAGAAATTAAAGCAGTTATTGAACCCTATTTGCATGCAAATGAGGCAAGAAAAATGACATATCAGAATATGCAAAATATATTTAATTTTCAATTTATTATGCATTTTTTTTGTTCTCTAATCTGCAGTGTTTTCCTGAAATTTTCTTTGGGGGTCTTAGGATCATGTTTCATAAAAAGCTTTTTTCTTGGTGACTATTTGCTATTATGCAGGGCTTTTAATTTCTGTAGAGTATTTCATGTAAAGAAACATAAATGCCCTTTAAGTATAAAGGATCATCAGCATGCTGTACTGATTAATAACCAGGCAGCATTCGGTATGAATTAATATTATATCAGATGGATGGTTTGCAAAGCTGAGAAATTGTTATTATGTGGAAAATGCTGATGATTTTTTCACAAGACAATCATAAAAATTATTGATCAGAGTACTGTCTCTCAAAGAAAATAATCCTTATGCCCCTGGGTGAATGGTGAGCAGATGAAAACAAACGGAGGCCTTACTTATTAAAAAAAACTCATAGAATTTATAGACAATAAATAATGGTTAGATGTCAGATACTGTTATTCGGAACAATGGGCATGTGTCTTGGCTTTAAGGAAAAGTG
Source organism: Apodemus sylvaticus (assembly GCF_947179515.1). Classification (NCBI taxonomy): domain Eukaryota; kingdom Metazoa; phylum Chordata; class Mammalia; order Rodentia; family Muridae; genus Apodemus; species Apodemus sylvaticus. Next base: position 40,772,567 of record NC_067485.1, on the reverse strand, counting down.
TTACGTTAGCAAGAAACAAAAGGATTGAAGGAGGGAAGGGCTAAGGAATGCTGTACCTCAGTCTCTAGTAAACTTGAGTGTAGTCAACCACTATGTGATCAATCTTCTAGTGTGTCTTTTAAATCTCACTTAGAGGAAGTTCAGGTGTGAGCTGAATGCTTATCAGGCCCTTCCTATAACAGTGATATTTCTGTGTGACTGTTGGAAGACATATGTAGAATTCTTGAGCAACCTACCCTCCCTTGATTCTGTGCCAGAGTGTGGCAAAGTACTATTTTCCTAAAAGACTAAGCACATATCTCATGCAGGTGGCTAGTGTGAGAAATTTCATCTCCTATATTAGATATTGCCCAGGAATCAAAATATCATTTCATAATTTATGATCTATTATAGAATGACAATGAACAATTTGGGGAGCAGTGCTTGTTCGAAATGGCTGAGACAGACAGCTATGCCTCAAGAGAGCAGTTTCTTTCATGGGAGAAAATAAACTGATTGTTAAGATATAGAAACTCATCGAGACTGCTGTGAGGCCTTCGCTTAAATCCTCTTATTTAATATCTATATGTAGAAAGTTCAGAGACAACAATGATAGGTCTAATGTGGGGTCATCTGAAAGGACAGAGGGGAAATAGAATATTTTCTGAAATAGAATTGATACCAGAAAATAACAAATACTAACAAAAATCTTTGAATTGTGTCCCTGTAGAATCTGTGAAAAAAGCTCTCTGCCTTCTACTTCAATATGTGCCTGTGTTTGATGGAAGCCCTTTCAGAGGCAATTAAAATTCACTGAAATAAACTTCTCTTTTTTAAGCTAGCCTCCTCCTCCTCTTACTATTCCTCCTGCTTTTCTTCTTCTTCCATACCTGTGTGTGTGTGTGTGTGTGTGTGTGTGTGTGCAGATGCGTGTTTTTAGAATGTAGAGGTTGTTGACATTATTGCTATCAAATATCTTCTGCAGTCACTCTCCACCATTTTTTGAGTCTCCTAAAGAACCTGAAGGTGAATGGAATTCCAGATCAAAGAATTCCTTTGTTCCTCTTTCTCCATATCCTCACCAGCACCTGCTGTCTCCTGAGTTTTTGATATTTGCCATTCTGACTAGTGTGAGGTGAAATCTCAGGGTTGTTTTGATTTACATTTCCATGATGACTAGGGTGTTGAACATTTCTTTAGGTGCTTCTCAGCCATTCAATATTCCTCAGGTGAAAATTCTTTGTTTGGCTCTGTACCTCATTTTTTAATACGGTTATTTGGCTCTCTGAAGTCTAACTTCTTGAGTCCTTTTATATATTGGCTATTAGCCCTCTATTGGATGGAGTGTTTTCCCAATTTGTTGGTTGCCGTTTTGTCCTTTTGACAGTGTCCTTTGCCTTACAGAAACTTTGTAATTTTGTGAGGTCCCATTTGTCAATTCTTGATCTTAAAGCATAAACTATTGGTGGTCTGTTTGGGAAAATTCCCCCTGTTCCCATGTGTTCAAGGCTCTTCCCCAGTTCCTTTTCTCTTAGTTTCAGTGTGTCTGGTTGTATGTGGAGGTCCTTGATCCACTTGGACTTGGGCTTAGAACAAAAAGATAAGAATGGATCACATCAAAGGGAGGAGAGGCCCTTGGTCATGGAAAGGCTCAATGCAGCAGTGTAGAGGAATACCAGGACAGGGAAGCAAGAGAGGGTTGTTTGGGGAACAGGGGAAGGGGAGATGGCTTATGGGATTTCTGGGGAGGTGGGACCAGGAAAGGGTAAATCATTTGAAATGTAAATAAAAATATATCTAATAAAAAAAGAATTCATTTATTTCAGATTTCCTGGTGATTGGATTACAGGTGTGTATCATCATCTCTAGATGTGTATGTAGGAGCTGAGCATACAACTTAGGTTATGTGCCTAAAAAAGGAACACTTCACAAAGTAAATTATCTCTCCATCTCATGTTCTATTTTTGTTTGTTTTTAATGATAGATACCCTTACCTGATTAATATAGGAAACCTCTTAACATTATTTTCCAGTTTTAAAAAGAGAGGTTTATATGTTGCTTTTCTCCCTAACTATCCTTGTGTGAGATGAAAATAATTGAAATACATTATTTTAAACAATTTAACATTAAAAATAAAATATTAAGCTCAATATATTCATATAGGCTTTACATATACTTCCAAGATGGAAGAGTTTGATTATTTTCAGAAAAGAGCTTTAGTTTGGGCTTTGACATAGTTATAAAGAGTACAGCATGTCATATACCTTCCAAAGTCTCATTGTGTGTGTGTGTGTGTGTGTGTGTATGTGCATGTTTGTGGTGTGTTCTTTCTGAACACTATAACAAAGCTCATTAAATTGAGTGTCTTTAGATAAGAAAAGTTTCTCAAAGTTCTCCGGTCTGGCAAATTCAAGGTGAAGGTCTGGCAAAAGGCTGTGTGATGAGAGCACACTATGTCTAGGTCATAGATGGCAGCCTCTGCCAAGCCATTTTTATGATAATCAAGGTCAAATGAACTTCTTTGGGTCTTTTCCATAAAGGCATTAGTAATTTTCATAGAGAATCCACACTCCTGGACTTAGCCTTTTAATGTATTTAAGATAATGGATCAAACTGTGGACTGTGATATTGAAGAAATTAAGTGAGACACAGAATTACATGTATCATGTTTTCTCTGATTTGTTGATCCTGAATTTTGTAGAGACATATACTATAACATATGTATATATGTCTTGCAAGTATGAAGGGAACCCTCTAAGATGGCAGAGATGGTGAATGGGAAAGTAAAAGGGTCAAGAATGGCCGAGGCACATCATATACCTATGTGAAATTATCATTATGAATCTGGGTACTGAGGGCAAGTAAACAATAACAGTAACATATTTTATGCGAGTAAAAATATTGAAAGAAATGAAAACAAGAGTGAACAATTAACTGTTGTTATAAGGAATTCACTGGGATTGTTGGGGAGACATCTTTGTAGTACTGGACTGAAGAATAATTTCTAGCTTACTTCCAATCGTCATCACTGACATTTCACATGAAACCATCAGCTCTTAGTTCACCATGTGAACTGTGCAGGAGAAAGCTGATTTCACTTCATCCACTAAACAGTGCTGGATTTATTAGCTTCTCCCTTCATTATTTTCTTAACTTTAGTTGCAATTGTCTCCAGTGGACTCACTAGTTATCAATCATAAACCAGCTCATTATTGGTGAAAAGGTGAGATAGGTTAACAGGGGATTTACTTATAAATTGAGAAGAGATAAATCTTGACTCCCTCAAGGGTAGCAATATATTTACAGGTTGTAGGCAGTAGTCCTTTCCAAAAGGCACTTTATAGGAAGGTAAAGTCTTCAAGGCCTTGGTGTCTATGAGCTCTGAAGCTTGTGTATCTGTAGAATTGTAAAGTACACTAATAAAATAAAATTGGAGGCTGCCTTATATTTGACTGCGTTACCACCTGGACTACTTGTATGGGTCGTATAGAGGCACTATAAAGCAACTTTACAGCTAAAATTGAATTCTTTAGGTGTAGGAATCAGAGACTTGCTACTTTTCATTTAAAGATCTATAAGCTTCACAGATACTAAGAGAAGGTATAAATGATGTAATTATAGAATAATCTAAAAAAAAATCCTTAGAGGAAATAAGAGGAACATTTTTCAAGTCATTTTACTATGTCAAGGTCACTGAATGGCCAGAAACAATTTTCATCCCACAAACCCACCTGCAATCACTGTTGAGTTGAATATATGTAATTAATTTCTTCACTAATATGACTATTCATGAAGTAAAGGAAACATGGGAAAGGTCTTGAATCTAGCTTCTTTGTGATTGGTTGTTACAATGGAATTTTGAAAATGTATGTTGTAGATTGAAACAAAACAAGTTTGCCTTATAAAACATTATTAGGATTTCATAGAAATGTTCTATCTTTAAACCAAATAATAGACATAGGTACCAGGTATAGTGGCTCAAGTCTGTAGCCTCTGCACAGTGTGAGGCTAAGAGAGGATAGCTGCTCTGAATTTAGGGCCAGTCTGATCTACAGTGTGATCTCTAAAGTACAAAAGCATAAACCAAACCAAATGACTAACCTAACAAAACCCCTGAATATCCTTTACTAATAATAGTTCAGAATTTTGAAAGTTGCCTGGATTAAAGTTTGAACAAAATAAGTCATTTTAATTCCTTCTTTTTCAGTTTTCTGGATAACTTGATCTATTTCTGTTCCATTTGAAGGCATTAAAACTAGTAAAACATCTGGTAGGATATTGAGATTTTGAGTTGATGAATCTTTACACATATGTGCACTGCCTCATGGCCCCAGGCTGTCCTTTCCTTCCATACTTTTATGAGATGATCTGTTAATTCATGTAGAGGATGCCAATGTTGCCCATGTTGCATATCCCCCAAACTCTTTACTTCAGAGATCAAACTTAAGCAATTCAAACTGTGCCCCAGATCTGCTCCTATGGAAACCTGTTTCACTCACTGGCTTCCCATCTATGTGCTTCTTCATCTTCCAACTGTTAAGTCCAAAGAATGGTGCCCTTAACATAGCCCTTTCCTTCTAGCATTTAACTATCCTGTTGGCCCATCTTGCCTACACTGTCATGACATTTTCCCCAGGCTCCTTTCCTAACCTACTTTACAAAATCCTTCCCACACAAATGGTAGAAAGATGATTTTAAAATATGGGTAAGAACATGCCTTTCCTCTTTATAAATCTTTCCAGGTAGTCCTCATTAGAAGCAATGACCTGGTCCTTACACTTTGACTCTATCTCCTGCTCCTTGCTTATACCTTCCAATAAAAACATTTTTGTTTTCCTGCTCTGCTCTGTCAGAGATCACTGGTTACAGTATCTTCTCACTACCCTTCACATGAAGATGTTCGGTGATTAAATTTTTTCCCCGGGTCAATGGTTATTTTAACATAGCTGATGACAAAAATAAATAATTACGATAAAATTATCTTGGCCCTTTTGCTGACTGTTTTATTTTTATAACTTTGATAATTCCTTTCTACTTATATAATTAAGAATTCATTGTGATATGATCAGTGGAGCAGCTGAGACAGAGGTCTTCAGGATGCCATTTGTACCAGGGAGCCAGGCGCCTCCATAATATTCTGTGCACAGACCCTGACAAAAGAGAGCTTATCTTCCAGGAGCACACACATAGGCTTACAGGCCCACAGGGAGAACAGGCTCCAGCCAGAGACAGCAAGACCAACTAGCACCAGAGATAACCAGATGGCAAAAGGCAAGCACAAGAACCCTAACAACAGAAACCAAGGCTACTTGGCAACATCAGAACCCAATTCTCCCACCACAGCAAGTCCCAGATACCCCAACACACCAGGAAAGCAAGAGTTGTATTGAAAATCATATCTCCTGATGGTGATAGAGGCCAAGAAGACTTAAATAACTCCTTTAAAGAAATACAGGAGAACATCAGTCAACAGGTAAAAGCTCTTAAAGAGAAAACACAAAAATCCCTTAAAGAATTATAGGAAAACACAGATAATCAAGTGAAAGAACTGAACAAAACCATCCAGGATCTAAAAATGGAAGTAGAAACAATAAAGAAATCAAAAAGTGAGACATCTCTGGAGATAGAAAGCCTTGAAAAGAAGTCAGGAGTCAGAGATGCAAGCACCAACAACAGAATACAAGAGATAGAAGAAAGAATCTTGGGTGCTGAAGATACCATAGAAAACATTCACTCAACAGTCAAAGAAAATGCAAAATGCATAAGGATCATGACCCAAAACATCCAGGAACTCCAGGACACAATGAGAAGACCAAATCTAAAGATTATAGGTATAGAAGAGAGTGAGGATTTCCAACCTAAAGGGCCAGTAAATATCTTCAACAAAATTATAGAGGAAAACTTCCCTAACCTAAAGAAAGAGTTGCCCATGAACATACAAGAAGCCTTCAGAACTTCAAACAGACTGGACCAGGTCAGAAAGTCCTCCCAGCATATAAAAACACCAAATCCACTAAACAAAGAAAGAATATTAAAAGCAGTAGGGGGAAAAGGTCAAATAATTTATAAAGGAAGACATATCAGAATTACATCAGATTTCTCACCAGAGACCATGAAAGCTAGAAGATTCTGGGCAGATATCATACAGACTCTAAGAGAACACAAATGCTAGCCCAGACTACTATACCCAGCAAAACTCTCAGTCACCATAGATGGAGAAACCAAGATATTCCATGATAAAACCAAATTTATACAATATCTGTCCTCAAATCCAGCCCTACAAAAGGTAATAGAGGGAAAATGCCAACACAAGGAGGGAAACTATACCCTAGAAAAAGCAAGAAAGTAATCTTCCAACAAACCCAAAAGAAGATACCCACACAGACATAAATAAAGCATCAAAAATAACAGGAAGCAGCAATCACTATTCCTTAATATCTCTTAACATCAGTGGACTCAATTCCCCAATAAAAAGACATAAACTAAGAGAAATGTTTTTCATGTAAATCTTCAATTTTATCAGAAAATGTTTGTAATTCCCCTTTTAATTAATTTAGTAATTTCTTTTATGTCTACCATTTTATCTGCATTATTTTTCATTATAATCTTCAATTTTAGCATGTTTTTCTATATATTTCTATTTTATCAGAAATGTTTTACATGTAAATCTCTGATTTTATCACAAAATGTTTTTAATTCCACCTTAAATTAATTTAGAAAGCGTTTTTATATCTACCATTTTATCTATATAAGTTTCCATGACTTTTTAGTCAATTTTAATGTGTTCATCTATATATTTCTTGAATTTTATCAGAAATATTTTCCATGTAAATCTTTAATTTTACCTGAAAATGTTTATAATCCACTTTTAAACAACTTAGAATTATTTTTATGCCTACCATTTTATCTGTATAATTTCCATGATAATCTTCAATTTTAACATGTTTTTCTACATATTTCTTCAATTTTATCAGAAATATTTTCCATGTAAATCTTCAACTTATCAGAACATGTTTATAATTGCACTTTCAGTCAACTTAGGAATACTTTTATGCCTATCATTTTTATATCTATAAAAATTTTTTCATGATAATCTTCAATTTTAACATGTTTTTCTACATTTTCTACAATTTTATCAAATATTTTTCACGTGAATTTTCAATTCTATCATAAAATATTTCTATTTCATTTTTTAATTAATTTAGCAATTTTTATGTCTACCACTTTACTCTTTAATTTTCCATGAAAATTGTCAATTTTAACTTGCTTTTCTATGTATCTCTTCTATTTTATCAGAAATATTTTCCACATAAATCTTCAATTTTAGCATAAAATGTTTTACTTCCTTTTTCAATAAAAGAACATGCTTTTTAATCAAAAAATTTCTTTGGTTACATAATCATTCTATTTTGCATGTATAACAATGTAAGCTTCCTGATAGCACAGATGCCTGTCTGTTTGTCTGTCTGTCTGCCCTCCTGCCTATCATTCTATGTATCTATCCATCTATCTTTCTTTCACACATAAGTACACCTCTTTTTCTACTTCTTCCTCTCCTCTCCTTCCTTCTTTTCTTCTTAACTTCCTTATTATTCCCCCCTTCTTTTTTCTGCATTACATGTTACTGTTTCCACATATATGGACATAATAAAACTGAACTCCTCACATATTTAAAGTTTATCATCTTTTTATTCTATAATGGGATAATACTGATGTTGTTTAGTTCTATGAGCTATACCCCAAACTACTGTTGTTATCTAATATGCATTACACTAAGCAGGCTCAAGCCTGAACATACCAAATGAGTCTAGAAAAATATTTTTAAAATGAAATTTGAAAGATGCTCCTAAATACAGTTTTTCAAATGAATTCATGAGACTATCAAAAATAAAAATATGATCATCACAGTGTTTATGCCATATTATCATCAAACAATGACCATCACAAAGTGGCCATTATTCAGTGATCATTGCAAAGTGGTCATCATACAGTATTGATTGTACCAAAATGATTTTATTGTAGATTCAAGGTAAGAGACAGGGTATAGAGCCAAAACAGTAAAGATGGACCACGTTATTGCTTCTAATGATGAGGATTACCTGGAACTATTTACAAAGAGGCATGTTCTTTCTCAGGCTTTATAATCATCTTTCTACCAATTGTGTGGAAAGGATCTTTTTTTTTTTGCATTTTTTTATTCGATATATTTTTTATTTACATTTCAAATGATTTCCCCTTTTCTAGCCCCCCACTCCCCGAAAGTCCCATAAGCCCCCTTCTCTCCCCCTGTCCTCCCACCCACCCCTTCACACTTCCCCGTTCTGATTTTGCCAAATACTGCTTCACTGAGTCTTTCCAGAACAAGGGGCCACTCCTCCTTTCTTCTTGTACCTCATTTGATGTGTAGATTATGTTTTGGGTATTCCAGTTTTCTAGGTTAATATCCACTTATTAGTGAGTGCATACCATGATTGATCTTTTGAGTCTGGGTTACCTCACTTAGTATGATGTTCTCCAGCTCCATCCATTTGCTTAAGAATTTCATGAATTCATTGTTTCTAATGGCTGAATAGTACTCCATTGTGTAGATATACCACATTTTTTGCATCCACTCTTCTGTTGAGGGATACCTGGGTTCTTTCCAGCATCTGGCAATTATAAATAGGGCTGCTATGAACATAGTAGAGCATGTATCCTTATTACATGGTGGGGAATCCTCTGGGTATATGCCCAGGAGTGGTATAGCAGGATCTTCTGGAAGTGAGGTGCCCAGTTTTCGGAGGAATCGCCAGACTGATTTCCAGAGTGGTTTTCTTTTGAGGGTAGGTTACAGAATGGACCTGGAAAAAAATGTCACGACAGCAAAAGCAAGATGAGCCAATGCTTTATTTTATTTTGTAATTTCCATTCTATTTGCTGTATATTTGCAGTGGAGATACTGTTCATTAGTAGTCTAGAAAAAAAATTTCTCGAACAGCTCAGGTTCTATTCTTCTGCCATTGTGTTACAGTTAATGGTCTCTATTTCATTTGCTGTGGTTGTTTCCAGTTCAAGGTAGCTTTCTATGCATATGATGTGTCTCATTCTCGTCCTCATCAAATTTATATCACTGTGGTATGTTCTCAAAATCTTTGGCCGATGACATATATAATTGTCCTTAAAAATGTTCCTTGTTTCCCCCCCCCCAAATAAAACAGTGATAAGATGAATACAATTTAAAAGCTCATTTTCTTTTATTTCTTCATGAAATGGCTACTGACAAGTGGTAAACTGAGTCATCACCACATGGACCTAGGGACTAAGATGGAGAATTTTGTTCACCACAAACATGGCCTCATCTTTATCAGTATAGAGCAGAAAGAAAATTAAGCATTTCATTATTTTTTGATTTAAGTGAAAATAATGTAGATTGGAAATATCCAACTTGAATGTATTATTTTAAAAATATTGCTTGATATTGAATTATATCATGAAATATATATGCATGAAATAATCAATGTATTGTGTACAGGGCTTGAAATAGGGTGCTAAGGTGATGCTGAAATTTCTAAGTGCTTCTCTTCCTTTCCTGCCTTTTCCATCCTCTATCAGCATGTCACAGGGAAAAGGAAGGAAGGAAGGAAAAAAGAAAGGCAGGAAGAAACAAAAGGTACAAGAAGAAGGAAGTGTTTTATAATCCTTACTGTATGAAAAATCACTCTTTTGGGAACTCATAAAGAGCTTGATCATTTCTAATTATTGATTTTTAATGAAAACTCTCAGTGTTCATATTTTAAGACACTCTTGTGAATAATAAATCTAATGTTCATTTTGAATTAAATAATACTTTGTGTTTTAAAACTTGCAGACCATGTACTTTTGTTGGCAGATATTTTGTGACTGGTATTTATTTTTATCTAGTTAACATTGGTTGAGCTGTCAAGTGAAAACTAAGAAAATTCGAAGTGAAGGAGAAAAAGAACCATCTCTTGAAGATGGTTCTTACTCTTCTCATTTTTAAATAGCTTTCTCTGATGAGTTTAAAATCCTGGCCTAATTTTATTTGGAAACCATTTACATTCTATTCTGTCTGCATGTTGTCAAACATCTGGTCTGCAAAGTGGGAAACAAAATTGCCATTCAGAGTTTCTGTTAAATCCAGGAGATCAGAACATTACAAAGCAAATATCCAAATAAAATGTAAAGGACCCAAACATACAACTGGCAGTTTTCTAGATGTTATTGTAGTAGAAAAAAATATTTAAAGTGTCAACTGGATTGGAAAACTAGGTACCCTGATATTTCCTGCCACTGTTTTTATTTGTGAGGCATTTTGAAGAATATCAAGAACTGAATCTACATTCTGAACAAAATATATTGTCCTTCCTTTCATGAGTGCACCATATATAACTAGTTGGGGATCTAGGAAGAATAAGAGCTAAGTAAGAAAGAAATCCGTGACATATTGACAATCTGCATGGGGGACCACCGATGTCTACCTGCATCACTTTGGACTCCTATGAGATAGAGTCCAGTTGTTTCTTCAGTTCTCCCAGCTGGAATGGAAGTATGCCAGTGACTCAAGCCCCCATATCAGAATAGCTCGTCAGAACAATAGTATTTCTTGACTACTGTGAGTATAACCTTAGGGGAGCTGAGTTTCCTTTCTAAAGATGCTCAATTCTGAAGCCATGGTTTCTGTTTTATTGAGTAAATCTAACCTTACAAAGAAAGGAGAAAAATAGGAGGGAACTATGTATTTTAGAAGAAATCTGCACATTCAGGGACATTCATGCTCTACTTAGTAAGCTATAGTCCACTCAGTAAGTAAGATCACCACGTTTCAAGCTATAATTCTTTCACAAGAAAGAGAAAGTAAAGATGAAGACTGTTGAGTAAGAAATTTAAAACCTGTTTCTGCTATATAAGGTTTTGAGTGCCTATTGCCTTATGTTTACAAAAGAACTGGGAGTCATTTTTTTCCCCTTGAATCAGGATCAGAGAAGTGAGTTCAAGTCATAGTACCAATGAGAAGGGCTTTAGCTCATTTACTGTTTTTTTTCCACCATGTGCTAGCAAGTTCTAACTAATGACAAAGCTTCCAATAACAGATCCCACATTACAGATGGAGCTTAGGAGGATGTAATAGTAATCTTAGAAGATATTACATAGCTAGACAAAACTATCCATATTGTCTATTTTTCTGGAATCACCCGAATTCTAGCACACGACACAGTTATAAAACAGGGGCATTATATTTGATCATGTGATCAATTTTTCCTCACAAAATTTATTTTTCTGCCACAATCATATCTTGTATTATTCTTAATTAAATTTTACTTCTCCTCACTGCTGGAAATTTTTGACAGGGTATCATGTATGCACACTAGGAAAACACTCTGCCTCTATATTGCTCTCCTATTACCCATATTGATTCTTAAATACTTACATTTTCACATTAAATATGTCTTTGATTTAATACAAAACCAAAATCTACAGTAATGATGGGACATAAAGTTAGTAAGTACCAGTGATAGGACAGCATGAATTGCTAAGCTTAGGACAGCTTTCCATGTTACATACTTTGTTGTATTTCTAGGCAAAAGTAGGAAAAACCCCAATATTTGCAGAGTTGACTTCATGAATAGATCACTGAATATATGAACTAACAAAAAAAAATCAATGAATGGATGGTGGGATAGATCTTTTTCATTACATATTTAAACTTCCTTAACTCAATAGCTATTGGTTACTTGCTAATTAATCACTTCACTAATTCACTGATTGTAAAAGCCTTGACCATATATGCTTTCTCAGGCCAAACAAGCAGTTCAGCTAGATAGTCTCAAAACACAGATAGTTCTTCTTCTTTTTTTGTTTTTTTTTTTTTGTTTGTTTTGTTTTTTGGTTTTTTGAGATAGGGCTTCTCTGTGTAGCCCTGGCTGTCCTGGAACTCACTCGGTAGACTAAGCTGGCCTTGAACTCAGAAATCCACCTGCCTCTGCCTCCCAAGTTCTGGGATTAAAGGCGTGTGCCACCACCTCCTGTCCCAGGTAGTTCTTTAAATTTTTGATTATAATTTTCTATGTTTTCTGTCTTTTTAGGTTATGATGACATTAGCTGAAATGACCAAGAGTGGGGAGATAGAACCTGAAGAGACAACCTCTAGTAGATAGACAAGACCACCAGTGGAGGGATGGAGCAACCATCCATCTAAATTTTTTAATCTTTTTTTTTTATTTATTTACAGTCCAGACATTTACCTCCAGTCCAGGAGTCCCCCTCCCTGTCAGAGCCCTCTGACTCTTCCTAATTGCATACCTCCTCCCCAGTCTCCAAGAATATGTACCCACCTCCCATTCCAACCTCACCAGGCCTTCCTACTCTCTGGGGCCACAAGACTCATAAGAGTTAGGTGCATCATCTCTCACTGGGGCCAGAGTAGGCAGTCCTCGGCTGTACATGTGTGGGGGCTTCATATCAGCTGGTGTATGCTGTGCTTGGTAGTCCAGTGTCTGAGGTTAGTTTAGACTACTGGTAGGAAGCTATGTACTCACCCTCCTCCTCAACTTGTTCCTGCCTTTCCCTATTCATCCTCAGGGGTCGCCTAATTTAGACCATTATTTGGATATAAACATCTACATCTGACTCTTTCAGCTGCTTGTTGGGCCTTACGGAGGGCAGCCATGCTAGGATCCTATCTGTAAGAACATCATAACATTTGTAATAGTGTCAAGCCTTGAAGCCTCGCCTTGAGATGGATCTCAATTTGGACTTGTCATTGAAGCTCCTTTCCCCCAGGCCCTTCTCCATTTTTGTCCCTGCAGTTCTTTTAGACAGAAACAATTCTGGGTCAGAGATTTTGACTGTGAGATGGCAACCCCATCCCGCCATTTAAAGCATTGTTTTTCTACTGGAGGTGGACTCTACAAGTTCCCTTTCCATAGTATTAGACACTTCATCTAAAGACACTCCCTCCCTTTGAGCGTCACTCACCTCACAGGTCTCTGGTACTTTCTATAAGGTCCCCCAACTTCCTATGTTCCTGAGGTTGTCAGTTTTCATTCTTCTTGTTGTACCTCAGGGCTTCAGTCCTGTTTTCCCCTGCCCATGACAAGCTCCTTTCCCCTTCCAGTCCCCTCTGGCACCCAGGTTGCTCCCTCCTTCTGCCCCCATGATTGCTTATTTTTTTCCTTCCCAAGTAGGATTGAGGCATCATCACCTGGGTTTTCCAGCTTGTTAGCCTTCTTGAGTTCTGAGTATTGTATCCTGGGTTTCCTCTAACTTTTTGGCTAATATCCACTTACTAACAAGTACATGCCATGTACGTACTGTTGGGTCTGAGTTATCTCACTCAGGATGATATTTTTTAGTTCCATCCATCTGCCTGCAAAACTCAGGATGTACTCATTCTTTTTTTTTTAATATTTTTATTTTCTATATTCTTTGTTTATATTCCAAATGATTTCCCCTTTCCCAGATCCCCCCTCCCCATATGTCCCATAAACCTTCTTCTCTCCATCCATTCTCCAATCACCTCCCTCCTTTTTTTCTCTGTCCTTATATTCCCCTCCAATGCTAGATCAATTCGTTCCAGTATCAGGACCTTCTCCATACTTCTTCATGGGAGTCATTTGTTATGCGATTTGTGCCTTGGGTATTCAGAGCTTCTGGGCTAATTAATATCCACTTATCAGAGATTGCATTCCATGTGTATTCTTTTGTGACTGGGTTACCTCACTTGGGATGATATTTTCCAGATCAAACCATTTGCCTAAAAATTTTGTGAATTCATTGTTTCTAATTGCTAAGTAGTATTCCATTGTGTAAATATACCACATTTTCTGTATCCATTCCTCCTTTGAGGGGCATCTGGGTTCTTCCCAGCTTCTGGCTATTATAAATAAGGCTGCTATGAACATAATGGAGCATGTGTCTTTATTGCATGCCAGAGAATCCTTTGGGTATATGGCCAGGAGAGGTATAGCAGGGTCCTCTGGAAGTGTCATGTCCAGTTTTCTGAGGAACCATCAGACTGATTTCCAAAGTGGTTGTACCATCTTACAGTCCCACCAGCAGTGGAGGAGTGTTCCTCTTTTTCCACATCCTTGCCAATACCTGCTGGCTCCTGAGTTTTTGATCGTAGCTATTCTGACTGGTGTAAAGTGAAATCTCAGGGTTGTTTTGATTTGCATTTCCCTAATGACTAATGATGTTGAGCACTTCTTAAGGTGCCTCTCAGCCATCCGAATTTCTTCAGGTGAAAATTCTTTGTTTAGATCTGTACCCCATTTTTAATAGGGTTATTTGGTTCCCTGGAGTCTAACTTCTTGAGTTCTTTGTATATATTGGATATTAGCCCTCTATCAGATGTAGGGTTGGTGAATATCCTTTCCCAATTTGATGGTTGCCGTTTTGTCCTTTTAACAGTGTCCTTTGCCTTACAGAAACTTTGTAATTTTATGAGGTCCCATTTGTCAATTCTTGATCCCAACTCAGTTCTTCACAGAGTTAGAAAAAGCAATTCTCAAATTCATCTGGAATAACAAAAAACCCAGGATAGCTAAATCTATTCTCAACAACAAAAGAAATTCTGGGGGAATCAGTATCCCTGACTTCAAGCAATACTACAGAGCAATAGTGTTAAAAACAGCTTGGTATTGGCACAGTGACAGACAAGTGGACCAATGGAATAGAATTGAAGATCCAGAAATGAACCCACACACCTATGGTCACTTGGTCTTCGACAAAGGAGCCAAAAACATCCAGTGGAAAAAAAAAAAGATAGCCTTTTCAACAAATGGTGCTGGATCAATTGGAGGTCAGCATGCAGAAGAATGCGAATTGATCCATTCTTATCTCCATGTACTAAACTTCACTCCAAGTGGATCAAGGACCTCCATGTAAAACTAGACACACTGAAACTAATAGAAAAGAAACTGGGGAAGACCCTAGAGGACATGGGCACGGGGGAAAAGTTCCTGAACAGATCACCAATAGGATGTACTCATTCTTAATAGCTGAATAGTATTCCATTGTATAAACAAACCACATTTTCTTTATCTTTCTTTATATTTTCTCCCATTGTGGGACATCTGGATTGTTTCCAGCTTCGGTCTATCATAAATAAAACTACTATCAGCATAGTGGAACATGTGCTCCTGTGGCATGGTGGGGCATCTTTTGGATAGGTGTCTAAGAGTAGTAAAGCTGGGTCTTCTAGTGGATTGGTAGATTTATTTCCAATTTTACAAGGAATGTCCAGATTGGTTTCCACAGTGTTTGTATCAGTTTGCAATCCCACCAACAATAGAAGAGTATTCCTCTTTCTCCACATCCTTGACTATATATGCGGTCACCTGAGTTTTTGATCTAAGCCATTCTGATTGGTGTAAGGTAGAATTTCAGGGTCATTTTTATTTGCATTTCCCTGATGACTAAGAACTTTGAACATTTCTTTCAATGCTTCTCATCCATTCAAGATTCCTCTTTTGTGAATTCTCTGTTTAGTTCTATACCCAATTTTTTGATTGGGTTGTTTGGTTTTGTGGTGATTAACTTCTTGAATTCTTTATATATTTTATATATTAGCACTCTATTGAATGTAGTGTTAGTGAAGATTTTTTTCCCCAATCTGTAGGTTGATGATTTGTCCTACTGACTATGTCCTTTGGTTACAGAAGCTTTCCAGGTTCCAGGCTTTTCATGAGGTTCTATTTATCAATTCTTGGATCTTAGAGCCTGAGCCATTGGAATATTATTTAGGAATTATTCCCTCATGCCCAGGAGTTAGAGGCTCTTTTCCACCTTCTTTTCTATTAGATGAGTCTGGTTTTATGTGAGGTCCTTGATCCACTTGGACTTGGGCATTGTGCAAGATGACAAATCCAGATCTAATTTCCTTTTTCTACATACAGACTTTCAGTTTGACTAGCACCATTTATTGAAGAATAAATCTATATAAATATACATTTATTCCAATGTATATTTTTGGCTTCTTTGTCAAAGATCAAGTGTCCATAAATGTGTGGCTTTCTTTGTGGATCTTTATTTCTACTTCATTGATCTACATGTCTGTTTCTGTATAAATAACATGCAGTTTTTATTACTATTGCTCTGTTCAGAGATGGTCATTTCCCTGGAAGTTTTTATATTGTAAAGAATTGTCTTTGCTATTCTTGGTCTGTTGATTTTACATATGAAACTGAGAATTGCTTTTTCCATGTCTTTAAAAAATTGTGTTGGAATTTTATTGGGGATTGCATTGAATCTTTTGATTGCTTTTGGTAGGATGGCCATTTTTTATGATGTTAATTCTGTTTTACTAAAATAGTTCTTGCCTGTATTCATCTAGAAGATGAGAGAGAGAGAGAGAGAGAGAGAGAGAGAGAGAGAGAGGAATTTTCTGTTTATGTTAATCTCATTTGGTTTTTCAATAAAATGGAATAAAATGTAAAATTCACTAAAAATCAGTTATTTTTCAATGATTGTTCTTAGGGTCTTTGCTCCACATTTTGACTATAAATGTGTATAATTCACTCCAGAATTCCTACCCTGATTCACTGCTCCATAAATCTGTACCTATGCCAAATATTGTGCAGTCCAATTTATTCATGACAAAGATGTAAATGCTGTTTGAAAGACAATAATGTACTTTTTATCGAATGATCCTGAAGAGAAAAGAAATCCATATTGTCAAGGCTAAGTTTTACCTTGGGAAAAATGAACTGAAAATGGGCCAAAGAAGAAAATATAAAACTATAAAGCCTTTAGAGGAAACACAAAGTTGCCTTCAGGTTCAAGTGGTTAACAAAAAAATCTTATATTTAACATGAAAATCATAAGTCATACAAGTAAAATTACATTGCAAATGACACTCATTCTACTGGGTACCTTCAAGAAGCCTGTATTTAAAATAATAGTTGCAAATGGAAAAACTTCTTGCATCCTAATATTAATCTACAATATCTAGAAAGACATATTATTAGACAAAATACATTTTAGAGTAAATCATAAATTTATTTCACAATGAACAAATGGTTACTTTATGAAGAAGATATTTTTAAAGGTCAGTAAAACTAGTAAAAGCTCTTCAAAACACATGAAGTAAAAGCAAGCATGATCGCAGAGAAAGGGAAGTGCTCTGCATTTCTAGCATGAGTATCTTCTTATATTTTAATCAAATTTAATTATGCAATCTTTCAGTAGGTGATTGAGAAAGTTGATAGAAAATTAATATGAATTTAAAAGATTGAGAAAACATCATTGATTAAATCAAAAGAGTATTTATAGACAGAAATATTCTCTTTATTCATGGTGTTTAAATAGAAACTATTTATTAACCAAAAATGTAATATTTTGGCCATATAGCAGATCATCTTTTGTCTATCAGGATTCCTGCAATACCACACTTATTTTCTCATTCCCAGTAGAATACTATCAATAAATATTAACGGGAAGGCATGTCAGTGTCCCTTAAACAATTTGTACTTGAAGAACATGAATTACTAGTTTGACAATAGGAAATTTAAATGACAAAGGAATACAAAGTGTTTTGTGTCAAATGAAAATGAAGATTTCATATGTCCAAGTACTAAAGACACACCCGCCTTTGCAAAAGCTGCTTTTGTGTATACTAGAAAAGGTATCAAAACAATCATTGACATTTCAACTTTGAATAAATAAAAGTAAATTAAACAAAGTGTCCTTAGAAATGAAGAAAACACAGTAGAGAAATATAATGTAATCAAAGCAAAAGTATAAAAAGTTGAAACAGACAAGAAACAAAGGTTCATTGAGAAAATGAACATAGTCAATAATGTTCTAAGAAGATAATCTATTTGAAACATTTAAAATGACCAATATTAGGAAATAAAATACTATTTCTACAGATTCTATCATATTAGAGGAGTAGTGAGGTAATTTAATAAGTAATTTGAAGCAAAAAAAAAAAAAAAAACCTTCAAATAGTTAAGATAGTGAAACAGCTTTGTTTTTAATCACAATTTTCCCTCTGTAGTCAAGGAAGCCTGAAAGCTTAACCCCACAATTGGTCTTGGCCATTCATATTGTGTTTCCTGTAGAGTTTGCAAACATCATCGTGTCTTGAAAACTACAACTATATTGATCCTGGAAATTGCCATTATCTTCTTTTTCTGATAAAGGTATAAAGAGTCTGATTTTTCTCAACAATATTGTCCCAGGCTCAGTTTTGCTGTGGTCACTTCAACCTTCCTGACTTAATTCTTCTGAGCCATATCAGGTATTCATGACCCAGTAAGTAAGCACGGGAGCTTACAGAAAATGATTGTCCACTTAGGGAACAGAATTTGGATGCTTCTTTTAAAATTTAAATCCATCACACAAGTTATATATTCTGCTCTTGAAAAATTTCCAGGAAAAAGAAAGCTTGTGAGCATACAGTTCATTTGGCATAAATGTGTGGTTAAGGGATAGCTGTGGCACGAGAAAACTAATAAGGACTCAAATTCCCATTAAGTGATAGAAAAAAATTGCAATTTATATACTAGAAGGATATCCAGTAATAAAAGGATTCAAAACCATTGGGTGAAAGACCAAAGCATTTTTTCAAGTAAAGGAAAACAATACTGTCTTAAGGCATGTTTCCCTTTTCATAAATGCAAGAAAATGAACAGTTGTCTATAAAGACCCCAAAGAAATAAGTGATAGTCCACAGGAGGAGAAGGTAGAAAAAGAGGAAGAAGGAGAGATTGAAATATATCTTAGAATATGAAGCACATTTTAAAAGGTTCATTTATCATGTTGCATTGATGATTTCATGCACAACTTAAAAACTAATAAACTAAATAAAATAACACATTTGAATTATATACTTTAAACATATATGTTTATTGTAATTCAATAAAGCTACTTAAATTCAAAAGCAAGAAAAGTCTGTCTCTCTGTTTCTCTCTGTCTCTGTATGTCTCTGTCTCTGTGTCTCTGTGTATCTCTCTCTTTGTTCCTGTGTGTGTGTGTGTGTGTGTGTGTTACATGATTTGTAGTATCTGTAGACACCAGAAGAGAGCATTAGTTCCCCATTAGCTGAAGGAACTGCTGTTGTACAGAGCCCCTCAACAAGCATCCTTGAAATGGTACCAGGATCTTTCTAAAAAGTAGCAAGTACTCTTAACCGCTGCAACATCCTTCCAGTATTCTCGTTAAGATCCTAAATGTTCTTTTGAATGTTGTATAAGTGGGTGTTTGTTGATATTTTTAATAACAAAGCCATGAAGAATATATGATTGAGGCCTTAAAACATTGGTGGTAATATTTACTCCGATTTCCTCCACATGTATTCCCAAGGTAATAATTACATTAATACTCTTACAAAACAAGTTTTGTTGTTGTGAATTACAGCAAAACCAAATCAACTTCTAAAATGTCTTGAAATAGAAGGTGCTCTTGTAATTCCAGTTTTGTTTTGTATAGAAAGGAAGGTGCACCCCAGGTTCGTCAAGGAGATACTTGAAGTGCCTTTGCTCTTTTATTTCATGACGGTTTTGCATTCAGTACAAAATAAAACTCTAGTACAGGAAGAAAGCAAATAAAGAAGCCACACTATAAACTGTTGCAAGATGCACATTTTACCACTGATCTGCAAAGTTTGTAATTCAGATATAAAATTTGTCAATTTACTCTACACAGGTTGTCTCTGCCTAGAACCATAGGAAAAGATTTTAGCTTTGTATTTACCGAGTGTGTTTCTGTGTCTGTGTGTCTGTTTGTCTGTCTGTATCTGTGTGTGTGTGTGTGTGTGTGTGTTTTGAAATGTAGAAAGATGTATGCAAATGATGTTTTTCTAGTTAATTATAGACATTATATTCACTTTGAGCACACTTTCAGTAAAACACTTGAGCCAACTATTTCCCCATTAATTATTCTCTTCTAATATATAGGCTAGTCACAGACCTTAAATCATGGTTTGGTAAAGTATTTAGCAGAAAGTGTTCAATAGTTCTGTCACGCTTGGATTTTGGAAGAAAGATAATGAGTATACCTGTTCGCTTCATTTTCTCTTTCTCTCTTTCTCTGCCTCTTCTATATGAGTTTTCTCATCTCCTCTCTCCCTCCTCCTCCTACCACGTTCTCCCGGAACCTCCCTTTTCTTTTCAAAAATATCTTTAATTTTTTTAGACAATGTATTTTAATCATGGTTTTTCTTCTCCTCAATTTCCTACCTGACTCTCTCCATCTAACTTACCAAACCTTATGTCCCTCCCTCTCAAATACAAAAAAATAAAAATTAAAACCAACACAGAAGAAATTGGTAAAACAAAGAAGCAATCAAACAAAACAAGTAGTGTAGAACAAAAGTCTCACAAATGAAACCAAAGAATTGAACACAGACTTCTTTTTGTGTTGGCCAACTGTTTCTGGGTATGGGGCCTTTCTTCTCCAGAAGAAGTCAATTGCAAATAGTTTTTAGGTTAGGGTGAGACCTCATGTTTCCTTCCCTTCTCAGCCCTGGACTCCATCTGACTTGAATGTGTCCAGGTCTTAAGTGTGCCATGACAGTCCTTGAATTAATGCGCTGTTCTATGAATCTGTCCTGTTCTATGTGGAAGACAGTCTTTCCTTGGTCTTTTGGAAGTTTCCTCTGCCTTTCTCCTGACTTGCTCAGCCTGCTCTTCTGTCTTCTGTCTCTTATGGTCTTTCTCCATCCTATTCTATATAGATCCCCAAGCGCTGAGGGGAGGGATTTGCTAGAGACATCCCATTTAAGGCTGAGTCTCTAGCTCTCTGCATACTGTTGAGCTATAGGTCTCTCTGTTGATAGTCCATCTACTGCAGGAGAGGCTTTTCTGTTCCACCTTCTTTTGCTTCTACAAAATAAAATTTTGAGAATTTATCAGGTAGTTTAGCCATGCAGTTGATTTCTACTATTTTCTTGAAACCTCTCCAATTGACTTGCATTTTAATATTAAACTAAGTATTTATACATAGCAAATATAACAGAAATTCTTAACTCTTACAAGATAATTTAACAGCTTTCTCTGTACCAACTTACTTTTTATTCCTTAACATTATAACCTCAACTTTCTATAAGAAGCTAATTTAAAAATTGAATTGAATTTTATATGTGAATATGTTATAATACTAGAACATTATGGTGTGCTGGCTGTTTGTGTGTGTGTGTGTGTGTGTGTGTATGTGTCAATGTGACACAGGCTACAGTTATCACAGAGAAAGGAGCTTCAGTTGGGGAAGTGCCTCCATGAGATCCAGTTGTGTGGCATTTTCTCAATTAGGGATCAAGGGCAGAGGGCCCCGTGTGGGTGGTGCCATCCCTGGGCTGGTATTCTTGGGTTCTATAAAAGAGCAGTCTGAGCAAGCCAGGAGAAGCAAGCCAGTAAGAAACATCCCTCCATGGCCTCTGCATCAGCTCCTGCTTCCTGACCTGCTTGAGTTCCAGTCCTGACTTCCTTTAGTGATGAACTGCAATGTGGAAGTGTAAGCTCAATAAACCCTTTCCTCCCCAACTTGCTTCTTGATCATGATGTTTGGGCAGGAATAGAAACCCTGACTAATTAGTTTAAAACTTTTAAAAAAACATTATAGTGTTGTTTTTATATAAGTTGTATTATAATGTGTCTTGATCTTCTTTTGAGATTATAATATTGTTACATAATTTCTCATTTTAATTTCTTGAATTTTACAGATATTCCAGTATTTGTACTGACATCCAAAACTTCACAGGTATGAGCCAATAATGAAAGAGAACATGATTGTCTTTTGGTCCTGGGTTACATTACCACTCAATATGATCTTTTTGGGTTCAATCCATTTGCCTATAAAGTTCATGATTTTGTTTTTCTTTACACCTGAATACCTCCCATAGTTTAGAGGTAGGTACTACATTTTCATTGTCTATTCATAAGTTGAAGGACATTTCCTATCACAAATAGAGCAGCAGTGAACTTGGGTCAGCAAGCATGTGTAAAGTAGAATGTCAATTCCTTCAGTTACATGCCAAGAGGTAGCACCGGTATCATATGTTAGATTTAGTTTTAGTTTTTGCAGTGCTTTCCACACTGTACACTGATTTCTTAGTAGATCTTGTTTTGTTTTGTTTGTTCCTTTTTGTTTGTTTCTTTGTTTGTTTGGTTTTTTTCCTCAGAATTACTTTTGCTATCCTGGATTTTTATGGTTCGTATAAATTTTACCTGCATTGTAACAGCTGAGGTCACAAAGTCACTGATGGGTGCAAGTTGATTCTGTATCCTCCCAGATTACTGAGATTGTTTCTTGTTTCTAGATTTTTTAGTAGAACTTTGGGGACCCCTTCTGTGAAGTGTCATATAATATGCAAATAGGGATAGTTTGATTCTGTTTTTTTTCCTTTTAGTATTGTAATTTTTCCCCTCTTACCTTATTGCTATATCTTATTACCTTATTTGGTGCAATATTGAAAAGAAGTGGGATTCAAAGAGAGTCCTATCTCATTTCTGACTTTAGAAGGATTGCTTGAAGGTTTTCTCTGTTTAGAAGGATGCTGGCGGTGGGCTTCTCATATACAGTTTTTATTATGTGGAAATTTATTCTTTACAGTCCAAGTCTATCTAAAAATATATCAAAAGAGAATGTTGAAATTTTTAAAGAATTTTTCCACATCTATTGAGATGATCATATAAATTTTATTTTGAAGTCCATTCATAAGGTATTTTTTAATATTTATTGACTTTACTGAATCTATTGTGTAAAGAAACATTACTGAATCTATTATGTAAAGAAACTCAGCCATGGATGGACAATCATTTTTTTTTTAATTTTCTTTAATTTTATTTTTACAGTCCAGTCATTATCTGACCCCCATCCTCCCTCTGATAGTTCCTCAATTCCTCATCCCATTCCTTCTCTATTTTCAAGAGAATGACCCCCACCAACCTCACCCTTAAGGCCTCCGGACTCCCTGGGGCCTCAAGTGCCTCAAGGGTTTGGTATATCTTCCCTCACTGAAGACAGTCCAGGCTGTCCTCTGCTTTATATATGTTCGGGGCCACCTGGTTAGTGGCTCAGTTTCTGAAAGATCTTGGGGGTCTAGGTTAAGACTTCTGGTCTCCCTATTAGATTGCTCTTCTCCTCACCTTCTTCCTGCCTTTCCCTAATTCAACCACAGGGGTACCTGGCTTTTCCATTGGTTGGATGTAAGTATCTGCATCTTACTCTTTCAGCTGATTGTTGGGTGTCTCAGAGAACAATCTTGCTAGGCTCCTGTCTGTAGCATCAATAATAGTGTCAGGCCTTGGAGCTTCCCATTAAGCTGGATCCCAATTTGGACTAATCACTGGACCTCCTTTCTATTTTTGTCCCTGAAGTTCTTTTAGACAGGAAAAATTCTGGATCAGAGTTTTTGATTGTGGGATATCAACCTTTATCCCTCCACTTGATGCCCTGTCTTTCTACTGGAGATAGACTCAACTCTACAAGTTCCCTTTCCACACTATTGGGCATTTCATCTGAGGTCGTTCTAAGATTCTCTTACTTACCAGGTTTCTGGTACATTCTAAAGGGTCCCCTTGCCTCCTAATTCCTTAGGTTGCCTGTTTTCATTCTTTGTTCTGGCCCTCAGGGTTCCACTCATCTGCCCCCAAATACCTGATCATGTTCCCCTTATTCATTCCCTGTCCCCTTTCCCACATAGGTATCTGCCTCCCTCTGCCTTCTGTGATTGGTTTCTTCTGCCAAAATGAGATCAAAACATCCTCACTTGGGCCTTTCTGCTAGTTAAACTTCTTGAGATCTATGGATTGTATGATGGGTATTCTGTACTTTTTTATTGGCTATTATCTAGTTATTAGTGAGTACAAACCATGCATGTCCTTTTGGGTCTGAGGTACCTCAATCAGGATTATATTTTCTGGTTCCATCCATTTTCCAGCAAAATTTATTATATTTTTGTTTTTTAATAGCTTAATAGTATTCCATGATGTAAATAAACCACATTTTCTGTATCCATTCTTCTGTTGAGGGACATCTCAGTTGCTTCTAGCTTCTGACTATCACAAATAAAGTTGCTATGAACATAGTGGAGCATGTGCCTCTGTGGCATGGCGGGGCATCTTTTACGTACATGGCCAAGAGTGGAATAGCTGGGTCTTCAGGTAGATCTATTTCCAATTTTCTAAGGAACCTCCAAATTGATTTCCAGGGTGGTTGTACCAGTTTGCATTGCTGCCAGCAATGGAAGAGTGGTCCTCTTTCTCCAAATCCTCACCAACATGTGCTGTCACCTGGGTTCTTTATCTTAGCTATTCTGATTGGTGTAAGATGGAATCACAGGGTGGTTTTGATTTGTATTTCCCAAATGCCTAAAAACTTTGAACATTTTTGATATGTGTTTCTATTGGCTTGCCAGTATTTTATTGAGAATTTTTGTGTCTATATTGACCAGAGATATTGACCTCTCTCTCTCTTTTAATATTCTGTGTATCTGGAAAATGTAAAAGAAATGGACAATTTTCTTGATAGAGAGCACTTACCAAAGTTAACTCAGGAAAAGATAAACAATTTAAATAGACCTATGACTGCAAGGAAATTTTAATTTTTCTGAATCTATTAAAATTTGTTCTGTCTGGTCTATTTTAGAATAATTTCTATATGCTTCTGAGTAGAATATATAATTGTATTTAGTGAGATATTTTTGTTTAGTGTTTGGGTGGAATTGCCCATAAATATCTGTTAAGTACATTTGATTTATGATGTTATTTAATTCTGATGTTTTTTCTCTTTAATTTTTTTGTCCAGCTAGCCCGTTTTATGGAAAAAGTAGTATCTTGAAATCACCCACTTTGTATGGGTTGATTTAGATCAGTTTTCAATTCCAGTTGTACATTTTTTTAAATGAAATTTGGTTCATATATTTGAAAATAGCATTAACTTGTTGATTAATTGTTTTTTTTTTTTATTAGAATGAAATGTCCCTCTTAATCTCTCTTTAGTTTGAAGTCAGTTATTTTTCAAATATTAGGATAGTCATACTTATTTGCTTCCATGTTCCATTTTATTTGATTTTTTTCATCATTTTACTTTAAGTTGGTCCCTATCTTTAAAACTAAGATGTATATCTTATAGAAAACAAATTTCCTTTCTTAATCCATTCTCCTAACCTGTGTTTTTGTGGCAGGAAGAATGAACCTACTAATATTAAAGTTATGGGAAAGTATGTGTTGATTATAGTCATATCCCTAAATTCATTATGAAAGCACTTAATGGTATGAATTTTCCACTTCGCATTGCTTTCATTGGTTTGAATAAGGTTGGGATATGTTTTTTACTCAATTTCATTGAATTCTAAGAAGACGTATCAACAAGATAGACAAATCCTTAGCCAGACTGACCAAAGGGCACAGAGAAAGTATCCAAATTAACAAAATTAGAAATGAAAAGGGGGATATAACAACAGAAACTGAGGAAATGCAAAAAATCATCAGATCCTACTACAAAAGCCTATACTCAGCACAACTGGAGAATCTGGAGGAAATGAACAATTTCCTAGACAGATACCAAATATCAAAATTAAATCAGGACCAAATATATCATCTAAACATTCCCATAACCCCTAAAGAAATAGAAGTGGGTCATAGAAAGCCTTCCAACCAAAAAAAGCACAGGACCAGATGGCTTCAGTGTAGAATTCTATCAGACCTTCAAAGAAGATCTAACACCAATACTCTTCAAACTATTCCACAAAATAGAAACAGATGGAACACTACCCAATTCCTTCTACTAAGCCACAATTATGCTGATACCAAAACCACGCCAAGATCCAACAAAGAAAGAAAACTTCAGACCAATTTCCCTTATGAACATCGATGCAAAAATACTCAATAAAATACTTTCCAACTGAATCCAAGAACACATTAAAACGATCATCCATCATGATCAAGTAGGCTTTATCCCAGGGATGCAGGGTTGGTTCAATATACGGAAATACATCAATGCAATCCACTACATAAACAAACTCAAAGAAAAAAACCACATGGTCATTTCATTGGATGCTTAAAAAGAATTTGCCTCAGTGAAGCAGTATTTGGCAAAACCAGAACTGGGAAGTGGGAAGGGGTGGGTAGGAGGACAGGGGGAGAGAAGGGGGCTTGCGGGACTTTCGGGGAGTGGGGGGCTAGAAAAGGGGAAATCATTTGAAATGTAAATAAAAAATATATCGAATAAAGAAAAAAAAAGAAATATAGCTGAGCATGCCGTAGAGACCAATGCACTAACCAATTGTCTTAGTCAGGATTTCTGTTCCTGCACAAACATGACCAAGAAGCAAGTTGGGGAGGAAAGGGTTTATTAAGCTTAAAGTTCCACGTTTCAGTTCATCACTAAAGGAAGTCAAGACTGGAACTCAAGCAGGACAGGAAGTAGGAGCTGATGCAGAGACCATGGAGGGATGTTTCTTACTAGCTTGCTTCACCAGGCTTGCTCAGCTTGCTCTCTTATAGAACCCAAGAGCACCAGCTCAAAGGTGGTACCACCCACAAGGGGCCCTCCCCACTTGATCACTAATTGAGAAAATGCCCCACAACTGGATCTCATGGAGGCACTTCCCCAACTGAAACTCCTCTCTCTGTGATAACTCCAGCCTGTATCAAGTTGACACACGAAACTAGCCAATACAGCAATGTTCTTTCACTCTGTGCTTTAATTCTTGCCTCCAGATTCAGGTTGTGAGTTATTTCTTGGAAGAATACAAGCTAGAAGGGGAATTAAACTCTTTCCTTCACAAGTTGCATTCACTTGCGGTGTTTATCACAGTAATTGAAAGCAAACTAGAATAATCATTTAGTAACTAGCATGTGCTGCACTGTCTAATCTGATAGCAGCTCATTGCTCCACACTGATGAAAGTGCATTAAGACAGACAGAGATACTGGTGTTAGGGTGCTCAATTCTAATTCAAAATGACATTTGATTAAATAATAAAATTAAAACTGATAGCAAGAAACCAAATCTTATTCCTTAAACTTTTCTACATGATTGGTAGATCATAATGACATGAGTAATGGAGTGTAACAAAACTAATGGGATTTATAAGACTGTTTTTACTAGAAATTTCAGTTGAAAAATAGTAGACTAAAAGAAAAGGCTGTTCATAGTTCAGTGGTTGATCAACTAGCTTGTTTAAAACTCTAGGGTCAGTATGCAATGTGACACACACACGCACACAGGCACATATTCCATAAAATCACATATATTGTGGTCATTAGACTTGCATTTATTATTCATGCCTCTGACTTTTAAAAATCAAAGTCTAAGATATAAATAGTTCATATACTTGATAAAGGTTTTGTATAAAGGTTTGTATAAGTCTTACATATCCTCAAAACAATTTATACTCTCATGTAGTTAGTGGAGTTTACTTTTTTTTATTTATTGATATATTTATTTACATTTCAAATGATTTTCCCTTTTCTGGACCCCCACTTCCCGAAAGTCCCATCAGTCCCCTTCCCTCCCCGTTTTCCCACCCAACCCTTCCCACTTCCCTGTTCTGATTTTGCTCTATACTGCTTCACTGAGTCTTTCCAGAACAAGGGGTCACTCCTCCGTTCTTCATGTACCTCATTTGATTTTTGGATTATGTTTTGGGTATTCCAGTTTTCTAGGTTAATATCCACATATTTGTGAGTGCATACCGTGATTCATCTTTTGAGTCGGGTTACCTCACTTAGTATGATGTTCTCCAGCTCCATCCATTTGCCTAAGAATTTCATGAATTCATTGTTTCTAATGGCTGAATAGTACTCCATTGTGTATATATACCACATATTATGCATCCACTCTTCTGTTGAGGGATACCTGAGTTCTTTCCAACTTCTGGAAATTATAAATAGGGCTGCTATGAACATAGTGGAACATGTATCCTTATTACATGGTGGGGAATCTTCTGGGTATATGCCCAGGAGTGGTATAGCAGGATCTTCTGGAAGTGAGGTGCCCAGTTTTCTGAGGAACCGCCAGACTGATTTCCAGAGTGGTTGTACCAATTTGCAACCCCACCAGCAGTGGAGGAGTGTTCCTCTTTCTCCACATCCTCGCCAACACCTGCTGTCTCCTGAATTTTTAATCTTAGCCATTCTGACTGGTGTAAGGTGAAATCTCAGGGTTGTTTTGATTTGCATTTCCCTAATGACTAATGAAGTTGAGCATTTTTTAAGATGTGTCTCCACCATCTGAAGTTCTTCAAGTGAGAATTCTTTGTTTAACTCTGTACCCCATTTTTAATAGGGTTGTTTGGTTTTCTGGAGTCTAACTTCTTGAGTTCTTTATATATATTGGATATTAGCCCTCTATCTGATGTAGGATTGGTGAAGATCTTTTCCCAATTTGTTGGTTGCCGATTTGTCCTCTTGATGGTGTCCTTTGCCTTACAGAAACTTTGTAATTTTATGAGGTCCCATTTGTCAATTCTTGCTCTTAGAGCATACGCTATTGGTGTTCTGTTCAGAAACTTTCTCCCTGTACCGATGTCCTCAAGGGTCTTCCCCAGTTTCTTTTCTATTAGCTTCAATTTTTTTTACCCTAGTTATAATTTATATTTATAATGATCATATTTTAATGTTTTAGTTGTTGTAATCCATTCTAAAAAGTGTAATATCACTGAAATGGATAACTGCGGTGCTGTGGATATTTGGCTGAAAGCATAATTTTATTCGAAAACATGTCTCTGATGATTTTCTTTATAGGAAGCCTAGCATTTCCATGAGGAAGCCTATACTACATCTTCTTTGGCATAGAGCCTTATGATATTTACCAGGTAATTTTAGAAGATGGAGAGAAGAAATTCACCTGCAAAATATCCTAAAATATAACAGCCCATACATCATTAGTCATCCTCCTAAGGCATTTATTAGATTACTAAATTAAAACCAGGAACTATTTTTTGTTCCTCATTTTGGAATGGCACATTTCTGTGTTCTTAGACTTCACAGACAATCCAAGTTAAAGGCACTAGACTCAGAATCTGAGGCTAAGTTTCCAGTCCCTCAAGAGCCATAGGTGAACTAACAAAAATCCTTGGTACCATACCTCCCTCAAAACTATTGGTCAGTAAGTGAACTTGGATATGATGAAAATACTGAAAAGAAACAAAAGTTATGTTAAACAACAAATCTAAAGCATGAGTGTAACTAGCCAAGGAGACAACTCATCATGGATGTGTCCCTGACACTGAGCTTGACAATTGGAGTTCAATTCCTTGAACCCACAGGGAAAGAGGGAACCTGCACACTGTTCCTAGCCTATATAATCACAATAAATAAGCAAAGAAATAAATGCAAAAATAAATAATGTGTAGAAATACGTTAAAGAATTACATTAAATTATCTAATATCCATGTTACAGAAGTACCAGGGAAAAAAAAGGAAACATGATGGAAAAAATCAATACTTGAAGAAATAGTGTCCAACTATTTTGTAACACTGTACAACATTAAAATTTAACAGTCATTACAATTGCAAACATCAAGCAATGTAAAGAAACCCATTTTTATGATATTACCCAGAAAACTATAAATGCTAAAATACAGGGGAAGAATTTTAAAGGGGATCAATCAATCAATCAATTAATCAAAGCACATTGTAACAACTTAACCTAACTCTCAGTTCTTATCAGAAAAGCTGTAAGGAAAGAATAGTGAATTTATATCTTTAAAGTAAATTTAGAAATTCTGGATGGTAACATTATCCTTCTAAAATGAAAACAAAGCAGATGTGGTAGTGTTTACCTATAATGCCAGCATTCAGAAAGTGGGGGCTGAAGGATTAGAGGTTCAGGGATGAACTTTACTGCTGCAAAGGGGGCCTGGATGAGCTGCATGAGATCTGTTTCTCTTTTCTCCTAAAAAGAAAGGTCAGATTGAGCATTTGCAAACAGAAAAACTTCAGATGGCTTGCTGCCAGTGGATATGTAATACAAAGAGTATTAAGGACACTCTTTGGTCTAATGAAATGGTGTTCAAGGCTGGAAGAAACTGTCAGGAACATTGTATGAATTTCTAGGTAATTACAAAACATTTTAATTTTTTCTTATTTTTATAAAAATTGTGTAGACTGGCTTTAAATAAGCATCACTATATTATCCTATGGGAATTATAATTACACATAGCGATGACATGTACATATGCACCATCTCCATAATATATGCACAGAGTATCATATAGTCTTTGTGAAATGGCATACTAATAAATCATGAATTAAAATCATGTGTTTCCATGACTTAAAAAACACTAAAAAAGTATTCCAGACCATTGCGATAGAATCATAAACATAATGAAATCATCTGAAAGAATATAGGAAATCACAGAAAAAACGGGACAGGGATAGAAAGAAGTAGCAAAGGGCTAGACTTAGGTCACAACCATGCCGGGAATACATCAATACTAATGTATAAGGAAGGCAACTAATAATGACTACTAGTATGGCTAAAAGCCCACATAAAGACACAAAGACTTGAATATTTGCCTTTTTACATGGGATTTCCATAAAGTACAACCTCGCTCCAGGATCAGAAGAAAGTGGAGCAAGAAGGGAAGGAAGAAAAGACACACAAAGCTGGTGTTCGGTGGACTGGGCTCTCTCCTGTGGAAAAAGTCACAGCACACCCATTGTTATTTGTTATATACAGTTGTTGGGAGGTGAGCTGTGCACAGGCAGCCTGGTCCCAGGTGGAGCAATGACTTTGAACCCCAGCGATCTAGTGCGAGGAACTTCTACCTACTGGAACAGGAACAGAAATAGTTAGATCTCTGGTCCCTGGTTTCCCCCTGGCCCTGTCACAGTTGCAGCCCCCACCCCCGCACCCCTAGGAGAGCACCAAGCAGTCCCACATGTAAATAAGGTTTCCCCAAACTCTAAATCCAAGCCAATGAGAAGTACCTGCTGTCAAACCTTGAATCACCACCAAAATTGTATATAAATCCTATTCAGGGAATTAAACTTGTGCGAGAACTACTCTTGTCTTCTGAGAGCTTCTGTTATAAGAGCTCCAGCATGAGGGAAGAGGTCTGCTCTCCCTAAATCCCACCAGTAGCTCTGAGGCAATCCTCCCTTCCTTTCCCACCAGATCTGACTCAGCGCAGGGTGAAGTAGTTAACCAAGATGGTTGCACTGCAAAGACTGAGGTACAAGCAGAGGCTGTGGTGGAGGTGGAAGTCACTTCCCTGCCTGCTCACCCCCTCTCCCCTCTGCCAGAGCTCTCGCACCTGGCCCGGCCTCCTCCCCGTAGGCCCACATACAGTTATCCATAAGTTCTGGTTATTGCATACAGTTGAACAAGGAGGCAGGATGGTTTAGTTAATCTCTCAGGAGAAATATGCTTAGGAGAGGAGTCACGTTGTAAACACTCTAGGAAGCAAAAGTGATGGTGGTGGTTCTCTGCAAATACTGTCAACATCTGTATTTGACCCACCAAGGATGACGTTACCATTCCACTGAACTCCAGCCTGTGGGGAAGGTATGTCTGTTTCCCCATGTGTCTGAGGCATTAAGCTTGCTCTTTAACGTCATTGTGTACCTATGAAGAGCACATATTCAACCAGGACTTCTCTCATTTGGACTTTCTACAGTAAGGGCATGGGTATGTTGAAAAACTCAGTAGTATACTTTCACAAAATTTTGGTCTAACTTTGAATACTCTACCACTAAGTTATACCTCAAGACAAGGAAGATTTCTACTCATAAAATGTTCAGTTCATGAAGGATAAATACAATCAGGATATTTCTATGCCAAATAGCAAGGGTGGCAGGAATTTCACAATTTCAGTTAGAGATTTTAACACCACTGTCTTGTTGGCTGATGGAACACCTGGTCTAAAAGATTGCTAGAGAGATTACATCAACAAACTTGTCAATCACCTTGACAGAAGGGGTATTTGTAGAACAACACATGCAACAATTACATGGAAACTGCATTATTCTCACGATTGTTTACACAGATGGTCCATCTGTAGTGTTATGAATTAAATCCCAATAAATTAAAATACTAAATTACCTAAAGCACATTTTCCCCACATGAGTTTAAATTAAAAAAATTCAAAGGATACCTAAGATAATCACAGCTTTCTAGTTTAATAGGGTACTCTCAATAATCCAGATTTTAAAAAAGAACTCTATAGTATAAATTTAATGAGGTTTCTCTCAGTTTGTTAAAATTTGTGGACCACCACTTCACCCATAGTAAGATGAACTGAAAAATTTGGATATGTATTCAAGTTTGAAATGAAAGGATGATCAATACTAGTGTTTGAATATAGTTAGTATCTTAAAGCTTCATACTCTAGAAGCTTGGTCTCCAGTGCAATAATTTTAGGAGGCAGTCAAATATTTACAGCCTCTTGGAAGGTGATTACATGACTGGGCCATGACCCTTTTTGAAGGGAATGATGCTGGTCTGATCTCAGGGGACTTTTTTCTCTGAGGGCAAGTTTTAATGAAAGGAAAGCACAGTCCCATCTTACGCTTAATTCCCCTCCCCCAATGTGAATTCTTGCATGTATGTTCTTCTACATATGATGTCATCAGCCAGGTTGTGACACAGGTAGTCACTGTCACCAAACACACTTTCTAGTCACCAGTATTGAGTCAAACAAATCGCTTTTATTTTTTGATATTATTTAGCATTAGACATTTTGTTAGATTAACCCAAAGTGGATGAAGACAATCCAGGTTACACATAAAGGAAAACTACAACCAATTGACAAGAATTTTAAACCAGATTGACCATAAAAGGTAATCTTATAGTTTTGAGAATAAACAACTATTTTTTTTAATAATTTAGATCTTCTTTGTTTTTAGGATCTTCTTCTTCTTCTTCTTCTTCTTCTTCTTCTTCTTCTTCTTCTTCTTCTTCTTCTTCTTCTTCTTCTTCTCCTCCTCCTCCTCCTCCTTCTCCTCTTCCTCCTCCTCCTCCTTCTCCTCCTTGTCGTTGTCCTCCTCCTCATCCTCCTCGTCCTCCTCCTCGTCCTCCTCGTCCTCCTCGTCCTCGTCCTCCTCCTCCTCCTCCTCCTCCTCCTCCTCCTCCTCCTCCTCCTCCTCCTCCTCCTCCTCCTCCTCCTCCTCCTCCTCCTCCTCCTCCTCCTCCTCCTCCTCCTCCTCCTCCTCCTCCTCCTCCTCCTCCTCCTCCTCCTCCTCTTCTTCTTCTTCTTCTTCTTCTTCTTCTTCTTCTTCTTCTTCTTCTTCTTCTTCTTCTTCTTCCTTCTTCCCCTTCTCCTTCTCCACAAATATGTACCCCCCCACACACCACCAAACCTCTAAACTCTCTGGGGCCTCCAGTCTCTTGAGGGTTAGGTGCATCTTTCTGAATGAACCCAGACCTGGAAATCCTCAGCTGTATATGCATTGGGGGCCTCATATCAGCTGGTGTATGCTGACTGATTGGTGGTTCAGTGTCTGAGAGATCTTGAGGGTCCTGGTTAATTGAGATTGCTGGTCTTCCTACAGGGTCACCCTTCACCTCAACTTCTTCCAGCTTTTCCTTAATTCAGCCACAAGGGTCAGCACCTTCTGTCCACCGGTGGGTGCAAATATATCTGAATCTGACACTTTCCTTTGCTGGAAAGGTTGGCTCTTTCAGAGGGCAGTGATGATTGGTCTTTTTTTGTAAGTTATCCAGAGCTTCAGTAATAGTGTCAGGCCTTGGGACCTCCCTTGAGCTGGTTACCAGTTTGGGCCTGTCACTGGACCTTATTTTCCTCAGGCTTCTCTCCTCTCCTTATTGTAATGATCCTT
The DNA here is from genome assembly GCF_947179515.1 of Apodemus sylvaticus. Taxonomy (NCBI): domain Eukaryota; kingdom Metazoa; phylum Chordata; class Mammalia; order Rodentia; family Muridae; genus Apodemus; species Apodemus sylvaticus. Next base: position 40,738,858 of record NC_067485.1, on the reverse strand, counting down.
TTGTCAGTTCCAGAATAGGTCCAATGTTGCATTTCAGTGAATTACATTTCATTAGTTTTTCTGATTTTTCTACCAAGCATAGAAGTCACTAAATACTTAAGTATAAAACCTCCTCAGTTATATTCAGTAACATTGCTATTCTGATATGTATAGCTCTCATATCAATATAACCAAAAGAGAAAAAAGAGCTTTCTTTGTAGCCCATCTTTACTTTGAGTGTGACTTACCTTCAGGAGAAGCTGTGAAAATGTGTTTCTGATTCACAGAATGTTCGGGATTTTCAAATAAAGCTAACAATGAAGTTCATCGCATTTACAGATATTTGCTCAAATTTAATCTTTTAACCTACTGATTAAATTGTCCAGATTTGTTTAATTCAGGATACAACAAAGACCTCACATGGACTTTATATCCACTGATCATGTCTGACTATAGAGAAACACTATAAACCTTCATCCTTTCCTAACTATGGGCACAAGTCTCATCAATGTTTGTAGTTTTTACACAATGTATGCAAACATTTTGATGGTGTATTTACCTAAGGTTAGAAATAAATATTGCACACAATAAGTGTGGGGCCTACTGTAGACAAGCTATTAGTTTTAAGCTCTTTCTGCTTTTGTTGTATGAACAAAATTATGGAAATAACTAATGCTGTATTCTAGAGCTATGGATGCAATGTACAAGGACAATTAATACTTATGCCCACATTCTCCTCCATTATTCTACTGGGAAAAATACTGTGATACATAGCATTTGTGGAATATATTTTAACATCACTGTACAATAGATATATTTATTTTGTAAAGGTGCTATTATTGATTTGGAGTTTATAGGAAAATATACTATTGTTTTTACATTAAATATACCATGCTAATTATTCCAAGAGATTGTCTGTATTATTATTCTATGACCAGTTATAGTGAGCCTTTCATGTGATCATTCTTGTCTGAGGAAAAGGGGCAAATTATTCCTTGGGGTTAGATGAATTAATTATGACAAATGTTCAAAGAAACACTATTAACTTTTCCTTTCATTCTGGCAAATTATATTTGATTAAGAACTTTGGAATGGACGGAAGAAAATAGGGTTATTTAAAAATACTATTTGATTGAGATAAAAAAATTAAGGTGTCTGAATTCTATGACAAAATCCAATCAAATAAATACCAAATTTAGAGCCACACCGCTTCTGTGACAATATATTGGCTATGGTGCCGCAAGCAATATTTTTATCAGGTCGGTTAACTTTATTAAATATTCCTTTCTCTATTTTCTTTTGTTATATAAGCATTCGGTAACAAAAGAAGCTGTCACATGGAAAGAGCCTAGCTTTGCAGCCGTATCTCAAGAAAAATGAAATCAGAATGAGTGAGGATGGCTCTTCCATATGGAAATAGTATTTGATGATGCCTATTTGTTCAAATAATACCTGAAGATAATTTTGGAAAATGTATCACATAATTTTGTTTATGTTAAAGAGGATTTTAATTATTAATATTTTGCTTGATGTCCTAAGACATTTGCATAAACTATAATGGGATAAAACTGTTGTTAACTTTGCCTTGACTACTGGTCCTACTATCAGGTATCTACATATAGTCTAAGTGTAACATGCAAACTTTTTCCTCTCTCTCTCTCTCTCTCTCTCTCTCTCTCTCTCTCTCTCTCTCTCTCTCTCATCTGTGTGTCTGTCTCTTATTTGCACTTTTTAAATTATTAAAAATACATAACATCAGCCTCAGAGTTGGCCTATTAAACTCTGGTGAGGAAACTGAGACCCAAAGATTTAAGAATGGCACCCCTACAGGAAAGCTGGGGTTCTTAAGTACCATTACATAAAGAGCCTCGTAAGAATATTCAACTACTGCCCTGAGCAAATAAAGCCTAAGGTCTCTCTAATCAGAAAAATCTGTGCTAACAGATTCTCAGTCCACAAATAAGGCCCATCTCCACTTTGATTTTTATTTCCTAAAAATTATTTATTAAATGTTTGAATTTCACTCTGTCTGTAATTCTAAAACATAAAACATGTTTGCTTTGAATGACTTCTGCAAATTTACATGGAAAAGGAAGATGAAGATATCTATGAAAATAATGACTACACCAAGAGAGGTCAGTTTCCTTAATTAGTTATAAAAGAAAAAGTACAAATAGAATAATAATGCAAATGGAGACACCCCACTGTTTATAATATGACACTGAACCGTGCTCACCGATTTACTTATGAACAGTGTTCATCCTTACTGATTATTTCAATTTACCTCTTATGAAGACAGGAAGCTCTATCCAAAATAAAAATAGATTATTGAAAGGACATACATAAATGCAAAATTCTATTATATTATAAACAATTTTGCCAAACAAAACCAATAGTTTTTTCACAGTGCACATAATTTGAGATTATCTTTCTTTAAATTAAGACATGCACCCATTTTGAAATACATCTATTATTAAATTTGACATTCTCTGCATTTCAGTGTGCAAGGTTATATTCAGTAATGTTTGGCACTATGCAATTATGTATTTTGAATATAGCTATCCACATGGAATCAAGTAAAGCCATTGATCTGGACAGTCTCTTACCAACATCTGGATTTTAGGGATTTTATGTTATTAACAGAACACACCTATCTTTTCTTAAATGATTTTCTCATAGAATTTGTTTATGTATTTATTTCTGTATTTCTGTATTTCTGTATTTCTGTATTTCTGTATTTATTTATTTATTTATTTATTTATTTATTTATTTATTTATTATGTACAAGTATGAGTGGGTATACACATCCCAAGGTGCCCATGTGAAGATCAGAGAAAATTTTTCAGAAATTCCACTCTCTATACTTTGGGGTCTAGGCTTCAAACTCAGATGTCAATCTTGGCTTCTAGATAATTTATCCATTCTGCCATTTTGCAAGTCTCGAGAGTCTATGCCCATTATCTATCTATCTATCGATGTATCTATCTATCTATCTATCTATGTGTATGTGTATATTTGTATATACTATATGTATATGTATGCATGAATATAGATGATAGACATAAACATAGATGAAAAATAATAGTATGTATGAGCACCAGGGACTTGCAAAATGGCATCTATCTATCTATCTATCTATCTATCTATCTATCTATGTAAATAAATATATATAGAGAGGGAATTGATTTATATATGTTATATACACATACATATACTTATATGTATATAATTATTTGTATATGTATGATGCATAAGAGGGGCACTTGCGCCATAGCCTATGTGTAGGAGTCATAGAACAGTTTTGTGCAGTAAGTTCTCTCCTTCCGTATTTTCACGTGTTCTCATTATGAAGTCATGTTTCTAGACCTTGTGGCAGACAGCCTTACAAACTGAGCCACCTCACCAGCCCTCCTTCATTTTTCTCTGTCAAATGTCCCTTGCTCATATATTTTTTTAGAGAAGCTGCTGTTGCAGCTTGAAGGGTAAATGGCAAACTATATTTATTCTGTCTATTAAGCAGCATATAACCTGATAACAAGACAGGAGAGTCTTAACTAATAAACAAACTTTTCCAAACTATTTGAATTCAGAAAGATCTTTGGTAGAAATAGAAGGTGACTCTGAATACTAAAATCAGATTGCATGTTTTAGAGCAATTTCAATGAAAATGATTGAGCCCTCATTGAAGAATTCACAGGATTGCGTGATTCTATCTACTCCTTCATGGAGTGGGATAACCATGCCTCCTTTTCTTTGTGCTATTCACATCCATTTTTCCCTCTCTGGACAGTTTTCTGGCTCAGCTCAATTAAAGGACAAATCCAGTGCAGTGTGCAGCAGAGGAATTGTAATGAAGTCAGCTGTCAAACTCCCAGCTTACAGAAGCCTCTCTGTGGGGAATTTGATAGCCTCTTGTCAGCTGCTTCACCCACTCCAACACAGACACAGGGCCTCTGAGGGCTTGCTTTATTCTAATAAATCTACATGGAGGCAGATGTAGAAATCCCAACAGGATAATGTGTAATTTGATTTAGCATTTAGAGTTGTCTTATTCTCTCTCTTTCCTCTCTCCTCTCTCCTCTCTTCTCTTCTCTCTCTCTCTCTCTCTCTCTCTCTCTCTCTCTCTCTCTCTCTCCCTGAACACAATATTATTCACAACCACAAGGAAGATTATTTTTGGTTTATTTTTGTTCGTCATTTTATCATTAAAATTAATACTTTAGATTATTTGGTAGTACAGAAATGTGCTCAGTGGAACATTACAGAATGCAATGGTGTTTCAAGGTACAGAAAAATCTAGAAGTTTTAGATAATGATGATGTTTTCATAAGTTAGCAAATATGCTGAAATCAGCCAAAAAATCAAAGAGTCATTCATTCAATCTTTTATTATTTTTTTCTTCTATCAACCATATGACATTAGACAGAAAGATAAAAAATGCATTATTTTTCCTTGAGAAGATCAAAAGGCAAAATAAAAAGGGACCAGGGATATGCCCTAGATTCTGTTTTTCAGCAACAAAATCATAGGTAAATTCCTTGTTTTCCTAATGTAACTTTTCTTCATACATAGAGAATAAATTAAGTCCATATATGTACTATTAATTGTTCTTACAACTTTTTTTTTAAAAAAGGGGGTTACATCATTTTATCACTCTCCAGCTTTAGCCACTGTATTACTTAAATATTGTACTGTGCAAGCCTCCTGATACATACATTGCTTCAAATGAGATAGTGATATTCTATTGCTGAATATCTATTTCTTTTGTTTCTGATGTCATTTTATTTAGTAAGAGATTTTCAATGATGTTATATAAGTAACATATACATAAGTGTATTATTTTTTAAAGACATGACTATAAAAATGATTGAAGAGCCAACTGTCCTAAAATTTCCATTAAATAGGAATAGAAATATTCTTTATTGTAAATATGATGGAATTTAATTTCATAATGAAAGTTAACATAGGCCTGTTAACTTAAGCCTAAGTTATGTTATGCTTAAGTAAATTGCCTTGGCTCAGCTATTCTCTAGATCACGTTGCTTTAAGTGTCTTAGTGAAATTTTATTCTTTTAGGGTAGTTTCAGAAACAAACATAATATTTAAATTCTAAACTATTATTGCAATGATGATTTTTCCTACATATTGAATTATTGAATCATCTTTCAGTGGTTTAGAGTTTTAGCTTTGCTTATACATAGTCTGAACCACAAGTCAAATGAACTAAGAATTCAACTCAATCCCACCAGGAACCAGAAAGTTATATCAAGTCTCTAGATGAAAATGTACATGGTAAGACACAGAATTTCAGAGGCCAAGACACTGTGGAACTCAGGCACATGACCCTCCGCTGACCTGTCTGGATTCCCTAATTTCATAATACATAATCATGAGGACACAAATGCTTGTTTGGGATGGTTTACTTACATATCTGTGCCCGTTTCCGTATACAGAAAGTAGGAAGGTACAGTCCAGTACTAACGTGTGCTTCATTGCATTGTCAAGAACACCAAGGCAGTGTGTCTAACATTACAGAAATTGTGAAATAAGTTAGTGAGTTTTATTCATTTCATTAATATGGACCTGAGATTTGAAGAGGTCGCCTGATTTATCAAGGTCAAAACTTTTATATGCTAGAGTTAGAATTTAAATCCTCACATTCAGATTCTAAAACTATGCTAATAATCTCTCTGCTCCAGTGCCTTCCCAGAAGAGAAACACAGAATAGAAGTGTAGGAGATAAGATAGAAAAGGGTATTAAGCAGGAATTTTTGTTTTACAGTCTAAAACACAAAGAAGTTCAAGGCACGTGATACTTCACACTCTGATTGCACGAACTTAGTCAGTTAATCAAACCAAATATTACTCTTCTCATCTCACAGATAGTGGAATTGAAATAGAAAAGTATTAAGGACTCCATGAGGGTTAAAATGTTAATGGTTGAATCTCTACTGAATCCAAGTCTCTGAGTGCACATGGAGGGATCAAGGTGAAGCAAACATTGGCTTTGTCATGGGTGAGATCTGTTCAACAGTCTTTACATTATTTTGTAACTGTTCGGTCTATAAACTCAATTAGAGAGGATTTTCTTTTGAGACAGTTATCAAACAGGATATTCTAATGGGGTCACTAAGTTGTCTTCAGTAAAGGAAAAAATGACAATTTCGAACAATTTCAGCTTTCACAGGCAACAAAAGGTACCCTCTGTTACAACAAGGTAAAACCAAATTTGTAGCATGCATGCATGCACTCATGCACACATGCACACACACACATACATGCATAAAATACTTAAAAATTATGTATTGATGTGTGGGTTTGATTATGTTTTAACGATATTTTATTTCAATAAATAACAGGCAAGATGGAGAATACCACGTATTGGCTTGAGATTATTGATCATTTTAGAAGCTGTAGATTAGCTTGCTTTTTGTTTCTTATGGGCTGGTACACACACTGAGTTCTTCAATGTTTGTTTGTACAGGAACATATTTAAGCTAAGTGACAATACAATATTAATCTCAATATTCAGTGATTATCTGTTGAAAACCTCTTGCTGTCAGACACTTTTCTAGGTTTAGGGTACTAATAAATCTTTGAAATATAGATGATGTGAGAGTTTAGGTAAAAATCTCAGGCCACCAACAGTATCATACATTTGTTCTTAGTGAATGAATAGTTTGGAAGGATTGGGGGCTGTGGTCTTGTTGAAGGAGTATCCTTGTTGGAGGAGGTCTATCTCCACCGGAGACTTTGAGGTTTTGAAATCTCATCCCATGCCCCCTTCTGTGCCTGATTTCTGTGAATCAGAATGTAAAGCTGTCAGACCTATTGTCCAATGCCATGCCAGTCTGTCCTTGCCATGGTGATAAGTACTAGCCTTCTGAATCTATAAGGAAACCTGAGCTAAATGGTTTCTCAGTTGCCTTGGTTGTTGTCACTTCACAGCAATGTAACAGTAACTAAGACAGTGTTGGTACCAAGGTGTGGCATATTGCTGATAGGCTTGAGGAATCTGTTGTTTGGAATGCTAACTAAGACAGATAAGAAATCAAAATATACTGTCTGAAAAGAACTTTAATAAAATAACAGCTCAAAAATGGGTGAAATGTTTTCTATTCTCGGAAAGGTCGTAATATATTACACTATAGGAACATCAATATGCAGATTAAAGACACACCAAAATAATTCCACAGTAGGACAAAAAAGTGATGTGGAAGAAATCAATAGAACAACCTGTTTGAGATGCACATAATTAAACTTTAATCATAATTAAACTACATAGAAAAATCCATAAAAAGTTCAAAACACTAAGTTAAAAACAGATTTATTAAGCTTAATCTACAGAGCTTCACAGTATAATCACAAAATACACTGCAACACCTACTATTCATGCCTATGGTCTTGAATTTTACTAGGGGTGTCACAAAGACAGTCTCATGCTGCTTTGGGGAAAAATCGAATTCAAAATACAATTTCTACTTGTTCTTCTTGTACCTTGGTAGGATGGCAGAATTGTAAGTTGAACCATGGTAAATTGGGAATCATATACAGTGCAGTGATGAGTGCATATTTTAGGTATTATAATTAGTGAATTGATTTCTTTTTGTTTAAGAAAAGTTTTACTAATGTGTTAATATTTCAGCAACATTATTGCAGCAAGTTTAAAAGGCAGACAGACTAGTGTAGGCTTTAAAGGAACAAATGAGGATTGTACAATTAAATTATTACACAGATCTAAGGGGTTTACTGAATATCTACAAGGCCCAGAAAACAAATTAAATCTGAAAGATGAAGTGCATTATTAGCATCTACAATAACTCTAAGTTCAACTTGTAACTGCTTTGTTCATTCCTTATATTTCTTAACTTCTCCCAAATACAGTGCTCTCAAATTCCTAAAAGAAAAGACATGAGAAATTCCAATACTAAGAGAGTACAGAGATAAAGAAGAGCTGGGAAAATTAACTTAAACTTGGAAGTTACACAAAAGCCAAAACTCACTTGAGTCAATCAAAAGATTTCTGTGCCCTGAATACTGTATGTGAAGAGGCTATGAGTCAGAGTTTATATACAGGTTGCAAATTAGCAACATATAATATTATTTCTACCAATGTTTTCTCCTAAGTTATATTTGTAACAAAGCTAGAGTTAGGTGTTTAGGACACTTGTTTATTACACACTGGAGCAGAGTTGGGGCAGGCATATCTGACAACTGAGTATCTGCTAAGGCGGTTCCTTTGAAGTGAGATAAGAAACTATGTTAGGAATAGCTTTCTAGGGAACAGACTCCTCAGTACAAAAGTGCTTACCATACTGATTAAAATAGCCAAATTAGTGGGAAGCAATATACAGCAAGAACATGACAGGGGTCAGCTTGTGTACCATGTGGGGGACTTTTTTCTTTAATCCTGAAAAAAAATGGTGAAAGGAGATTTTTCTGGGTAGCTTTAGTCTGCACATTATATTTTCAAATCTCATAGCAATAATAAGTCACAGGAAGTTAGATTTGTTAAAGAAAATTCGTGTATGATTATTTCCTTTGAACTGAAACATTTCTGCCTTAGTGGGACCATAGAAGCTCAAAAAGCTTCTGAGGCACAGGAAGTTCAGGAAACTTTAAAGGCTTAGTAAATTCCCAAAGATACTAGATTAACAAGGCCACTCTGAAAATTATATGATCTGTAATCAATTGTTGGAGGATGGTAAACAACTGCAGTGGAATGGTAGAAGTTAGTCATAGGCCTCCATGGATACAGGTTTTGTAAAACATGACTCATATTTGGACGGGATTGTGATGGTGCAGCAGCCCTTTACCAACCTATCAGTATTCTTGAGTAACTTATCTCCTATGTTTCTATAATTGATCTGACTTTCCATTTCATTGAACTAGACACTGGTAGAGTCATTTTCTTGGTCTGTTTGGGCTGTAAAATATAGGTTAATATAGAATTTTATTTAAATATCCCCTGAAAAAGTCATATAACAATTACCAATAATATAAAATTCTCACATTTACATGAAAGGATATTTTGGACCTGAATGGTAAGAATAGATAAGCAGAGAAAGTAGACTACAGACTTGATGGATGTGGATTTATTTGGAGAATTTTGGCTTGAAAGAATTTAGTCGTGTTTCTGTTTGCTGAAATTATTTATAAAAGATTTAGGAAGATGGTAACTCCATTGTGTTTACAGGACACGAAGGGAGTATTTGATGGTGGAAGAAGTAATCTGAAACTCAGAGAACAGAGATAAAGCAAATATTTAGAAGACAGAAGACTGCTCACATGGTGTTCAAACCATGTGATAACAAATTTGTGTCAGTGTCCTCTTAGGCAAGAGATGGCATACACAAGAGCCCTCCTCTCAAGAAGTAGTTCTAGAACACATTAATTTAGGAGAATAAAAAGGAGTGCTCAAGAGAATGAAAATTCAGAAAGAATGTGATTATAGAAGATGAAGAGAGCTGTGTGCTACTTTGGCAGAATTCTCCATTATGGCCAAGGCTATTAAAAGACCACATGTAACCAGTATAATAAACCATGAGCTTTCTTTGTTAACTATGAACATCCTTGGTCTCTATTGAAAGATACTGGCAAAATGGAGAGGAAAAAAAGATGCTGAATAATATGGAAGAGAAACTGAAATGTATGTACATTCATTTGAAACTTTTCTATAAAGGAAGAATTGAGGTTTGAGAGCAGAACTCCAGAGTCATATTTGGTTAATTTGTTTTTATTTTAATGAGAAATACAGCAATCTGTTTAAATATTGACTTGACCAATCCACTAGAGAAAGGGAAGGTATTTATATGGTGAACAAGCAGAAACCCTCCATGTAAAAATCTATAGAAAGACATCTTTGCAGTCAATTATTTTGTAGTAAAATTGAATTTCAAATTTTGAGGTAAGTCTAAGAAATAGAATCATATGAAGAAACAAATTGGATGCAATAGCATAGTATGATATTTATAAATAAAATTAATCTTCAAATCACAGACAAACATAGTCCTCTTCTAAGAGAATAATAACTATGCATACTTGAACATGAAAATGAAAATATTTTGTTGTTTACTATATTTCTCTATTGTTATGACAAAATATTTTTACTTCACATGAAGCAACTCAAGGGTAGAAGAGTTTAAGTTTTAGCTCACAGTTCAAGGGATATCACCAAAGAAGGAGTGACTGCTGGAGCAGAAGGCAGTTGGTCCCACTGCAACTGCAGTTAGAGAACACATAGTAATGGGGTGGGGCTATGAGACTTCAAGGACCAACCTCAGTGACCCATATCCTCCAGCAAGGTTCTATTTTGTGCAAGTTCCTCATATTTCCCAAACAGTACTGCTGGCTGGAGAGCCAGTGTTCAAACACATGACTGTACAGGGACATGTCACACTCAAACCATGACTCATGCCTAGCACAAGCCCCAGCTCTCTGAAATATTTGCAAGTCATTTCCTTAAAGTTCTATAAAATCAGTTTACTTTTCTAAGGAGTTCATTGAACTTCTCTTACACAAATACAAAATTATACGTTTTATTTTCTCATTTTCTGCCAGAGTTAAACAGCAGTCGTGGCTATCATTGAAACAGGACAAATTTGATGGGAATAAACAGTCAGTTCTTATAAATGCCTCATGAGGAGGGGCTTTCTGCCAACATAAATCACAATTATTATGATGATGTTCAATGTTTAGGTTGCCTAAGCCAGTTGCCCTAGCACATTTTGTGGAATTATTTCTAGCAATCGGTGTGGAATTATTTCTAGCCAGCTGTTGTGAGACTCAGTTATCATACCCAACACTAATAGAGGCTGAGCAAGGACTAGCCCGAGCTTAGCAGTGACAGAGTTGTTAATGCTCCTGTATCAACAAAGACAGAGGAAGCTTGCTGTTTCTATTTGTTGGACACCGTGTGCTGGTGTCACCTTTCTGTCTGCATGTGCTGTTTCCCAGGTAAACTTGGGGAGAATATAATTGGGAACTTGACAGGTCATACTGTTGTTACAGCTGCTGTTGCTTTATTTCCAATTACCTGGCAAGATGCTCTTGAGGTTTCTCTGTTAGTTTTTTTTTTTTTTAATTCATTGAAAAATTTACTTTGCCTTTCTGGGCAGAGTGCAACATACCAGTAGTCTCAGTACTTGGAAGGCAGAGGAATTGAATGATAGCAATTTGAAGATTAACCTGGTCTACTTAGTAGTTGTAGGCTAGCCAGAGCTATAGAGTGACACAATGTTTAATCAAAACTAAGCAATCTAAAGTTTAATTTAACTTATTTCTTATAAAATCGTCTTAATTACACATATGTCAAAATTGCTGGCATTTGGCTAGAATATGGGTAGGTAAGGAAGCCTTAGAGACAAGATGGTACTACCTTATAATGCAAAGATGCCAATCCAGCATTCAGGAAGTCAATGTGGACTTATATAAGGATAGATTTAAGGATTATAATCTCTTTCAAAGCAAACAGTGCTCTGAAGAATGGTAAACACCCTCAATGTGTGTATATACCATTAAAAAATTAGAGGGAAAAGCATGAGTATCCATCTTCCTTGTGGCATTTGCACTACACTGTACTCTTGCTAGCATCTGGAAGGATGGTTCACCCTAAGCAGAGAATGTAGTATTGGGTTGGGGCAGGATGGACCCTCAGGCTTCAATACCAGACAACACAGCTCTGAAAACAAGCAGCTGCTTCAGTAGAAGATAGACGAGGCCTGATCACTGCATGGTCGCTGCTCAGCTTCCTGATTAAGATATTCAGCTTGTAATTGAGGTGGGTGGCAACACAGTCTCCATGTTGTTCAGCTTATAGATATTCATATCTGCACCTCAGGTTCAGATACTACAACCCGCATGCATTTTTGCCTTGAAAGAGTCACTTGACATCTCTGAACTTGAGCTTGTTCAATGAAAAGGGAGGACATGCATCGTTTCATTAGTGTAGCTGATGTTGACTGGGTGAGGGATTAAACAAGATAATAGTTATAAATTGTTCTTTCTAAGAGGATATATTCAATACAACGAGGCTTTGATTGGTTGGTCTGGGCTGTTCCTCTCTCATTCTCTCTATATACCCATCACTTCAGGAGCTTTCCCTAAGCTTATCAAATCAATTCAGTGGAATAATACAAAGAACTGAGATTAGATTACAAGTAGACTTCTTCCCCAAATATCCCTTGAACTCTAATACAAATGGAATAAATGTGTTTGAAGATGAAATAAAGTCTTTAAAGGGTAACACTATCTTTCTGGGAATTAAACTAATACACAATCATTGAAGAAAACTTCTCCACTATTCTACACACAAGGGTTGGGTATTTGTGTTTCTGCAAATAATGAATCTGAGCCACTTTTCTTTGTTACATTCAGTTTTCTGAGTGTACATTATAATGCTATCCTCTACTGTCGACCTTTATGCATCCCTAACAAGTGCATGTAAGTGTTTTCTTTAATACATACTTATACCTGTTATAGTCTAGTTCCTAGATAGAATACATGGGACAGATGAATAAGCAATTTGAATTGTATCAATCACTGTTTCAGTCCTCCTCGGCCTCACTCAAATATTATGTTTTCTGAGTTCAGGCATAAACCTCAAGGTAAATGATGTGCTACAGGCTAAAGGAGCGAGGAGTAAGGATTGGTGCCTGTTAGCATATGACCTGTACCTTTGCTCTCTCATTTTAGATTAATTCCAGCTGCTTTCTGCACATAGTTCTGGGTATTAACTATGTTGTCCTACTCTCAGGGGGTGCAACTCACACTGGGTTCTTCATGATGTCAGAAGAGCTAATGGAAGTATCCAGAAGGACTCTCAAAGAATTAAATTTGTAGGAAAAATTAAAGACTAAATATTTATGCTGAGTTGCACAACATGAGCAGAATTTCAGATGAAAACCTGGGAGGTGGCACCTCAAGGCCTAGCGAGCTAGCACAGTCCAAGGAAAGAGAGGCGGGCGAGTATATCCTTAGAAGTAGAATGGGAGAAGAAGCTGTGTTGTTTTGGTTTGATTTTGTTCTGTACAATTTGTTCTTGGAGACTGTAGTGAAAGGTACAGTGCTGTTGTGTACTTTTGTACTAGTGTTGTCCTGGGTTGAAGACAGCTGGTCTCCTTTTGCACACTCCAGAAACTGCGTAAATATCTGAATTTTAAGGACTCTGAGCTCTGTTTAGTGTCTTATTTTGAGGTGTGTAGTTTAAGTTCCACTTTATCACATTTTAATGTCTGGAACACCCACTGCTGTTCTTATGTAACTCTTTAATGGGGGGAGGTATTCACACAGGAAAGCTTTTTGTCACTCCAGACACTTTGCCCTTTCTTTCTATATAAAAAAAGTGATATATATATATATATATATATATATATGTGTGTGTGTGTGTGTGTGTGTACACATCAAATATATGTAATATATATTAATATATAATGTATGCATATATAATATATAATGTGTATATATTAAAAATTATATATATAATATATTATATATATATATAAAATTATATATTATTTTTGGGCATTTCCGCTAATCTCAAATCTCATACCTCTTGGGTCCTGGGAGCCTCTTGTTTTCCTGGCATCTGGAACTTGCTGGTGGCTACCCCCAGTTCTCTATCCCCAATTGCTCCACACCTCTGTTCAAATTCCTGACCCTCTGTATATCTCTTCCCATACCAAGAGACCCATTTTTTTTATTGAAATTTATGGTGATTTTACATTCTGGCCATTGTGATCTATGCTGCATTAATACAGAAGTGTAGATATATCTTTTAAATATTGATTTCAGATTGTTTATTTTTTTGAATATTTTATGTATTTACATTTCAAATGCTATCCCCTTTCCTGGTTTCTATGAGGGTGCTCTCCCTCCCACCTACCCAATTCTACCTTACCCTTGCTACACTGGCATTCCAGGGACTAGGGAATCAAGCCTTCACAGGACCAAGGGCCTCTCTTCCTATTGATGCCTGACAATGCCATCCTCTGCTAGATATGTGGCTGGAGACACGGGTCCCTTGGTATGGGAGGAGATGGGAATGATATTCAGAGGGTCAGGAATTTGAACAGAGGTGTGTAACAATGGGGGATGGGGAACTGGGTGTAGCCACCAGCAAGTTCCAGATGCCAGGAAAGCAAGAGGCTCCCAGGACCCAACAGGTATGAGATTAGCTGAAATGCCCAACAAAGGGGAGGGATATCATGTAGAGAAAATATCCAGAGGTTAGGCAAGGCCCCCAGTTAGGGGATGGGGCTATCTACTCATCTCCGAATTTTTAATCTAGAATGGCTCCTGTCTAAAGGAAATATGGGGACAAAGTGTGTAGCAGAGACTAAAGGAAAGGCCATTCAGATACTGCCCACTTGGGGATCTATCCAGGATACAGACACCAAACCCAGACACTATTACTGATGCCAAGAAGTACTTGCTGACAGGAAGCTGGTATAGTCTCCTGAGAGACTCTGCCAGAGCCTGTCAAATACAGAAGCAGATGCTCACAGCCAGCCATTGGACTGGCCACTGGGACCCCAAAGGAGGAGTTAGAGAAAGGAGTAGAGGAGCTGAAGGGGTTTGCAACTCCACAGGAAGAACAACAATATCAACCAAGCAGATCCTGCAAAGCAAGCAGGGACTAAACCACCAGCCAAAGAGTACATCACCCTTTCTATGTGCTGTAGTAAGGCCTGCGGCCCCTTCACAGTCCACCATTGCACCTATTCTTGGGTTGAACTTCCTGGCCAGCAGTTTTTAAGAAGGTAGACAATACCTTTCATATTCATTTTATTTTCTTGAATTTATAGTGAACTAAGTAAAGTGTCAAAATATATTGAGTGAATAAGTGAAGAAACAAGTGAAACCAGTTGGGGATCATCCACTGTAGATGTCAATAACTCAACTCTACCTACATATGTATGAGCAGCATGAGAATACAGTGGCTTCAGAGTGGAAACTGAGGCCCTGCTTTAAAGCAGATGTTCATCTCTATGAGAAAAAGTCCACTTTGTGAAAATAGTTATAACTGATGTTTTCTTAAACTTCCTGTTTCATATTTCCATAAATCTCCTGAA
This sequence comes from Apodemus sylvaticus, assembly GCF_947179515.1. Classification (NCBI taxonomy): domain Eukaryota; kingdom Metazoa; phylum Chordata; class Mammalia; order Rodentia; family Muridae; genus Apodemus; species Apodemus sylvaticus. Next base: position 40,723,808 of record NC_067485.1, on the reverse strand, counting down.
ACACTTATGAAACACTCACAAAATATGTTAACTTAAACTAGCTGTCTAAGCGGCAATAATGAAGTTTTTATTTATTAGGTGATAACTTCATCTACACTGTAAGAAAAGGACGTTTTCAAGCGTATTCTAAATAGTTTTTATTCATATGATATGTGGATTTTAGTTACACTTATTTTAGTAGTTAGGAAGTGGAAATAATTATATTCCTAATGAGATTTAGGAATAATTTTCTAGACTCCTTGCAATTGCCTTCTTTATAAGACTATATTTTCTTTTAGGAACAACAGAAAAGATTTAAGCAAACTGAAGTTATCAAATAATTGTCTCTATGTTTTAATGAAACAATAATAAAATTCTTTAAAAATCAACAACTAAAAGCTTTAAGTTAAAAACAAAATTAAACAAAAAACCCCCAACAAAACGCACAAGGGGCTATAGAGTTGGCTCAGTGAGTAAAACTTGATCAAGCAAGCATGAAGCTCTAAGCTCAGATCAACAAGCCAACCAGTCTACTTGAATCTATTAGTTACAGGTTCATGGAGAGACTCTGCCTCAGAATAAATACAATAAAATAAGGCGAAAAAAACCACAGAGGAAGCATCCTGATATAAACTTCGGGCCTCTACTGACATGAACACCTGTACACACAGGTACATTCACACCTATGCACATAGCAATATGTACAAAGGGCACACACACATGATATACATTATATATTATATACATGTAATAAATATTATACTTATAGATGTATAAAAACTCAGGAGACAGCAGGTGCTGGCGAGGATGTGGAGAAAGAGGCACACTCCTCCACTCCTGGTGGGATTGCAAGCTGGTGAAACCACTCTGAAAATCAATCTGGCAGCTCCTCAGCAAACTGGGCATGATTCTACTGAAGGACCGTATTATACCACCCCTTGGCATATACCCAGAGGATTCCCCAGCATGTAATAAGAACACATGTTCTACTATGTTCATAGCAGCCCTATTTATAATATCCAGAAGCTGGAAAGAACCCAGATGTCCCTCAACAAAGGAATGGATACAGAAAATGTGGCATATTTACACTATGGAATACTACTCAGGTATTAAAAACAATGAATTCATGAAATACTTAGGGAAATGTTTGGAACTGGAAAATATCATACTAAGTGAAGTAACCCAATTACAAAAGAACACACATGGAATGCAGTCATTGATAAGTGGATATTAGCCCAGAAGCTTGGAATACCCAAGACACAATTCACATATCAAATGATGTACAAGAAGAAAGAAGGAGAGGCCCCTGCTCTTGGAAAGGCTTGATGCAGCAGTCTAGGGGAATACCAGGACAGGGAAGTGGGAAGGGGTTGATTTGGGAAGAGGGGGAGGGAAGAGGGCCTATGGGACTTTTGGGGAGGGGAGAACCGGGAAAGGGGAAATTATTTGAAATGTAAATAAAGAATATATCTAATTTAAAAAAAATTATACTAAAATGCTTTTCTATTTTACAGACTGGTTGTGGATGTCCATAGGTTTTCAGTCTGTGGATGTTGGGACTGATGCTTCCCAAGAACTAACTTACTAAAATGACATATGTTAATATTCTTCACGCACTAGAAAATTAAGACTTTTATTTTCTGAAGAATGAATGAGAGGTATGTGATGGCCAATGAGTTTCCAGTCTTCAACTCCCAAGTTAGTAGGCTGTCCTGCCTCTCACTCTCTCATTCAGCCACTATGGGTGCCACTGTCCTCTCTGAAGCCTGAGAAGTGGAGACATAATATCTAGTCTCTCCTGGGTGGAGGATCTCTTTATATTACAGAAAAAATGTATAAGAGACTGAAAATGAAAAGTTCAGTGAATTTGATCAGGATAAATGTATGTATTCATAAGCTCTATTTTTTACTATTAAAATGCTTATTTTTCCTAATGTTAAAAAAACAAACAAACAAACAAAAAAAAAAAAAACCAAAGACTGAAACTGTTCATTTGAGTCAATGTTTTCCTGGTTATATTTTGATTGAGTCTGTCTGAGTATCATGGCTTGGAAAACTCGGCATTAAATTTCTAACAGTGAATTCATAGTGATATTGTTCATGATCAGTTATCCATATTATGCCAGACAATAGCAAGTATTCATAAAATATCTTTTCTTTTTTCTTTTTTCTTTTTTTTAATTGAGTATCGTCTTCATTTACATTGCCAATGGTAAAACCTTTCCAAATCCCCCCCCAAAAGGCCCCTTCCCCAAAGATTCCCAACCCCTTCTCCCACCCCTGCCTCCATGTATAGGCCCTTCTACCTAACACACTCCCACCTCCCCCCATCCTGTCCATTTCCTGTTGTTGGGGCTTCTATTGACCTGACCAAAGACCACTCCTCCACTGATGCCCAACAAGGCATTCCTCTGCCACATTTTTGGCTGGAACCATTTGTAGCCCTTGGTTGATGGTTCAGTCCCTGGGGGTCTTGGGGTATCTGGGTGTCCAAAGTCATTGTTTTTCCCATGGGGCTGTAAACCCCTTCAGCTCCTCCGGACCACCCTCCTGATCATCCATTGGGGACCCCAAGTCCAATAGTTGGTTGCTAGTTTCTGCCTCTGTTTTAGTAGGACTCTGGCAAGGCCCCTCTGGAGACAGCCAAGGCATGCTCCTTTTGGTACATGCTTCTTGTCCTAGTGTTGGTGTTTGGTGACTGTTTACAGGATGAATCCCCAGGTAGGGTAGTGAGCGAGGTAACCCAGTCACAAAAGAACGCACATGGTATGCAGTCAATAATAAGCGGATCCTAGTCCAAAAGCTCAAAATAAGCAATTTACAATTCACCCAGCACAGGAAGCTCAAGAAGAAGGAGGGCTTAAGTGAGGGTGCTATGGTTCCTCTGAGAAAGGGAACATAATACTCACAGGAGCAATAAGGGAGGCAAAGTGTGGAGCAGAGACTGAAGTAAAGGCCACCCAGAGACAGCCCTACCTGGGGATTCATCTTTTCTTTTAAAACTGGTTCTGAAACTATAAGGGCAGAATGGCACATTGACTCTCCCAAGCAGACACCTGGCACTATCATTTGTATTGTTTATTTTAATTTCAAAAACTGGTTCAATTCATTATGGTAAACTGTTAAAAGTGTTCATGGTATTATGGAAAAGAAATGTACAAAACTATGTGTGGCCTGATTATTAATTCAGACATTATGGAGGAGAACATGATTGGCACCGGATTCCTCCCCAAGAGAAATCATCACATTGTGTGTTATTTGGCCAGTTATTTGTGTGCAATGGACTTACATATAATAAAACCTTACAGAGCTCATGAATGGATTATATTATCTTTATACTATTATTGACTGCCATAGAATCTAACATTTATGATGTATTAAAAAGAGACTTAATGGGGCTGGAAAAATGTCCAGTGGTTAACAGCACCTTTGTTCTTTCTTGAAAAGGATCCCGGTTTGGCTCCCAGTACCTGTGCTGTACTGCACATAATTGCCTGAAATGCTAGCTCCAGAGAAAATAGTACATTATTCTGGCCTTTAAGGACACACCTCACCACACACACACACACACACACACACACACACACACACGCGCGCACACACACACATACACACACACACACACACCACATACACACACACATACACTATTTTAAGGTTTTAAAAATGAGACTTTGTCGCCATGATTAACTATCAGAATTACCAAGTAGATATTATGTGAACGGTGATATATTACACAGCAAACAAATGATTTCCTGAACACTATCATTCAAAAATATGTGCAAGTTAACATAGATATTATTAAAAAATCAAAAACCCTGCAGCTACTTCATTAATAAGAAACAGACTTCTAAATTTCACACAGAAGGTTTTGCAAATATGTGTGTGTGTGTGTGTGTGTGTGTGTGTACAAATAATAATGAATCATTTTAAGCCATTCTGAGTAAATGGTAAAATAAAGATATTTTAAAATTAGTCCAAAAACAATTTGAACCACCAAGTACCCCCAGATCTCCCAGGGACTAAACCACCAACCAAAGAGTACACATGGAGGGACCCATGGCTCCAGATGCATATGCATCAGAGGATGGCCTTGATGGCTATCAAAGGGAGGAGATGCCCTTGGTCCTGGGAAGGCTAGAAGCTCCAGTATAGGTGAAATCTAGGACAGGGAAGCAAGAGTGCTAGATTGGTGAGCAGGGGGAGGGAGGAGGGGTTAGGGGGTTTTCGGGTGGTGGGAGGGGAACCAGGAAAGGGGACAACATTTGAAATGCAAATAAAGAATATATCTAATAAAAAATGTGAAATAAAATAAAATAGAAATGAGTCCCAACTCATACCTGATCAGCAAATTAACTTTATTAACTTACTTTAAAAGAAAATAATGTAATAAGAATAAAAAAGTCCAAAGAAGAGGGAATGAAATAAAAGTAATACATAATGTGCAAATGTATTAATAGAAATTGAACCGACTAATTGTATTTGACTAATGACAAAGTATTTTACACAGGAGAAAGCACCAGTACTTAAGTATAATTTCAAAATGTAGCTATAGTTTATAAAATCATAGTACACATTTAAAACTCTACCACTTAGTGGGACATTTGAACTTTTTTTTTTCTCATTTAGTCATGGGTTTTACATTGACAAGTATTTGGAAAATTAAACCCTGACTTGATGCTGTTACTTTATTTCTCATGTTTTCTTTCTTAGAGATTTTATTAATATCTTACTATAATACCATTACAACCATTTCATCAAGGAAGTAACATAAAGATTTTAAGGACCTCTCCAGCGTATGGACTCCATACCCAGCACAGTGACCTAGAACCTTAAACTAGATAGCCAGGGTCCTTGAGGAAAATAAATACAGTTCTGAAAAAAATGCAGCAAATTTAGCAAAAACTGAACAAATCCTAAGATCCTTTATAGAACTTTGCCTCAGTATCAAGCCAAGATTTAGTTCTTTATGTAAAAGTAAACAAGAATGCCATCTCATTGATTTGTAAATTTGCTTTCTGTTTAATAAGTGGTGAAATTCTACATATCTCAAATACCAGCCTCAAATTAAATTCTTTATTCTTTACTAAAAATAGCAGTAAAATGACTCATAATGACATTCCCCTATTATGATGGTGTGAGCCTCCATACGGTTGTAGGGAAGGAACATTATTAGAGGTATGGCCTTGTTAGAGAATTGGGTGGCCTTTTTGGAGAAAGTTTACCACTCTGAGGTAGCCTTTGATGTTTTAGAAACTTACACGTGACCCAGTGTCATGTTCTGTTCCTGATGCATGTGGACCCAGATGTAGAACTGTGGAATCCTTTTCCAGCATCATATGCACCAGGTTTCCCTCCATGACAATAACACGTAGCAAGTTAGAGATCCTGGAACATTCCCTAAATGGGAAGATTATCACATTCTAATTCTCAGAGCTCAGAGTCACCCTAAAGAAGATGAGGTAGAAACAGTATAAAAACCAGAGGGGAGGGAGATACCAAAGAAAGGAAGCCCATTAAATCAACAAAATTGTCAGACATATGAATTCATTTGATTCCTTGTGGGTTCCTGTCTCATAATATCATCAAGGTTTTTCTTTTAAAACCTAATTAAAATTTTTTATCTTAGTTATATTCTTTCTTTCCGTTTTTACCCTACAGATCCTTTGCACATATATGATGGCTTCTGGTTTAGTTATTTTACCGGATTCCCCAGTATGGAAACAAGTGGTTTTTTGTGTCAATATTTGTTTCTCATGCCTTTTCTTGTGTTCTTTTCCTTTTGTTTGTTTTGTGTGTTAGATGTGTATGGTGTATTAGATTTTTTTTGAATCTTATTTTGTTTTATCATCACCACTTAGAAACCTATTTTGAGAAACAGAAGGGGGAGTACATTGGGATTGGAAGAAGGCAGGGAGGCACTGCAAAGAGTTGAAGGAGAGGAAATTGTAACTAGAATGTGTAATATATGAGAAAAATTCTATTTTCAATACAAAATGTAAAATAATTGTGTGTGTACATGCACATGCATGTACAAATAGATGCATGCACACATGTTCTGATGCTCCTACATGCATGCACAAGTTTTTAGACATCAGAAAGGGAGATGGATCCCCTTAAATTGGAGTTACAAATTGCTGTGTCATGGCATGTGGATTCTAAACCTGCTGGGCAATCTTTCCAACCCAATCATGAAAATAATGCTAAAGGAATGAGCAATGTTCAACAAAGTGAAATAACATATCATGAAAAGTTTCAGTGAGGCACTGAGCAAACCTTGGTAGATCAGAAGAAACATGTATTAGCAACAGCTTTTCATTCAAATGGTGCTCTGATTATAAACCCTCTGCAAGTTTGTAAATATTTCTCAGATATCGTATGTACTATCTCATTAGGTGACAGAGTTCATATACATGTAACACACACACACATGCACACACACAAACACAAATATGTGTGTGTGGGGGGGGTTGTCACCAAAAATACAAACTATACAACCTATATTAAAATTCCCCTAGAGGACAATGTAGGCATTATAGAGTTAAGTGAAAGAAAATCCAGATAGAATGCTTTAACAATTTAACAATGCTTTCCATTGCCTTCTAGACTCGACATCAGGAATCACATCTGCAGTTCCATAGTCAATTGCCAAACATCTTTTAAAAGCCCATATATCAACATTTTAAGTGCCTATTAAAATCCTTGGAAGAGAAGATGAATAAAAGTGATCCAGTCCCATGTTTGACTATGATTCTAACAAAAGAAGAACTCAGTAAATTTAACACCTACATCAACTCACCTTCAGAAATTTCACAAGTACTTCAATTTTTATTTGAGGAATTCATGCTCTCTTATATACAATGTAACTGCTATAGCTCATTGGCTCATAGCCCAATAGTCCATCTCACAGTAATTATATTTCTCTGCAACTAGTTCATGCCCATCTTAAGAGTCAGTTAGAGTAATTATAATCTTTATTTATTAGAGTAGATATGGTTAAAATAAGCATTAAAGAGAAGACTGCTATGTAAATTACTTAGGCACTCATAAAACCACACTAGCATACAGGGGAAATAAGATTATACAAACATAGATATGCCCAGAAAATATGGAAGTCTGACACCGATAATGAAGGATTTAGTGTTAAATTCTCCATCTTCATCCATTATCATTATTCCATGCACAGAAATGGAATCTGTAACCAGGACTTCATCAGCATGATCACTTTTACAACTAAAATGATTTCCATCTGCCAGAAGAGAAAGAGTGCATTACAGACTATTCTGGAAAAAATTTAAAAGACTGCTCAGTTTAAAAATAAAATAATTTTTATAATGATGAATTTTTAAAAGAAGTAATTGTATTTAAAAATTATTTTTTGGTTATCTAATGATGAGAGCTAAATGGCATCTCTCTGTAGAATTGTATAATTACTGAGACACATATTTAGCTGTATTAGCTATCAAAGTCATGATTAAAAAAGCATTTAGTCCTTACTGAATAAATCATAAGAACTCATTAGAATTGGGTTATTAGAACATTAAAATCCTGACAGCATGATCCACAGCTACAAAAGCACTTCAACTTGCTTGTTTTCTTAAGAGAAGATTTGCATTTTATAGCATCTAGGAGCTTACTCTATCTACATGTGGAGATTTTATGGCCTATTTAAATAATTCCAGGACACTTGACTTAAACAGGATTTAGTTACATGGAGACCATGAGTCCTATTTTCTTGTTTTATATCTCAGGATCACTGTAGGATCACATGTTATTAGGCACTACCTTTCAAAATCAAGTGTAAACAATTGATGTTTCAACCTTTGCATGTATTGTTTCAGGAAAGGTAGATCTTTTTTGATACCAAAGTTATTTATGACTAGTCAGCAAATGGCATTTTTATGGCTTTAAAATTATTCATAAAGCTATGGACATTGCTTATTTAGTAGAATGTTTGCTTACTATTACTGAAGCCCGGAGTTCAGACTTCAGCACTGGTTAAACTGGGTGTGCTGGTAAGAGGATCAGAAGTTCAAGGTCATCTTTCCCCATGTAGACAGATTAGCATAGATAAGAGTGTTTTAAAGAATATGAAAATAAAATAAAATTCCTACATTCTGTTGTCAGCTATAAATAAAGGTACATGGCTTCATTCTAGCAGTAAAATAATAGGTTGATGAGCATGCATTAACTTTCAATGGTTGGTTATTATCATTTTGTTTTAATTTATCTAAATGAACTACTGTCACTCAAAACTATCATTGATCTATTACTTGAACAATTACAATGCTTGCCTGATTAGGGAAAATTGCAATGGATACTGAATTTTAAGTATTAGTTAACTTCATGATCATCTGTGTAAACACAGAATAACTGACAGTTTTTGGTAGTGCTCTAGAGTCATAGACACAGTTTGATACAGAACTTAAAATACAGTGCATACAAGTCTGCACTGGAATGAAGTCAAACCTTGACTGTCCTTCCCATACACGCAGTGTAACTAATACACAGCTGAAATTTCATGGAATGGAAGAATATGGGAGAATGTCATATCAGAAAGAATACAGAGCCTGCAGCACTGCAAAGAGAATGCATATGGTCAAGTGACTTTCATGGGATGAAGATGCATCACTGATGCTGGGAGTCAACAGAGCAGAAAAGGACTGGAGTTGCAACATGTACAGATGAAAAAATGAGGGTTTTATTAGAGTACTTAACTAACAGTGACTTCATAGGAATCATCTATAAATGGAAAATCATGAGTTCATATGACATGTTCTAGTGCTTAAAAATTGATAGCAGGCTAAATCACAAGTAAAAGTCAGCATGTTGTCCTAAAAATAATGCTTCTGAATTCATTCAAGTGAGGACAGACACCAGCAGGTAATTCAAAAGAAGCCAACCTTCCCATTTACATTATGGCCATTTCTAGTGATTCATGCATTAGAGCATTCTCTAAATACTATCTAAGATCTTTTCTTTTTTCTTTCTTCCTCCTTTTTTTTCTTTCTTTTTTTTTAATTTGACAAAATCTTCTATAACCCAGACTGTCACCAAACTTAATCTGTGAGGAAGATATCCTAAAACCAGTTATACACTGGGGGTGTGGCTTCGTACCATCCATGCAGATATTTGGATGAGAAGTGCTAACCATGCTTCACAAAATACACTGACTTCTGAGTCTTTCTGGGGGGAATGAATGTGTATCTTTTACATGCCTAGGTGCAAATCTTTTGTTGGAGTGCTTGTGGAAGATGTATAGGAGAAGAGCAGTAGAGAGGGAGAAAATAGAGGGACAGTGTATGACTCATAATTCAGGAAGTAAGGTTCCTCAGGTTTTCCTGGTGCTTCTCACATTGCACAGTACATGGCATAATGTTGCATGAGTTACCTCTTTCAGTTTTTCTCTAGGAACCTTGATTGGATTATTTTTTCCCTAGTGGTTGATTTAGAGGCATCAAAGCAACTTTCTATATAGCAACAGGACAATTCTTCCACCAAGATAATATGCTTCTTCCCCTACATCTACTTGGCAAACATTCACTCATTTCCATTTTAATACATTGTATATGAGTTGCTGGGGGTTGTAATGAAGACTGAAAAATTACTTTAATTCCTCACCCAGGTAATGATATCTCAAGACCTTACTACTACAACAAAAACAAACTTTATGCCTTATATTAGCACAAGTGTAACAACCACCAGAGGAAAGAGGATCTATATTTACCTAAAACAATGATTTCTAGAAATTGACAAAAATGATTCTTTCACAGTCTAGCCAGGAAATATGGCAAAATATATGAGAGAATAAACAAAATTCTATGGTGTCTTTTGCTAGTGCTGATTCAAATGGAAGAATAAGGAAGTAGTTGCCATAGAGAGAATCAAGAAAGAATGAAACTATCTCTTTGCAAGGGCACACATAGGAAAACAGAGAGGTCCCAGAAACACCCAGATCTCTTTAAGCTATTGGGATTAGTATCTTAAATCATACTCAGAGAAAGACCCAGGATAACATTTTGTCATGATTTTGACTTTCAGCAAAGAAAGTTTCTTACCCCCAATCACCCATTTCAGTTAGATTTCTGTTGCTGAAACAAACACTGACAAGAAACACAGGGAAAGAGGGTGTATTTAGCTCAGGTCACAACATGCCAAGGAGGACAATTAAGGTTGAAACCCCTAGATGCAGGCACTAAAATAGCACCACTGAGGGATTTTGTGTATTGTCCTCTGTGATTTTCTCACTTCACTTTTGCATATACCCTAGGACCACCTGCCCAGAAGCAGCATCATCACCACATCTGTAGTGGGAAATATTTAAAAGGAGCCAGCCTATTCCCTGTCTAGTGCTTACACTGGTGAGCCACAACACTATGCCTCAGCAGGGTCCCACTGGCTCTGTCCACATTCTAGTAACCAAATTGAACCACCAACCTCACTGGTAGATATCACAATACCCAGAATTCCTGTAAAAACTCTTAAAGCTTATAGTTAACCAATCAGATTTATGTATCAATAAAATCACAATTTATATGATGCCAATACAATAATTTCATAGCTAATTGATAATGATAAAATCTTTACCCTAATTATTCTAACCTTATGCTATCATAACTACCTGTGACTGGTTCAAGCCACGCTAGTTCACCTCTGCTGCCGTCTTTCCTTATGCTCTTCTCTCCTGAGAACCTAAGCAACCCTTAGCTCCACCTCCCCTTTCCTTGTCCAATCACAGGCCTCCTCTGCACTAATGTAGTTGGACAGGGAAAATTCTGTAACACATACCAATCACTGTTGAAACAAAAAACAAAAACAAACAAAAAAATTACAGACTTGTTCACAGATTAATCTGATAAAGGCAGTTTTTCAATTAAGTTCCTTCTTCTGAGATGAACCTATCTTGTATCAAACTGACAAAAAATACAAACAACAACAACAAACAAACTAACTAACTAACTAAAACCAACCAGGACATCTCTTTCCTGACTATAAACCAGACAGATTGTAGAACACACTACATGATATCAAGGGCTCCAGTATCAAGAGATTAAGCTCAGGTTCAGCTTAGCGGGTAGCAAAAGAGACTAAAGAAACAGTTCTAATGATAGTAGCAAGTTTAAAATAATGCTATTTTTACTGATAGGATACATCTAAGGTCAAGGCATATCATGTGCCTGCTATGTGTGTGTGTGTGTGTGTGTGTGTGTGTGTGTGTTCTCAGTGAGTGCCCTGTGTACTAGATTTGACTTCATTAATTCAGCCTCTTCATGTAACATACTTTCAATGAATCATATCATAGACATAAAATGATATCAGCACAGGGATGATAAAATAATCCAGTGCTCATCATCAAGTATTCATTTAAGATATAAATCTGCAAAATCAGATGACTCAAAATCTAATGCAGAACATGTAGCAGAATCATAAAACCAAGATATATAATGTTTTTATAGGGATAACACACTTGTGTTCAAAACCAAATAAGATTTATTACCAAATATACTTTCTTAACATTTCTGATATACATTTCTTAGAAATTGTGGTTATCAAGGCAAAAATGCCTACCTGCCTTTCATTAAACCCTAAAGGAACACTGCATATTTGAAAAACAAGTGAATATTCTGTGGTCTCTTAGATCACTAATACAGATTAATGGTAATAATTTAACTTTCTATTTTAAAAGTTATGACTTACAAGAAGTTGCATCCTTTTTTCAGAGCAGTATTTTATGTATGTTACCCAGTTTTCTCTTGAAGAGACATTCATGACTAGGGTGCATTATGAGCAGCTCACAGCTGTTAACTGGTCTCCAGAATTTCTGGGTTCTACCAGCTTTTGAATAAAACTAACTTTTGTATGTTTCTTGTGATACCTTTTCTTTCTGTGTGCCAAACTTTCCACTTACCAGAATTAAATACAAATGTTAAACGTTAGCTTTTCTTTTTTTTGAAATAAGTGATCAATGTGTTATAGACCAAAATGTGAGTTTCTAGCGATAGAACTGGATTTTTGTAAATCCGTGGCTAATACTCATCTTAACAAAGTCAAGTTTTAGAATACCATAATTCTTTTGTGCTCTTATATGCTGATTGACCAGAATAGTTAACTAGCTCCAAAACCGTGGGGAAGAACACTAAGTTACTGTTTAACTTAGCAGTGGTTTTCTGAACAGCTTATTTTGAACAAATACCACACTAGGACAATCTAAAGGATGAGAACATGCACAATCCCACAGTCACTGAGAGCCTTTAGGAATATGGAAGCAGAAGCTGGTCTATGGAAAGTTAAATAAAATATAATACAAATAATAGGGAAATAAGAAATGTACTTGATGACAAAGATTCATGAGCAAACTATATTTTTGGCTGTGGAGAATCTGGCTTAGAATAATCTTCTCCATAAAGGACTAAGAAGCTTGAAATGTACATCTTATAAATTACTTTTACTCAAGTTATCTCTGGCACTCTATTCTCAGAGTACCATACCGTCTCTGTTAATTTTATCTTATAAATTTACAAGAGTCTAAGCCACCCACTTTGAGATGAATCAGTGGGTAAAGGTACGTCCACTAAACCTCATGACCTACATGATGGAAGGGGAACCAACTATGCCAAGCTGTAATCAGACATCCATGTTTATAACATGACATATATACATGCTCACACATACTCAAAAACACCATGGACAGAAAGAAAGAAATAATGGGAAAAATTGAAAAGGGAGAGAAAACAACTTCCTTGTGGAAGTTTTGTTGTACTCTTCCTCTAGTGGTTGCTAAGTGGTTGGTTCATTAGCTCTTCCTGTCCCGACTCACAGTATACAGAGCCTAATGAACAGCTTTGTGAATGTCTTGGGGATGCTAACTTTTATGTGCATTAAGATTGACTCTTAGGACAAAGCTGACACAAAGCACTAAGGACACGCTCCACAGAAGCCTAGGAAGTGAACAGAAATTGGAATGTCCTCTTTGTAGCTTGTAATTACTACTTCATGTCTCACTTGCCTCAAGTGATTTGGTTTTTATTTAAGAGAAACTAAAGTAAAGTGGTGAATACTTTTTACTCAGCATTAGTACTGTTAGTTTTATCCAGAAGTATAACTGATATGAAATTAAAAAACGAATTCCTGGTACTAATTAAGTTGCTGCTTAGCTTAAGAAAGTTTTTATTTGGACAGTGGAGTTTGTGGTTCTTATAAATTATATCATCTTTGAGTCTCATTTTCTTATCTACTAAATATAAAAATAATAATTTGTTTATCTTAAAGTAAGCTTACTGTCATGAAAGATAAATATCAATGTTTCAATGGCTTATCAAAATAAAACATTATTTCTTGTTTCTTCTGAAACCCATGAATATCCCAGGAAGGATGGTGTTCTGGCTAGTTTCATGTGCCAACTTGATACAGGTTGGAGTTATCACAGAGAAAGGAGTTTCAGTTGGGGAAGTGCCTTCATGAGATCCAGTTGTGGGACATTTTCTCAATTAGTGATCAAGTGGGGGAGGGCCCCTTGTGGGTAGTACCACCTTTGGGCTGATGCTCTTGGGTTTTATAAGAGAGCAGGCTGAGCAAGCCAGGGGAAGCAAGCCAGTAAGAAACATCCCTCCATGGCCTCTGCATCAGCTCCTATTTCCTGACCTGCAAATGGATGGAACTGGAAAATATTGTTCTGAATGAGGTACCTCAGACCCAAATAGACATGCATGGCATGTACTCACTAATAAGTGTGTGTTATCAAAACAAATACAGAATACCTAGGATACAATCCATAGAACTCAAGAAGGTTAATAAGCCAAATACCCAATGCTTCAATCTCACTTGGATGGAAAAAGAAAACAATCACAGGAGGCATACATGGGTAGGAGGGGGAGGGGAAGAGAAAGGGAAACATGATCAGGTATGGGGGGAAGACAGGGCCAATAGAATGAATAGAAATATACAACCTCAGGGGTGAGTTGTGGCATTACCTAAGATCTGGGAGGTGAGATAATTTCAGGACTCAAATGGAGGATCCTTAGATGAAATGCCCAACAATGGTGAAAGGGAACTCATACAAACTTCACCTCAAGTAGAAAGGGCATCAAGTTCAGGGATGAGTTGCCACCCTACAGTCAAAAATTCTGACCCAGAAATGTTCCTGTCTAAAAGAACTTTATGGACAAAATGGAGAAGAGACTGAGGGAAAGATGGTCCAGTGACTGGCCCAAATTGGGATCCATCTCAAGGGGAGGCTCCAAGGCCTGCCACTATTACTGTTGCTATGATATGCTTACAGAGAAGAGCCTAGCATCTGAGAGGCTCAACAAGCAGCTGACTGAGATAGACTCAGATATTTATACCCAACCATTGGACTGAAGTTGGGGACCTCTGTGGTTGAGTTAGAGAAAGGCTGTAAAAAGCTGAGGAAAAGAGCAACCCCCACAGGAAGACCAGTGGTCTCAACAAATCCAGAGCTCTAAGATATCTCAGATACTGATCCACCAACAAGTCACCATACAAGAGCTTGCATGAGGCCCCAAACACATATACAGCAGAGGTCTGACCTCAGTAGAAGGTGTGCCTAACCCTGGAGAGACTTGATGCCTCAGGGAGTGGAGAGGCCTGGTGGCAGGGATATCTTCTTCAAGACAGGAGGCAAGAAGAATGTGATGAGGAACTGTGGGAGGGTAGACAAGGAGGGGGGCAACAACTAGACACCAAAAATAAGTAATAAAAAATGGGGTGCATAGACTGGCCAGGCAGTGGTAGAACACATCTTTAATCTCAGTACTTCCAGGCAGAACCTGGCAGATCTCTGAATTCAAGGCCTGACTGTTCTACAGAGCAATTTCAAAACAGCAAGGGTTTTATATGGAAACACTTACTTGAAAAAAAAACAAACAAAATATATGGGGTATAGAAGTAAGTAGAGTGTTCTTAAAAGATAAAATACAAATTGCTGAAGAATACATTTTTTTTTATTATTCGATATAATTTATTTACATTTCAAATGATTTCCCCTTTTCTAGCCCCCCCACTCCCCGAAAGTCCCGCAAGCCCCCTTCTCTTCCCCTGTCCTCCCACCCACCCCTTCCCACTTCCCCGTTCTGGTTTTGCTGAATACTGTTTCACTGAGTCTTTCCAGAACCAGGGGCCCCTCCTCCTTTCTTCTTGTACCTCATTTGATGTGTGGATTATGTTTTGGGTATTCCAGTTTTCTAGGTTAATATCCACTTATTAGTGAGTGCATACCATGATTCACCTTTTGAGTCTGGGTTACCTCACTTAGTATGATATTCTCTAGCTCCATCCATTTGCCTAAGAATTTCATGAATTCATTGTTTCTAATGGCTGAATAGTACTCCATTGTGTAGATATACCACATTTTTTGCATCCACTCTTCTGTTGAGGGATACCTGGGTTCTTTCCAGCATCTGGCAATTACAAATAGGGCTGCTATGAACATAGTAGAACATGTATCCTTATTACATGGTGGGGAGTCTTCTGGGTATATGCCCAGGAGTGG
Organism: Apodemus sylvaticus; assembly: GCF_947179515.1. Taxonomy (NCBI): domain Eukaryota; kingdom Metazoa; phylum Chordata; class Mammalia; order Rodentia; family Muridae; genus Apodemus; species Apodemus sylvaticus. Next base: position 40,708,321 of record NC_067485.1, on the reverse strand, counting down.
TATAGCAGGATCTTCTGGAAGTGAGGTGCCCAGTTTTCGGAGGAACCGCCAGACTGATTTCCAGAGTGGTTGTACCAATTTGCAACCCCACCAGCAGTGGAGGAGTGTTCCTCTTTCTCCACACCCTCTCCAACACCTGCTGTCTCCTGAATTTTTAATCTTAGCCATTCTGACTGGTGTAAGATGAAATCTTAGGGTTGTTTTGATTTGCATTTCCCTAATGACTAATGAAGTTGAGCATTTTTTAAGATGCTTCTCCGCCATCCGAAGTTCTTCAGGTGAGAATTCTTTGTTTAACTCTGTACCCCATTTTTTAATAGGGTTGTTTGGTTTTCTGGAGTCTAACTTCTTGAGTTCTTTATATATATTGGATATTAGCCCTCTATCTGATGTAGGATTGGTGAAGATCTTTTCCCAATTTGTTGGTTGCCGATTTGTCCTCTTGATGGTGTCCTTTGCCTTACAGAAACTTTGTAATTTTATGAGGTCCCATTTGTCAATTCTTGCTCTTAGAGCATACGCTATTGGTGTTCTGTTCAGAAATTTTCTCCCTGTACCGATGTCCTCAAGGGTCTTCCCCAGTTTCTTTTCTATTAGCTTCAGAGTGTCTGGCTTTATGTGGAGGTCCTTGATCCATTTGGATTTGAGCTTAGTACAAGGAGACAAGGATGGATCAATTCGCATTCTTCTGCATGCTGACCTCCAGTTGAACCAGCACCATTTGTTGAAAAGGCTATCTTTTTTCCATTGGATGTTTTCAGCCTCTTTGTCGAGGATCAAGTGGCCATAGGTGTGTGGGTTCATTTCTGGATCTTCAATCCTGTTCCATTGATCCTCCTGTCTGTCACTGTACCAATACCATGCAGTTTTTAACACTATTGCTCTGTAGTATTGCTTGAGGTCAGGGATACTGATTCCCCCAGATTTCCTTTTGTTGCTGAGAATAGTTTTAGCTATCCTGGGTTTTTTGTTGTTCCAGATGAATTTGATAATTGCTCTTTCTAGCTCTGTGAAGAATTGAGTTGGGATTTTGATGGGTATTGCATTGAATCTGTATAGTGCTTTAGGCAAAATGGCCATTTTAACTATATTGATTCTGCCGATCCATGAGCATGGGAGGTTTTCCCATTTTTTGAGGTCTTCTTCCATTTCCTTCTTCAGAGTCTTGAAGTTCTTGTCATACAGATCTTTCACATGTTTGGTAAGAGTCACCCCAAGATACTTTATACTGTTTGTGGCTATTGTGAAGGGGGTCATTTCCCTAATTTCTTTCTCAGCCTGCTTATCCTTTGAGTATAGGAAGGCCACTGATTTGCTTGAGTTGACTTTATAACCTGCCACTTTGCTGAAGTTGTTTATCAGCTGTAGGAGCTCTCTAGTGGAGTTCTTTGGGTCACTTAGGTAGACGATCATGTCGTCTGCAAATAATGATAGTTTGACTTCTTCCTTTCCAATTTGTATCCCTTTGACCTCCTTATGTTGTCGAATTGCCCGAGCTAGTACCTCAAGTACAATATTGAAAAGATAAGGAGAAAGGGGGCAGCCTTGTCTGGTCCCTGATTTCAGTGGGATTGCTTCAAGTTTCTCTCCATTTAGTTTGATGCTGGCTACCGGTTTGCTGTATATTGCTTTTACTATGTTTAGGTATGGGCCTTGAATTCCTGTTTTCTCCAAGACTTTAAGCATGAAGGGATGCTGAATTTTGTCAAATGCTTTTTCAGCATCCAATGAAATGACCATGTGGTTTTGTTCTTTGAGTTTGTTTATGTAGTGGATTGTATTGATGGATTTCCGTATATTGAACCAACCCTGCATTCCTGGGATAAAGCCTACTTGATCATGGTGGATGATCGTTTTGATGTGTTCTTGGATTCGGTTGGCAAGAATTTTATTGAGTATTTTTGCATCGATGTTCATAAGGGAAATTGGTCTGAAGTTCTCTTTCTTTGTTGGATCTTTGTGTGGCTTTGGTATCAGCGTAATTGTGGCTTCGTAGAAGGAATTGGGTAGTGTTCCTTCTGTTTCTATTTTGTGGAATAGTTTGAAGAGTATTGGTGTTAACTCTTCTTTGAAGGTCTGGTAGAATTCTGCACTGAAGCCATCTGGTCCTGTGCTTTTTTTGGTTGGAAGACTTTCTATGACTCCTTCTATTTCTTTAGGCATTATGGGACTGTTTAGATGGTCTAGTTGGTCCTGATTTAATTTTGGTATTTGGTATCTGTCAAGGAAATTGTCCATTTCCTCCAGATTCTCCAGTTGTGTTGAGTATAGGCTCTTGTAGTAGGATCTGATGATTTTTTGGATTTCCTCAGTTTCCGTTGTTATATCTCCCTTTTCATTTCTAAGTTTGTTAATTTGGATACTTTCTCTGTGCCCTTTGGTCATTCTGGCTAAGGGTTTATCTATCTTGTTGATTTTCTCAAAGAACCTGCTCCTGGTATTGTTGATTTTTTGTATGGTTCTCTTTGTTTCTACTTGATTGATTTCGGCCCTGAGTTTGATGATTTCCTGCCTTCTACTCCTCCTGGGCGAAATAGCTTCTTTTTGTTCCAGGGCTTTCAGGTGTGTCATTAAGCTGGTAATGTATGCTCTCTCCATTTTCTTTTTGGAGGCACTCAGGGCTATGAGTTTTCCTCTTAGCACTGCTTTCATTGTGTCCCATAGATTTGGGTATGTTGTGTTTTCATTTTCATTGTGTTCTAAAAAGTCTTTAATTTCTTTCTTTATTTCTTCCTTGACCAAGGTATCATTGAGTAGAGTATTGTTCAGTTTCCACGTGTATGTGGGCTTTCTGTTGTTTCTGTTGCTATTGAAGACCACTTTTACTCCATAGTGATCAGATAGGAGGCATGGGATTAGTTCGATCTTCTTATATTTGTTGAGGTCTGTCTTGTGACCAATTATATGGTCGATTTTGGAGAAGGTACCATGAGGTGCTGAGAAAAAGGTATATTCTTTTGTTTTAGGATAGAATGTTCTATATATATCTGTTAAATCTAATTGGTCCAAAGCTTCAATTAGTTTCATTGTGTCCCTGTTTAGTTTCTGTTTTCCTGATCGGCCCACAATTATTGTGTTAGGTGCAATGTGTGCTTTTAGTTTTAATAAAGTTTCTTTTACAAAAGAGGGTGCCCTTACATTTGGGGCATAGATGTTCAGGATTGTCAGTTCTTCTTTTTGTATTTTTCCTTTGACCAGCAAGAAGTGTCCCTCAGGGTCTCTTTTGATGACTTTGGGTTGAAAGTCAATTTTATCTGATATTAAAATGGCTACTCCAGCTTGTTTCCTGAGACCATTTGCTTGTAAAATTGTCTTCCAGCCTTTTACTCTAAGGTAGTGTTTGTCTTTGACCCTGAGGTGTGTTTCCTGTAAGCAGCAAAATGTAGGGTCCTGTTTACGTATCCATTCAGTTAGTCTGTGTCTTTTTATTGGGGCATTGAGTCCATTGATGTTAAGAGATATTAAGGAATAGTGATTGTTACTTCCTATCATTTTTGACGTTATTTTTTAAATTTGAATGCTTAACTTCTTTTGGGTTTGATGAAAGGTTACTATCTTGCTTTTTCCAGGGTGAAGTTTCCCTCCTTGTATTGGTGTTGTCCTCCTATTATCCTTTTTAGGGCCGGGTTTGTGGATAGATATTGGGTAAACTTGGTTTTGTCATGAAATATCTTAGTTTCTCCATCTATGGTGATTGAGAGTTTTGCTGGATATAGTAGTTTTGGTTGGCATTTGTGTTCTCTTAGAGTCTGCATGAGATCTGCCCAGGACCTTCTAGCCTTCATAGTCTCAGGTGAAAAGTCTGCTGTGATTCTGATAGGTCTTCCTTTATATGTTACTTGGCCTTTTTCTCTTACTGCCTTTAGTATTCTTTCTTTGTTTAGAACATTTGGTGTTTTGATTATTATGTGACGGGAAGAATTTCTGTTCTGGTCCAGTCTGTTTGGAGTTCTGTAGGCTTCTTGTATATTCATGGGCATCTCTCTCTTTAGGTTAGGGAAGTTTTCTTCCATAATTTTATTGAAGATATTTGCTGGCCCTTTAAGTTGTAAATCTTCACTCTCATCTATGCCTATAATCCTTACGTTTGGTCTTCTCATTGTGTCCTGGATTTCCTCGATATTTTGGGTTACAAGCTTTTTGCATTTTGCATTTTCTTTAACTGTTGAGTCCATGGTTTCTATGGAATCTTCAGCATCTGAGATTCTTTCTTCTATCTCTTGTATTCTGTTGTTGATATTTGTATCTCTGTCCCCTGATTTCTTCCCAAGGCTTTCTATCTCCAAAGTTGTCTCCCTTTGAGTTTTCTTAGTTGTTTCTACTTCTGATTTTAGATCCTGGATGGTTTTGCTTAGCTCCTTCACTTGCATGTTTGTGTTTTCCTGTAATTCTTTAAGAGATTTTTATGTTTTCTCTTTCATGAGCTCAGCCTGTTGACCAAAGTTCTCCTGTATTTCTTTAAGAGATTTTTGTGTTTCGTCTTTCATGACCTCAGCCTGTTGAGCAAAGTTCTCCTGTATTTCTTTAAGTGTTTTTTGCATTTCCTCCTTGTTGGCTTTTGTATTCTCCTGGATTTCTTTCAATGATTTTTGTGTTTCCCTTGCAAGGGCTTCTACCTTTTGATCCATTGTCTCCTGAATTTCTTTATGTATGACCTTCATGTGTTCCTGTACCAGCATCATGACCAGTGATTTTAAATCCAAATCTTGTTTTACTGGTGTGATGGGGTATCCAGGACATGTTGGTAGAGGAGAATTGGGTTCAGATGTTGCCATATTGCCTTGATTTCTGTTAGTGACGTTCCTGCGTTTGCCTTTTGCCATCTAGATCTCACTGGTGTTAGTTTATCTTGTCAGTGCTGGACTCACCAGTGCAAGCTGCCCCTTCCCAGTTGGCCTCTGGTGCACAGCTTACCTCCTGCACTGCTTGTAGACAGTGTGCTGCTGCCCAGGCTGTTCAGATCCCAAAGCAGGCACCCGAAGGCTCCCGCTGGGGCCCGCTGGATTCACTGGAGCACACTGACTTCTCCCAGCTGGCCGCCCGGAAGCCCAGCTAGCCACTTGCAGGACTTGGAGATGTAATGCTGCCGCCCAGACTGATCTGGATCCGGAAGCGGAGAGAGTAGAGCTAAGGGCTTCTGCCTGAGGCCTTGCCCCAGATTGTGTCTGTGGAGCAGATGGAGCCCGTGTGCACTCCCAGGGAGTGCCGACGGTGTATGCTACTGTGACCTCCCCTGAGTTCCGCTCACTCCGCTGGGCAGCTGATCTGCCAACCGGGCTATCGCACACAAGGTTAGCCTGGCCGCCCAGTCCCTGAGTCCAGGCAAAAGCCTGGGAGGCCAAGGTCCGAGCAAAGTTCCCCTACGGCTTTGACTGTTAATTGGGTTTGCCAGGTGACTAGGATGGCGGGCGTGTGCGCCCGCGCTCCCTGATAGCGCCGGGAGAGTCTGCTTTGCTAACAATCACCTGGGCGGGTTGACTCACAGATGGCCCACCAAGCCGCCCAGTTCTTGGGGTCAGTCCTGTGCCTTTTGGGGCCTGGACCCCCGCTTTGTTAGCCTTAGGCTATGCCTGTTACAGGTCTGCCCGCCTGAGCTCTCTGTCGTCCTGCAGGCAAAATGGCGGCGGCGCGCTCGCAGGCCTGGGCAAAAAACCTCCTGGTTGGGTTGGCACCCCGATGGCCCCCCGACCCGCCCAGGGCCTGGGTGCAGGCCAACGCCAGTCGGGCTCAGACCACCGCGGTGTTGGCCTCGGATTATGTTTATGTACCTCAGTCTGTCCGATTCCTGGAGTACGGAACCAAGATGGATCCTCCTCTCCTGACTGGTGGGAGGCTGAGTTCTGAAGTGGCCTCCGTGCAGGAAAGGTGCCGCACAACTGCAGCTGCTTGCTGTCCGGCTGGTCAGCGAAGGTCAGTGGTCGTGGGCGCAGGGCCTAACTGGTCCCTGTGACGCCTTGGTTCCACTGCTGATGGCCCTTCAGCTGGAGCAGCCACTGCTGCCGCTGCTGCCGCCGCTGCCGCCGCCGCCGATGAAGAATACATTTTTAAAATGTTCTACTTTCTTAGTTATCAGGAAATGTAATTTAAAACTAATTTCATATTTTACTTCATCCAGTAAGGATCATTCAGATTAATAAAAGAAGTGATGGATGGTGCTGTTGAGAGTATGGGGAAATAGGAATATTTATTGATTTCTGGCTGAAATGTAAACAACTACAGCCACTGTGAAAAGTAGTATGTCAATTCCTTAGGAAGGTGAGAATTTATCTACCTCAAGATCCAGTTAAATCAATTTTTGGCATATATCGAAAACATTCTCCATCTTACTATAGATACTTGGTCATCAATATTCATTTATTTGTATTTATAATATTTAGAAATTGTAAATAGCATGGATCTCCATAAACTAACAAAGAGATATGAAAATGTAGTTCATTTATACAATGGAATATTATTCAGCTGTAAAGAAAATGAAAATTAGAAAATGGGCAAACAAATTAATGGAGCTAGAAACGTCATTTTGACTGAAATTTCCTAGGCATATAGAAAGGCAAGCTCTGTATTCTTTCTCTCATAATCAAGTCTGAAACCTTGCATTTTTATGGACATACTAGAAAATTGGTTGAAATTCAGGAGAACAAATTATTGATCGAATCATTGCAAGTTATAATTGGCCAACACTAACTTAGTATCTGAGATCTTCAAGTTTCAGGGAGTTGTTTACACATAGGTCAAATTAAAGATGTCAAAACATATTTAGATAGGCCTGTGAGTAGAAGGCCAGAGTAATATGAATCCTTCCATCCGACCACACAAGAATACAAGACTTCCATTGTTTCTGTTGTCTGTACTTAGAACCTAGATCATCTGACTTAAGCAGATAGACTTCCTGATTAAGGAATACACACACACACACACACACACACACACACACATACACACACACACGTATAATGTGTAAATATATATATATATATACATATATATATATATATAAACACTATACTCCTAGGTTGACTGCAAGCTCAATCTCCTCTTGTTTCAGCTACTGGGATGCAAGCTTCTATCAGCACATGGAGCTCTTGATTAATGCTGTGATTCTTATTTGGCTTGCTTTCTGTCCTCTCTGCATCCTGAGTCTAACAGGGACCAGAAGGAAGATAGTATAATTTTTGAATTACAGCTACAAATCTTTACCATATCATAGCCTTTCACACATTTCTCAAATTTCTTTCTTTGTAGCATAACAGATAAAAACCGATTTATAATCAAATTGCCATGTTATAATTAGTGGCAGCTTGACCAAAGGCAGACAGTACTTGGCAGTCAACCTCTTCTTGTGCAGTGGTGGAGGAGTTATATTTACCTTGGTTATCTACAGTTGATATAAAGTGATGTAAACAACCAACTGAACATGAATATCCACTCCTGGTAGACCAATTGCTATTGATGGAAGTACTGAGGGTTCTTTGGATAAGCTTTCCCATAAAAGATGGGTTTAGGAAATAAGTAACTCAGAAATATGTGAAATTATGATGACTTAAAGTAGTTTCTTGTGATTCTATTGGTAAAATATATCCCATGAATGCATGAGAACTTGGGATCAGAACGCTAGCACTCACAGAATATCCACTTGTGCTTGTACTTATCTATTACTGTGGTCAGATAGAAACGAGAGGACTCTTGGAGCTTATGGGCCAGCCAGTTGAGGTAGTCAGTGAGCTCTGGGTTCAGTAATAGTCCTGTCTACAAGCTAAAATGGAAAGTTATAGTGGAGGCCACCTGATGCAAACTTTAGTCTCATGTACATGAGCTTGTACACACACACACACACACACACACACACATATACATGCACATGCACATGCACATACACAAAGACACACACTGCTTCACATGCATATAATACATATAACATACAAATGCATACACAGGGAGAGAAGGGGAGGATGGGTAGAGGGAGGGAGGGAGGGAGAGAGAAAATATGAAAAATAGTTGTTCACCTAGCTACGGCAATCCATGACTTTCTATCTTTGCAGTCTTTTCCAAAATGCTAGCTCATTGACAAAAAGCACCAGAAGAAACTGCTTGTGTGTAGGCTAACGATCAAGACATTGTAAGAGACTGAGATTAACTAATTATATTTTTCCTGAAGAAAGATAAGGAGTACAGACAGAAGAACTTTTCATTAGTCCTGAGTGTGGAAGGCAAACTTGAAAGCAGCCTATTTGTGCTAATTTTTTTGCTCGTGTGGGAAGTGATTATTCATCAGCACCTTCTCTGGATAACTCATTGCACTGGATCTTGCAGAAGCAGCTGCAGTGCAGAATTCTCTGCCATCCTGACCTAAGCATGAGTATCCATTAGCAGCTGGAGTGTTGTTAAATTGACAGAAGCTTGAGCACTAGTGTAAGAGTCCTTAGCCCACTGGGGAGAGCTAAAATTGAGGAGCAAAGTTCTCACTCTCAGCTTTGGCATTACATGCATTCCTAAAAGAAATCCCTCTTAACTCTGAGGAAGCAAGCTTTTGCATAAAACACTTCATTCTTTGCATGCTATCTGGGAGAGCATCACTCATCACCTAACTTTCAATGTCGTAAATTTTGGCAAGAGCATTGTAAGCCAGACTATTTCTGTAGCAGAACTAAAATAGTGTGAGAAGCTGTTTCTAACTCATGCTGGTTACAGAACCTCAACTAGAAAATAATTTCCATCAGGGTGGTCTTGAGGACCTGTCTGTGGGCATTTTCTTAATTGCTAATTTATGTAGGAGGATCTAGACTGCTGTGGGCAATGCCATTCTGTAGCAGAGGAGCCAAGTCAACCAGCATCACTAATCCATGATTCTGCCTCAGTTGATGCCTCCAGGTTCTTGCCTTGAACTCTTTCCCTGGATTTCTTTGATAATAGACAATAACAAGAAGCCAAATTATTCTTTACTTTCTCAAGCTGCTTTTGGTTAGTGTTTTATCACATCAGTAGTAAGCAAATTATGATAAGGATAGAAATTGCTACTGGTAAGGTAAGGAGATGTAATTATGGTCCAAAATGTTCTTTTAGACTGCTTTGTATGAAGAGTGATGATTAATTTGAAGGTTTGAGTAGGAAGAGCCATTGAGTGCTCAGAGTTTAATGAGTTGTTATGAAAAACTTGAAGATAATGGTGAGAGAAACACAGATGACAGAAGTCAGGCTTGTGAAGTTTCAGATAAAAGTGCTCCAGAGGGTTCAAGACTGAGTCTCTAGTTGGTAGAAAAACTTTGTAATGCATATTTGTTTGGATGCAAGTAAGCTGTAGAATTAAAGGAGTCATGGAAATCAGTGAGTCTTGACACTGTGAAAAACCAGGAGAGTTCATTGGTGAAGTTGAATTCTCAGTATCTAGAGAGAGCTCATTATGCTGAAGATGTCAGGACCATGGTATGACCAGACTGACAGAAGTGGGTGTGCAGTAGAATTGGTCTCAGCCTACCAGGGAAGCTCTGCCCTACATGTAGCACAGACAATGATTTAGAAATGTCCAAGCATATAGAACCGTGAAGACTATGAGTGAGTTTCAGATGTCTGACATTGAACTACATTGTTTGACTCATACTTCTGGATGTTGGTTTTCTTCAGTTCAATTGTAACAGTAACTTGATTCATTCTTCTTAGAACAAGAAGCATATAACTTTATTTTTATTTTACTAGCATACACAGTCGAGACACTTTGGATTTTTACAGAAACATTAGCTTTTTCAGACTGTGACACTTTAAAGTTGCATTAGTTTGTATATTATAACATTAATATGAGAACATGGGGCATAAATAAGAAAGAAAAGGTTGTAACTGAATAGTTATGTGGTGGTGTGTGAAGCTGATAAGGGGTCAACGTGCTGGTTAGGTTTTGTAAAGTTGGCTCAAAGTAGTCACCTAATAAGAGAGAACTTCCACTGAGGCATTTCCTCCACCGGTCTGGCCTGGGAACTTGTCTATGTGACATTTTCATAAATGTTAACTAATGCAGGAGAGAATGAACTACTGAGTTCAGTGCCATCTTTAAGCAATTGCACCTGGAATGTCCAAGAAAATGTGTCTGAGCAGGCAAAGGAAGCAAGCCAGCAAACTGCATGGCCTATGGTTTTGCGTCTGTTCCTACCTCCTTTCTGGCATTGAGTTCCTCTTCTGGTTTCCTTGATAATCATCTATAAACTATGAATACCAGAGAAAATATTTTTTCTGCATATATATTTGGTCAGTGTTTAATTACAGCAGCAAAGAAGTAAACTATGACATGAGCTTGACAGAGAATGGATGGAATAGAAGACTGCTTTCTATCTTCTCTCAGTGTGTGTAAGACATCTTCTGAAGCTGACCTGACTCCTGGAAAAGGATTTGAAGAGGCATTTTGGATAACTTAGGAAAAGAGATTGAAACATTAGACAAATAAATATAATCAATAAAAATAAATAGGGGCGGGACAGTTTGATCAGTTGAGGCAATACTTGACATGCAAGTCTGAGGACCTGCGTCCAGATTCCCAGCATCCACCTATAATTTCAGCTCCATGAAGGCACAGATGAATTCCAGGAACTCACCAAACAGCTAGTCTTGTTGAGAAAGTAAGCTTCAGGGTTAGTGAGACACTTTGATTAAATGAATAAATTGGAGAAACACTTGGAAAGAAACCTGATGCCAATATCTGGCCTCCGCAGTCATATGCACACATGCATACATACACACAACATAAAAGAGTCAAATTAAAGAAAGATGGTGTTGTAATAATTTTGCAAAGCAGGAGCTGAAGGTAACAGGTATTGTCTTTGTTCTCCTGGTAAGCCAAAAATACTTGGCTCTGATCATATGGACATAAGGGATTAGACTAAGTATATTCTACAGTGATAGAGGGAGTGGTAGATACAGGTTGGCCACGTTCTGTTCTCAGACTTTTCCTGTTGCTGGTCTCTTAAAAGTCGGGAAGACCCTGAAATAAACTCCACAGTAGTCAAGTATGTACAGAAAGCAGGATAGGTGGCCTAGTTGTTTCTAAATTTCTTTTATGCAAGTTTCAGGCCTCTGTGCACAGCATGATATCTCTTATTTCACAGTGTCCTGATTTGAATATAACTTATATTTGTCCTCTATCCAAGCTCCCATTCAAATTACTTCACCTCACCTTTAAAACACCATGTCACAATACAATGTAAATAATTTATAGATCTTCATAGATTTCCATTTTAATTTGTTTTCTGCAATGAATCAATGCACAAATCGTGGTATTATACTTTTAGTGGTGAAAATAAGATGTGTATTGTTGCCAGTGATTTGGATAGAACTAAACAAAATATTTTCTTATTACCTAGAATAAGATAACAAATTAGGGATATCTTACTTAAGTGTCTTAAATTTTGAATGTGAATTCCCTTTGAAAATCAATGACAATCATTTCATCTCATGTCAGACGAGTATCACAATAGTAGTAGCCAGAGTGCTGATTGAGAAACATCCCCAACCAGCCTCCATGATCTGAAATCCCTGGCCTAGGCAGGCCAGCTATTGTCTCATCTAGACCCCTGTCTCTGTTCTGTGTTCATACAGCACACACTGTAAAAATCTCAGGGCTTTTCTTATCAGACATTCATATCTGAATTTATCTCTGCTTTGTCTGCTCCAAAGATTATTATTCATTGTTTCTAATTGCTCCATTTCTGTATCTGTTCATAAATACACATCATCAGAACACTTTCAAAAGATCCATCACAGGATTGTCTCTAGGTTTTGTGCTTTTAAACATAAAAGCCCCCAAAAGAATTGGCAGCAAGTCAAACTAATGATTATGTAAATGAAAGGGGGTCTTGCTTTTAAACTAAAAAAAGGCAAAGCTATTTAGAACAAGGACTCCTCTTCTTCCACTAAGAAAGAGCCACGTTCCTTTTCTCCATCTCTCCACTCTTATTGTCTTCTAAATTCTAGGGACCATACTTCTAGAAAATTCTATGGAAGACCATTAGTGGCCAATTGTCCATCTACCCCTTCCTTCATTATTATAATGCTCAAGCTATTTACTCTTTGTGTGTGTCTGTGTGTGTGTGTGTGTTTGTGTGTGTGTGTTTCAATATAAATTCTGGTTGGAACAAAAAAAAAAAAAGAAGAAAAACCCCTCCAGATATTACAATAAACACACACAGAGAAAGAAAAAAATCTATCTCCATTGAGCTTAACAATCAGGAGGGCCAAAATTACCTCTTATTAACATTTATTTTACAAAAGAGGCAGGGTATAATTTGGTGATAGATTCAGATTTGGAGAGCAGCTATAATCAGCTCTGAAGGCTTCTGCCTGAAGGACACGGCTGCTATTTTTTGTAATTATATTTCTCTGCCCCTGTCCCACACCCCCATCTGTAAGAGTCTTTCATTCCTGCCTCTGATAGCTGTCTGGCTTTCTCCCCTCCAACCCCCTTTCTTTCCTTAGCAGCCCCCTTCTCCCTTCTCTTCCTCTCTCTCTCTCTCTTCCCCTCCCATCCTCTGCCCTTCCTGCTCCCCATAATGTGGCTTCTCTCAATAGCCTAGGCAGGTTTTAAGAAGAAAGCCTGTTGGTGGAGATGGGGAATGGCTGAATAGGAGCTGGAGGCCCTACTCCTTTGGCAAACAAGGCTCTGGGAACTTGTCCAACTGGGGAGAACATGTGCTGGGCCCCTGAATAGGCAAGCAGCAGGCCAGCCCATATGTCAGCCTGTGCCACAAAGACGTCCTTGCATATCTACCGTGACAAACAGGATTACCAGAGACAATTAATCTGGCTCGCTTTATCAAAATCGAGTGATGACCTTTGACTTCTTCCCTCAGTGTGCAGCAGATGCCACGCTCCAACTCAATAGGCCTCGAGCACACCCTTTCTCTCTTCTGTAAAGAGTCCAAGGCCTGAATCAATCTGGCAGGGACTAACTGCAGACTGTGGAGGGGAAGTCGCATGCATGTAGCAGACTGAGTCCACATTTCCTTCCAAGGCTCAGAAAAGGCATCTCCAGATCCTTAGCTGGATGGAAGAAGAAACACTTCCATTTTAAGTTTAGTTCATTGTTCTTTGGAGGCCTCATCTTGCTGAGGTAGAAGAAGGGGACTTTGTAGTTAAAGCACTGTGTGGGACACTAGTAGATATCAGTGAGATAGTGTTGTAAAAGAAGGCATGTCCGTGGCTGATGATTAATAGATTTTTATGGCACCATTTGGGGTAGCTTACAGCAGTCATAATGATGCCACAGGACAGTGGCATAGCTTGTGGAGGGGGAAACTTTTCAATTAAGATTCTCTCAAACCCATTCCTAGAACTTACTGATCAGTCTACATTGTAGTGCTTGTATCACATGTGTGGCAAAGTCATTCCTCACACTGTTTAGCTTGGTTTTGAAAGTCTCAGAGGACATTCAGGGAAGAGAGACCTTTGGTCACATCTCTGCCTTTAGGGAAGAGGAGGCTGTTAGTGCCTATGGAGGCCAGGACTGTTATGAGAAGATGGACTGGTGTTTATTGGCTCTGTCTCCCTAACAGAAAAGGCTGCCAGTCTGCTTCTAAAAGAGCAAGACAGAATATAATAGGAGACTTGAAAGTGTCCACCTTTGTGGGCCATTGCTGAAGTATTAGAGGAACTTCTCAGCTCAGATCCCAGAAAGTTTTCCTAGGAAGTAACTGGATAGAAATTCAGGTTTGTGTTAGGTTCACTGAATAAGCCTCCAGCACCACCAGGACCAAGAGAACTCAGAGGAAATACAATCCAGATTCTTCCTGGGACTCCAAACCTTTCCTCTGGGATATGACCCTGTGTGTCTTCCTTGTCACCATATTTGAGAATAATCTTTATGTATTCTGACATCCTACACCTGCTGCTGATAGTGAATGAGGGAAGAGAAAGCATACACTGAGCCTCACTGAAGGTTTCTTCTTAACTGCATGAGCTAGCTATGTCCTAAAAGGCAATTCAGTGTGGGCATCACTTTTTCTTTAGTAGCAGAGATTTGCCTTGCCCAAGCTAATTTTGGGGTCTGCCGTTTCTCCTGGATATGACTTATTTTTGCATTTGTTCCTTGAGCTCCAATTAATACTGCCATCACCCAATTCCTTCAGATCATTTAATTAAAGGTTCAGTGTAAGATTTCAAAGCAGAGCAGGATGTGGTGGTAAGAACCTTATGTCTCATTCATAGGAGACAGAAGCAGGAATATTTCTGTGATTTAAGGCCAGTCTATTCTACATAGTGAGTCTCAGGTTGGACAAGGCTGAAAGTCTATGGAGTGAAACCCCATGTCCAAAAATTAGGGGATTTCAAAAGAGGCTCTGAAGTTCTCATGTGTGTGACTGTGTCTGAGAACAGCTAGTTATATGGATTGCATTTTAAGTCAGGTTACACAGTTGATTGGAGATTATTAGAAGAGAGAAATTACCATTAAAATGCATATGCAGTAGGAAGTTGTATTTGCTTATGCTTGACATGAAAAACCTGAACATGCAAACTGCTACCAAAAGGCATGGGATCTTAGCAGCAAACTGTGGGGAACTATATTCAAGGACACAGCTATAGAATTAGACCTAGTTGAGGTTTTCAAAGCCAAGATCACTTTCTCTGTCTAGAAAATTCAGCTGTCTGACTTTGGGACATGAACCCATGAAAACGGCAGAGACTCTGTCCTGAAGAGACCTCTGATGACATTATTTTGATCAGAGCTGGGGAAGGGCTTGCACTCTGTACAGGAATCTCAGACTCAGAGTTACAATTCTCAGTCATTGTCCCTGAGCATGCTTCCCCCATGAACCCATGAAAGTCTGACTTATTCATTTGTATTGAAAATTAGCCAATAATAAATAATTAATTGAGGAATGTAAACTCTCCAAAGTCATTAAGATGAATTCCAAGTAACATTAGACATATCCTGTTCTCCACTATTAGAAAATGGAGAAGTGTTTCCAGAGCAGTCCTGCTGATGGGAAACAGAGCATGTGAGGACACCCTAGGGTGCTACTATCTGTGCTAGCGAGGACAATTGGTAGATGAGTGAGCTACTTTCTATAGATTTCAAATTAGGGTGAATATTTATATTTCTGTTAATTTCTTGTGTCTTATTATAAATCATAAAATCAAATTTTTGCAGCTTGAGACTGAAAAGATTTGTGGGTTTTTATAGGTACTTAAGACAAAGAATTACCAAGGAATTTAGTGGACCAGGATGAAACAGTCTTGGGACTGTTTCACATACCAACTACACTGATTTACTAAACAATTGTGGTCTGGAGCTGGTCTGAGGCAACCCAGCACACTTGGACCCATGTTTCTCCATGTGGATGAGGTGAGCATATACTGAACATTTCAAAGGTCCTAGGTGAGCTTCATTCTGGGGAGCTGTGTGGCTGCATTAAGATGAAGTCTTTTGTATGGAAAAGGGAGGAGTAGCATCTCAGGCTGGCAAGCTGTACATTGCTGGAATCCTTCTAAGGGTCCAAAGACTACTTACTATAGGATTCCTGCCTTGTAGGGTGATTGCCTCAACTTCCTAGTGAGACCTGAGCTAACACATCAGGATATTCCCAGAGCCAAGAGCAAGGTAGGGGCTCAATTCTTCCTTGGTATGAATGCAGATCTTATTTTAGACTGTCTTTTGTCCCGTGAATGCGTCTGTTGAGTATATGTAGGGTCTAAACCTGTGACTCACTGATCTTTTGGAAGATCCAACCTGAATTCCTAGCACCAATATCAGGTGTTTCACAATCACTTGTAAATCCAGCTCCAGTGAATGCCACTCCTTTGTCCTCCATGGGAATCTACACATCTACACTCCTCTTTCTGTCTCTGTCTCTCTGTCTCTCTGTCTTTATCTCTCTTTCTCTGTGTGTGTCTGCCTCAATCTCTGTGTATCTCTCCCTCCCTTTCTGTCTTTCTGTTTTTCTGTTTGTCTCTCTATCTCTCTGTCTCTGTCTCTCTGTTTCTCTTTCTCTCTCTCTCTCTCTCTCTCTCTCTCTCTCTCTCTCTCTCTCTCAAAATAAGAATAAATCCTTTTTAAAAATGGCCCTGGAAACAGGCCTGATCCCATGGTACACCAGAGAAACGTCACAGAGAAATCCTCTACTG
The DNA here is from genome assembly GCF_947179515.1 of Apodemus sylvaticus. NCBI lineage: Eukaryota > Metazoa > Chordata > Mammalia > Rodentia > Muridae > Apodemus > Apodemus sylvaticus. The sequence goes on along the minus strand of NC_067485.1, from coordinate 40,692,223 downwards.
CTTGTACAATGTAAAGTTTTTCTTTTCTCTACCTTGTTTATTTGCCCTTTCCTAAGTCTGTAGTTAAAACATTCATATCCCATGAATACCTAAACTGCTACTTAGATAATTCAGTGCCAAAACCACTGAGCACACTTTAGGGGAATGGAAGTAGCTGTCTCCTCAAATGCTGTCTTACAAAAGGTGAGCCTGTGGAGAATTTTGCGCAGGGTTCACATTTGACTTGACATATTTTGTATTGCAATTCTGCAAGTCAGGATGAGTGTAAATTGTCAGGATATTCAGGGCAACTGCAGGAATGGCTTACATTGGCAGTGCATGGGCTAAACAGAAGGTGGCAGTAGCTTAACACTACCTCACAGGCAGGAATGACATGGCCAGGTTCCTTGGGTCATTGTCTACATTCCTGAGAGTTTCCAGTCTCATGCTTGTAGAAGCAAGAAAGGACAACACAAGGTGCCAAAAGACCTATTTAGATAGAATCCCATGGGATACTGTGGTTGTGACATTGAATCATGGTACCAGTGGTGAACCAAGAGGCTGGTTAAAAGCATCTCTGAGCTATCTGAAGATATCTTTTTTTCCAGTCCTTACTTGAAACCACATTAATGGAAGAAGAGCATCAAAATGAAAACTAGGAAGGGACGGGCAGTTTCTATTTGTCCTCTCTCCAAAAGAGCCATTTACAATGAATTCATACTGAAACTACACTCTATTGTGAATAAGAAAATTGTGATCCAACAAAAACTATCTCAAATAGCATCCCTATGTTGACATTTCTCTGTTGAATTCCATGGGTAAACTCCCTGCTTTATCCCACAGTATTATAGTATACATCAGGCATCAGCTTCTTATTCTTCTTTTTATTTCTGTATTTTTTAATTAGATGTATTCTTTATTTACATTTCAAATGTTGTCCCCTTTCCTGGCACCCCCTGCGAAAATTCCCTAACCCATCCCTCCTCCCCTGCTCACCAATCCACCCACTTTCACTGCCCTGTCCTGGCATTCCCCTACACTGAGGCATTTAGCCTTCTCAGGACCAGGACTTCTCCTCCTTTTGATGTTCAACAAAGCCATCCTCTGCTGCATGTGCATCTGGAGCTATGGGTCCCTCCATGTGTACTCTTTGGTTGGTGGTTTAGTCCCTGGGAGCTCTGGGGGGAGGGTACTGGATGGTTCAAATTGTTGTTCCTCCTATGGCACTGCAAACCCCAATAAATGCCTCTCCCAGGTAGTATGGTATGCACGGTGAGTTTTGGCTAAATAAATCACATTCTCTAAATCTTATCTCTTGATCACTATCAATTCCACTCTTTTTACCAATTTTCACCAATCTCTTAAGCAGCATCATTAGCTAACTTATTTCTCATGGCACTTTAGAGGTAGGCTAGGAAAGGATGCTAATTTTCACCATGTAATGGAGTCTAGTGAAGGTTGGTTAAGTTACAAATAACAGGTCATGATTAAGCCACTTCCTCTCTCTAGATCCATTTTCCCATCACTTAGCAGAAAAAAGATGGGGCTAAAGAGATGGAGAGTCTCAGGTCCTTCCTAGGACTTGTCATCATGAACAATCTAAATTATAGTCAGTAGAAACCAAGAAGGAGGTTCCATATTAATAGTCAAGGTAACTTGCTACAACAAAGACAATGGCTGTTTGTTATGTGTACACAGAACACTTGTGTCTTATAAGGAGTAGAAGAAATGTTGAGACACAGGGCTCTTATGAAACCCAACCATAGCCCAGAAGCAACACACAATGAAAGCACTTGACAAAAGGCACACTGTCTAATCTGTAGCAGAGCCGACTATTGTCAGGTGAGTCATCAGATACAATCTACTGACATTACCTTGGTAGCTATAACAGTGCTTGTCTTTGACACTAATCCTATTTGTGTTTATTATAGAATGAGAGAAATGATCAATAATGCTGTTTAAAATAAGGACTTTCAAAGGATAGCAGGCAGATACTAATGAAAGCCACTCAGCTAGTAGTGCTTGCAACTAAGTGGGGTGTTTTATTTATGGCAGCTGTTTTGATGACATGTCTGAAATCTCACCATGGTCTCATGAGTAAGAACCACAATTAAGACTTTTTTTCTACTTTACTTTTCACAATTACCACACACAAGGATTCAGATTCAGGTGTGACCTCAGGTATGGTTAAGGTCTTCCTGAAAGTCTCTTTCTACTGCCCAGCTGTAATTTTAATTGCCTTGTCTAATACAATGTTGCAGCTGTAGTTATCTTTAAGATAAATCATTTTGTTACAATGGCGAGATCAGCCAGAGCGCCATTAACTTAGAGATGCAAAAACAAAAACAAAAATTTTATTCTAGAACTGTCAAAATAGAAGAGAGCAGAATGTGTTTTGTGAGAAAGGACTTTTTTTTAAGTAACTCTATTGTATACTCCAACCATCCCAGTCACCTCCTGTTTCTGCTATAGACCCTTTGATATTTGAGAAATATGCATGCCAAGACTGCCAAGAATTGCTGCCAATCTTCCAATTCATAACTATTTTTGTGATGTAAAGTTAAGTCACAGTGGATCAGTGGTGACTAAGGCAGCAGTGGTCATTTATCAATATGTCCCCTGCACATTTTTTCCACCTCGAACTTCGCAGGGTGGTGCTACACATTTTTCTGCAGAAGTTGTTATGATTAGAAGGGAGTTCTTTCAGAATGTACTGACGCACTAAAGAAATGCACAGACCCTACCTGTCTGTTCTTTCCTGGTGAACATTACATGGGAGAGAAATAGCCTTGATCCACAACTCATAGCAATAGGACTATTTAGAATCAGGTTGCCCATGATATGATGATGCTACTGACAAGAAACTTCTACACAGAGCATATTTCTTCTGCAAATCGTCTTGGAGTTTGATTTTTGTACTTTTGGTTTACATAGGAGTATACTTTGTTCTTGGTATATAATTTTTGTACCATTTTCAGTTTTTTAGCTTTCCAGATCTCCATTTTTATGATGGTAATTAATTTTGGAAAGTTTTTTGATCATTGTCCTGAGCAATTGTGATGCTTTACACTTTATTTCATGTGTGCTGCAATGGTATATATGTTTAAGGTTGCAAAACTCCCTCTAGGAATTCCATGTTTCCTGATTTTCCTTTTTTTCCCCATTTTGGAATTTTTAGAACCAGAGTTTCTATGCCTTTACTTGCATATTCTACCTGTGTTTGGATGTTGATCATTATCTCAATCATAACTTTGGACATATGAATCAGATATTTAAATTGGCTATCCGATTATTTCAGCATATATGTTATAGTTAAGTGTGGTCATTACATTCCCTGTTTGGATTCTCCTTTTCTCATCTTAAAATTCCATGTCAACAGCTGACATGGCTCAAGCAATATAACATAAATAAATATTCATTTAAAAATATGTGTTCATGTGATAATGAGGGAGGATTTGTTTATGTTTGCTGTAGCATAAGAGTTAGAGTCAACAATATCTGTTATCTATTTATCATCATAAAGATCTTCATCTCTTCTTTCTTTATACTTTCCTCTGTCCTCTTGCTCAGAGAATGTGCACACACCAGAACTCAGAACTCTTCAAAGTATAGCCATTTTGCTTACATTAAAGTGTGCTGTTTGGTGGTAGTATAAGGAGGAAGGGGCTCTTCCATAACCCTACCACTTATTCCCTTTCTTCCCATTGAATTACCACTCAGGCACGTGGCCTTGACCAGTGTTTAAGCTCGCATGCTTCTTTGTACACCTTAACTGAAAAAAATGATAATTTTATTTCTTTCCCAGCTAGTTGAATCCTTACTTGAGGTTTTTGTTTCTTTAGTTGTTTATTTGCCCCTTAGTCAAGCCATAATTCTACAAGGGTCTTGAATTGAAATTTTTTCTTCTACCAGTAGGGGAAGTTTTGGCAATATCCTTTCTCTCGGAGTAGGTTGTATTATGGAAAACGGTCTGAGTATATTTTATAGTTACTCCCCTTTCCCTCTACCAGAATCACAGGTGTTTTCTATGAATCTTTCCAGAGATGAAGAAAACAAAACTAGCTAACTTCTAATAGCTAATGGCTTTATTATTGGATATTTTCTTTATTTACACTTCAAATGTTATCCCCTTTCCTGGTTTCCAGAAAGCCCCAATCCCATCCCCCCTTCCCTTGCTTCACCTACTCCTGCCTATCTGCCCTAGCACAAAAGAAACATTCTTATAACAAAATTGAAGAATCTTGGAATTAAAAAGAAATAAAGGCACCAAAGCAAAATACTTTTTTTTATTTATTGAAAAGAGACGTAAAAACAATTCATGATAAAATTAAAGATTTACATGGAAAATATTTCAGATAAACACGTTAAAATTGACAATTTTCATGGAAAATTAAAGAGTGAAGTGGTAGAAATGTAAAACATTGCTAAATTAATTGAAATATGGGATAGAAACATTTTATGATAGAATTGAAGATTTATGTGGAAAACATTTCTGATCTAATTGTGGAAAAATATAGAAAAACATGTTAGAATTGAAGTATTTTTTATTAGTGAAAAAAAGTGAAAATAAAGACCCTACTCCCTGCCACCAATTTTTTTATTTGATATATTTTTTATTTACATTTAAAATGATTTCCCCTTTTCTGGCCCCCCACTCCCCAAAAGTCACATAAGCCCCCTTCCCTCCCCCTGTTCTCCCACCCACCCCTTCCCACTTCCCTGTTCTGGTTTTGTCCTATACTGCTACACTGAGTCTTTCCAGAACCAGGGGCCACTCCTCCATTCTTCTTGTACCTCATTTGATGTGTGGATTATGTTTTGGCTATTCCAGTTTTCCAGGCTAATATCCACTTATTAGTGAGTGCATACCATGATTGATCTTTTGAGACTGGGTTACCTCACTTATGATGTTCTCCAGCTCCATCCATTTGCCCAAGAATTTCATGGATTCATTGTTTCTAATGGCTGAATAGTACTCCATTGTGTAGATATACCACATTTTTTGCATTCATTCTTCTGTTGAGGGATACCTGGGTTCTTTCCAGCTTCTGGCTAGTATAAATAGGGCTGCTATGAACATTGTGGAGCATATATCCTTATTACATGCTGGGGAATCCTCTGTGTATATGCCCAGTAGTGGTATAGCAGGATCTTCTGGAAGTGAGGTGCCCAGTTTTCTGAGGAACCCCCCAGACTGATTTCCAGAGTGGTTGTACCAATTTGCAACCCCACCAGCAGTGGAGGAGTGTTCCTCTTTCTCCACATCCTCACCACTACCTGCTGTCTCCTGAGTTTTTAATCTTAGCCATTCTGACTGGTGTAAGGTGAAATCTTAGTGTTGTTTTGATTTGCATTTCCCTGATGACTAATGAAGTTGAGCATTTTTTAAGATGTTTCTCCACCAACCGAAGTTCTTCAGGTAAGAAATCTTTGTTTAACTCTGTACCCCATTTTTAATAGGGTTATTTGGTTTTCTGGGGTCTAACTTCTTGATTTCTTTGTATATATTGGATATTAGCCCTCTATCTGATGTAGGGTTGGTGAAGATCTTTTCCCAATTTGTTGGTTGCCAATTTGTCCTTTTGATGGTGTCCTTTGCTTTACAGAAACTTTGTAATTTTATGAGGTCCCATTTGTCAATTCTTGATCTTAGAGCATACGCTATTACTGTTCTGTTCAGGAAATTTCCCCCTGTACTGATGTCCTCAAGGGTCTTCCCCAGTTTCTTTTCTATTAGCTTCAGAGTGTCTGGCTTTATGTGGAGGTCCTCGATCCATTTGGAGTTGAGCTTAGTACAAGGAGACAAGGATGGATCAATTCACATTCTTCTGCATGCTGACCTTCAGTTGAACCAGCACCATTTGTTGAAAAGGCTGTCTTTTTTCCATTGTATGTTTTCAGCCCCTTTGTCAAGGATCAAGTGGCCATAGTTGTGTAGGTTCATTTCTGGATCTTCAATCCTGTTCCATTGATCCACCTGCCTGTCACTGTACCAATACCATGCAGATTTAAACACTATTGCTTGGTAGTATTGCCTGAAGTCAGGGATACTGACTCCCCCAGAATTTCTTTTGTTGTTGAGAATAGTTTTAGCTATCCTGGGTTTTTTGTTATTCCAGATGAATATGATAATTACTCTTTCTAACTCTATGAAAAATTGAGTTGGGATTTTGATGGGTATTGCATAAAATCTTTATATTGCTTTTGCAAAATGGCCATTTTAACTATATTAATCCTGCTAATCCTTGAGCATGGAATATTATCATGGAATATTTTATATAAATACAGTAATGGCAGGCATAAAACTATTCCTACGTTGATTGAAATTGGAATTATAAACATTTTCTGATAAACTTGAAGATTTACATAGAAAATATTTCTGATAAAATTGAAAAAGTACATAAAAACATGCTAAAATTAAAGATTATCATGGAAATTGTATAGATAAAATTATAGGCCTAAATATAATTCTATGCTGATTGAAGGTGGGATTATAAAAATTTTTAGATAACATTGAAGATTTACATGGAAAATATTTCTGGTAAAATTCTAGAAATATATAGACAAACACATTAGAATTGACTATTTCATGCAAAATCTTACATATAAAATGGTAGAATTAAAAACTTTCTAATTTAATTGTAGCTGGAATTAGAAACATTGGTGATAAAAACAAAGATTTACATTGAAAGCATTTCTGATAAAATAGAGGAAGTATATAGAAAGACATTAAAACTGAAGATTATTACAAAAAAATAATGCAGATAAATTGGTAGACATAAAAAATTACCAAATAAATTTAAAGGGGAATTACAAACAATTTCTGATAAAATTGAAGATTTACATGAGAAATATTTCATTAGTCTATGTCTTTTTATTGGGGAATTGAGTTCATTTTTGTTAAGAGATATTAAGGAATAGTGATTGTTGCTTCCTGTTAGTTTTGATGTTGTTTTTATGTTTGTGTGGGTTTCTTCTTTTCAGTTTTTTGAATGAAGATTACTTTTTTTTTCATTTTTATTTTTATTTATTTCTTTTATTTACATTGCAAATGATTTCCCCTTTTCTGGGTCCCCACTCCCCGCAAGTCCCATAAGCCCTCTTCTATTCCCCTATTCTTCAATCTACCCCTTCCCACTTCCCTGTTCTGGAATTCCCCTATACTCTTGCACTGAGTCTTTCCAGAACCAGGGCTCACTCCTCCATTCTTTTTGGACATCATTTAATTTGTGGATTATGTCCTGGGTATTCAAAGTTTCTAGGCTAATATCCACTTATCAGTGAGTGCATACCATGATTGATCTTTTGAGACTGGGTTACCTCTCTTAGTATGATGTTCTCCAGCTCCATCCATTTGTCTAAGAATTTCATGAATTCATTGTTTCTTATGGCTGAATAGTACTCCATTGTGTAAATATACCACATTTTTTGTATCCATTCCTCCGTTGAAGGACATCTAGGTTCTTTCCAGCTTCTGGCTACTACAAATAGGGCTGCTATGAACATAGTGGAGCATGTGTCCTTATTGCATGCTGAAGAATCCTCTGGATATATGCCCAGTAGTGGTATAACAGGGTCCTCAGGAAGTGACATGCCCAGTTTTCTGAGGAACCGCCAGACCCTGAGATTTCACCTCACACCAGTCAGAATGGCTAAGATCAAAAACTCAGGAGACAGCAGGTGTTGGCGAGGATGTGGAGAAAGAGGAACACTCCTTCACTGCTGGTGGGATTGCAAGATGGTGCAACCACTTTGGAAGATTACTTTTTTGCTTTTTCTAGGGTGTAGTTTCCCTACTTGTGTTGGCATTTTCCATCAATTATCCTTTGTAGGGCTGGATTTGTGGACAGATATTGTGTAAATTTGGTTTTATTATGGAATATCTTGGTTTCTCCATCTATGATGATTGAGAGTTTTGCTGAGTGTAGACACTTGGGCTGGCATTTGTGTTCTTTTAGGGTCTATATTAGGTCTTCCCAGGATCTTCAAGCTTTCAATGTCTCTGGTGAGAAGTCTTGTGTAATTTTGATAGGTCTGCCTTTATAAGTTACTTGCCTATTTTCCCTTACTGCTTTTAATATTCTTTCTTTGTTTAGTGAATTTGGTGTTTTGATTATTATGTGCCCAGAGGAGTTTCTTTTCTGGTCCAGTCTGTTTGGAGTTCTGAAGGCTTCTTATATGTTCATGGGCATCTCTTTCTTTAAGTTAGGGAAGTTTTCTTCTACAATTTTGTTGAAGATATTTACTGGGCCTTTAAGATGTAAATCCTTGCTCTCCTCTATACCTATAATCCTTAGGTTTGGTATTCTCATTGTGTTCTGGAGTTCCTGGATATTTTGGGTTACCAGCTTTATGCATTTTGCATTTTCTTTGACTGTTGAGTCAATATTTTCTATGGTATCTTTAGCACCTGAGGTTCTTTCTTCTACCTCTTGTATTATGTTGTTGATGCTTGCATCTATGACTCCTGAATTCTTTCCAAGGTTTTCTATCTCCAGAGATATCTCACTTTGTGATTTCTTTATTGTTTCTACTTCCATTTTTAGATCCTGGATGGTTTTGTTCAGTTCCTTCACTTGATTGTGTTTTCCTATAACTCTTTAAGGTATTTTTGTGTTTCCTCATTAAGGGCATTTACCTGTTGACTGATGTTCTTCTGTATTTCTTTAAGGGCATTATTTAAGTCTTTCTTAAAACCCTCTATCAGCATCATGAGATATGATTTTAAATTCAACTCTTGCTTTTCTGGTGTCTTGGGGTATTTGGGACTTGCTGTCGTGGGAGAACTGGGTTCTGATGTTGCCATGTAGCCTTGGTTTCTGTTGGTAGGGTTCTTAATAGGGTTCTTGTACTTACCTTTTGCAATCTGGTGCTAGTTGGTATTGTTGTCTCTGCCTGGAGTTTATTCTTCTTGTGGGTCTGTAAGCTTGTTTCCTTACTCCTCTGAGCCAAGTGAAAGTACTGCTGGGAGATCTTTCTCTCCTTGTGGGCTATGCACAGAAGGCTGTGGAGTTTCCTGGCTCCCTGGTACAAATGTTGATGGGAAGACTTCAGTCCCCGCTGCTCCACTGATCTTATGCCATATGTGCTCCTAGCTGGTCCCCTCTAGAGAGAAGGTGCAGATCTTACCTCTGTGCTCAGAAGTGAAAGTGCTGCTGAGAGATCACTCTCTCCTGGCGGGCTCTGTATAGAAGGCTGTGGAGTCTCTCAGCTCCCTGGTGCAAATCAGCAAAAGTCCTTTAACTGATCAAGAATTTTTGTGATTCAGTTTCAAGTTTCCACATGTTAGAAAAATCAGAATAGAGGCACTTGAGAAAGCTGGTCACAGTAGTACCATAGTAAAGAGTAGAAAGTAGAGAAATAATTCCTCTATTCCAGTGCTCACTTTTGTATTTTTAGCTTTTGTAAAATCCTGTATGCCCTACGTAGAGAATTGTGCCATTCACAGTAAGCAAATCTTCCAAATCACCCAAGTGAGTTCAATTAATATAATCCTCTACAGGCATATTCTGAAGCCCATTGGTTAAGTAATTCTAGATCTCATCAAGTTGAAGACTGTCCATCACATAAAGCTCATATAAAAGGAAGGCCCTCCCAAGACTCCAGTTCCCTGAAATGTATCATAGTAAATCTGTCTTCAGCAACCTACCAAAATTACCACACCTATTTTAGCAGCCTTTAATCCACATAAACAGACCTTAAATATCCTCTATTTGATGTATGCAGTTACCTTAGAAAGCAATTTTGTCACTACAGTCTTCATGGAAAGCACAAAGTGCAATAAGGATCATCCAATAGTTCTTAGTAATGAAATTGGAACTCAACCTAAGACAATCTGGGAGTTAACCTTGTATTATTTCCCACTTTTTTTAAAAAAATATAAAAATATATTTTTTGTACAATATATTCTGATTATGGTTTTCCTTCAACTCCTTGATTTTTCACACATCCCTACCCATCTGGATCCATACTCTTTCTTTCTCTCTTTGAATAGAAAACAAGTAGACATTTAAAAGAAAATAAAAACTAAACAATGCATAGTAGAGCATAACAAACAAATATGCAAGCAAAAGAGCTAAATAAAAAGCACAAGAAACACATACAGATGCAGAGACACACATTCAAAACCACAGAAATTCCATGTAAGCAAAGGCTTATGATGTCAAAACAAATGCCCACACAAAGCATAAGATCAAAACAAACTGAACAATCCCCCCAAACCTCCCAAAATATTATTGAGTAATTTTACATTGACCATTTCTGGTGGTACAGTGCCTGCTCTTCAGTGTGGTTTGCATACCTAGTGAGAATCCATTGGAAAAACTACATTTTCTTTTAAAAGAAATTTTTAATTGGCTTAGTGATGGGAGCTTGTATTCATTTCACATCTATGTTTTGAGACATCATCTAGTTTAGACTTATGCAGGCCCTGTGTATACTGCCACAGTCTCTGTGATTCCATGTGTGTATCAATGTGGTTGTGTCTAGAGCACCTATTACCTCGGTGTCTTCCATCCACAATGGCTCTTAAATTCTTTCTATATCCTCTTTTGCAGTGGTCGCTTGGCACTGAGTGAAAGAATTTGATGAAAACATACCATTTAGAACTGAGTGTCCCAAGATCTCTCTCTTTCTGCACATTGTCCCCTTGTTGGTAACTGTGTTTGTTCTCATCTATTGGAGCAGGAAACTTCTCTTATGATGGCTGAGCAAGACACTGACCTATAAGTCTAGAAAAATATCATCATTGCTATGTTTCTTTAACTGAACAGTAGTGTTTGGTTTTACTCTAGGTGCTGAGCCTGTCTAGTCTCAGATTTTTGGCCACCCTAGCAGTGTTTGGGAGAGTTCTGACTCATGGAGTGGGTCTTAAATCTAATCAGATACTAGTTGGTTATTCTTACAACATTTATGTCATTAGTGTACTAGCATATCTTGTAAGCTGGCCAGTCACCTTTGAAGATCAAAGGGTTTGTAACTGGAATGGTGTCTACTCTTTTTTTTTTGATAGAATGCAGAGTACCTTTGGTGCCAGGTTAGCATAAAATTGATTTGTTTGACAAAGAGTGAACACAGAATTCTAAAACAATTCCTGATGTTTATACTGGTATTGTTTATTTTCTAAAAAGCTGATGGCAAGACCCTATAGAAGACAACACCTACGTAGTCAACTAAACATGAAGAATCTGAGCTGGTGCCTAGCTAGAGCCTTTATTCTCATGAACTACAGTTTAGGGTATTAGAGAGTGCATAATCTAATTTGTGATTAACATGCAAGATTGTTAGTTGGAAGTCATGCTTTTAAATAAAATTTATATTTATGGCAATGGTTAAATGTTTGTTGTCTTTCTATTATTTACTACAAGTATTATCTGTATAAGATGATAAAAGAAACTCATGAAACTGGAAAGCTTCTGTAAGGCAAAGGAAATAATCAAAAGGACAAATCAGCAACCCACAGATTGAAAAAAAAAAAAACAATTCACTAACCCCACATCCAATAGAGGGCTAATATCCAAAATACATAAAGAAGCTAACAACCAAAATATCAAACAATGCAATCACAAAATGGATTCACAACAGAGAATTCACAACAGAGGAATCTCGAATGGCCAAGAAGCATTTAAAGAAATGTTTAAAGTCCTTAGTGATCAGAGAAATGCAAATCAAAATGACCCTGAGATTCCACATTACATCAATCAGAATGACTGAGATCAAAACCTCAGGTAATAGCATATGTTGTTGAGGATGTGGTTAAAGAAGAACAATCCTGCATTGCAGGTGGGATTGCAAACTGGTACTCTGTAAAATCAATCTGGGGATTCCTCAGAAAATTGGAAATAGATCTACCTGAAGATCCAGCTATACCACTCTTTGGCAATACATAAAAGGTTACTCACCATGCCATAGAGACTATGTTCCTCCACTACGTTCCTCGCAGCAGACTTGTGTGTGATAGCCAGAAGCTGGAAACAACACAGATGTCCCACAACAGAAGAATGGATATAGAAAATGTGGTTCAATTACACAATGAAATACTACAGCTATTAAGAATGAGGACATCCTGAGTTTTGCAAACAAACAGATGGAACTAGAAAATACCATCCTGAGTGAGGTAACTCAGACCCAAAAGGACATGCACAGTATATACTCACTAGTAAGTGGATTTTAGCCAAAAAAAAAAAAAAAAATAAGTACAGACTATCCAAAACACAGTCCACAGAACTCAAAAAGGTTAACAAGTTGAAGGATACAAGAGGAGACACCTCAGTCCCACTTGGGAGGCAGAAGAAAGCAATCACAGGAGGGGAAGAGAGGGAGGGAAACAAGAGCTGGTTTGGGGTGGGGGAGAAACTGAAGCCCCAACGGCCAGCCCTGAGGGCAACCTATGGAGATAGGAGGTGGAGGGGGGACTCTCTAGAATGTACCAGAGACCTTGGAGGTGAGAAACTGTAAGTAGTAAAAAGGAGGGATCTTAGATGAAATGTGATAAAGTGGGGAGAGGGAACTTGTAGAACCCACCCCCAGCAGGGAATCAAGTGAGTGATGGGGTTGTCATCCTACAGCCAAAAATCCTGACCCATAATATTTCATGTCTGAGAGAACTTCAGGGACAAAAATGGAGAAAACTTGAGGAAAAGGAGGTCCACTGACAGGCCCAAATTGACATCAGGCTCAAGGGGCAGCCCTAGGGCCTGACAGTATTATTGAGCCTATTTAGTGCTCACAAAAAGGGGCCTATGACTGCCTCTGAATGACCCCACAAGCAGCTGTAAGAGTCAGATGCAGATATTCACACCCTACCAATGGAAAGAAATTGCTGACCCCTGTGATTGAATTAGGGAAAATATATGAAAGAAACAGAGGACGGCGACCCTGTAGTGGGACCAGTAGTCTCAATTAACATGAACCCCCGAGATCTCTCAGAAACAAGACCTCCAACCAGGCAGCATACACCAGCTGATATGAAGCCCCCAACATATATACAGCTGAGGACTGTAGGATCTGGTTTCAGTCAGAGAAGATGCACCTAACCCTCAAGAGACTGAAGGCTCCAGGCAGTGGGGAGGTCTAGTGGGATGGGTGAGTCAGGGTTGGGGACATCCTTGTGGAGACAGGGTTGAGAGAGGAGGTATGGGATGTGGAATGCTCAGAGCGTGGACTGGGAAGAAGATAAAATCTGTAGCGTGAAAAAAAATATTAAATGAAACTAAAAAAAAAGATACTTTCTGGAATCTGAAAGCACAAGGATGAAATTGAGAGGTGATGACATACAGAAAATAGATAAATGTATGTTGAAGGTGAAAGATAATAAAAAGTTGATATGTGTTGGATGATAGACACAGATAATTTAGAAATAGATTACTGGTATATAAATAACAGATGAATGCCAAATAATAGGTAACAGGAAACATTGTGTAAAGAATGCTATGATCATAAAGTGCAAAAAATTAAATATGATAAAATCAACACAAGAAGATGAAATTACAAATTTAGATATTTAGTCAGACTTTAAAATACTATAATGCTCTTAAAGCAGGGAAAAATAAGAGATATTTCAAAATAACGGAAAAGAGTGTAATATTCTTATACCTGTCTGCAGTAAGGTTGTCCACAAGTCTAAGTCTGATAGTGGACCAATGAAATATGTACACTTAGAGGCATCCAAGAAAATATATTGAATTTTCAGATGCTTAATGTAAAAAACCCAAACATTAATTTGCATAAACCAGGACTTGTACTATCAGTAGTTTAGAATGAATTCATGACATTGTTCATAACCTTGTCTATATTTAGTAGCAATGTTCAGAATCATGGGAATGTACTGGAGCATGCATGGCTCTATATCAATGTAAAGTTTGCACACTATTTTTGTCATATATTTCAAATCTATGACCTCTGCATCTTTCATGTTTGACTGTTATGCTTATTGAATCTCCTTGTAATTCACTCATAATGATGGCATTACAATACCCTAAATTACTTACTATTTGAAGAAAGAGATAATGTATACATTTCAATAAAATGAAGGGTAAGGCTTAAGTCTCATGCTTATATATTGCAGAACTACCCACAATAGCAAAACATAGAGAGAGTACTGGTGTGTGTGTGTGTCTCTCTCTGTGTGTGTGTATATGTTTGTGTGTGTGTTGAAGAAAAACCACTCAGTAGTTCATAAGCACCAAGGAAAAAGCTATAGCTCCAACATTAGCTTCAAGAGCACATCCATCTTTGGGCCAAGACACTAGGGAGCAAAGCTTTACTACATAGACTTTTGGGGAATATTTTAGATTGAAACTAAAGCATGTCTATAATTAGTAAATGACTATAATGTTATTCACTTTAGAAGAGGAAGTTATATATGTATACTGGTATGGATGAAGTTGTAGAAGATATTGAGTGAAGTGAGGCAGACACACAAAGTAAAATACTTTATGGCTTACATTTACCAAAAACATCTAATTCATGAATTACTGAATGGTAGTTTTCAGGCATGAGGCAGTGTACACTGATGTTAACCAAAGTTTATAAAGCTTTTCTCATATAGAATAAGAGAAAACCAGTGTATGCCATATCAATATATAAACTTTACTCAGCATAGTTATTATGTTTCTCTCATACACAAACACATACACACACACTCATGAATGTAATTATATGAGGAGATAGAGGTCTTAATTAGAAAGACTGTGATGATTCATTCTCTATGTATTGTGTGTACCAAAATATGAAAATATGATCATATATACCTATGTCTAATATTTATTAAAATATATAAGTAATGAATATAAAGCAAGAGACAAATGCCTTATAATTGTTTCTTAAAATAATATAGAGCACCTCTTGATCCCATTGACATCTGCCAAATGAAAACATCAGAAATTAGCTCAATAGATGACCATGAGGTAACACTGACACCATATATACTTGAAGACTTTGGCTAAGTTTTCTCCTAAATAAAATTCAGTAGTTTGAATTGGATCATGTTCTAAAACTTCCTATCTTTTCTTCATATATATTTACTGCATACTACATTGGGTTTCACATGGATAATTTTTTTCAAGTAAATCACTTACTCTATCTTTCTATCTTAACAATGTGATAATCTAAAGTTGTTTCTCTTCCTTTACAGTTACCAAAAGACAGACACACTGGAGTTTGTTGTTCTATGAGAGTAGCACCATGCCATGCCAATGTCTGAATCTTGAGTTGCCATGTAGCAACCAGTTTTAAATCTTACTTAAAATAAAGAGCCACCTATTATTATATTTAGTCATGTTGTAATAAACTACTGAATCCTCAAAATAATCCAAGAACCTCAAAGCTACAATAGTCAGGATTACATGTGCTTATAGATCCTTTGTTTTATAAGGAAATATAAGGTGATTAGTCTACCAGCTTCCCATGAACTAAAGAAGCCCAGAATT
Source organism: Apodemus sylvaticus (assembly GCF_947179515.1). Classification (NCBI taxonomy): domain Eukaryota; kingdom Metazoa; phylum Chordata; class Mammalia; order Rodentia; family Muridae; genus Apodemus; species Apodemus sylvaticus. The sequence goes on along the minus strand of NC_067485.1, from coordinate 40,676,816 downwards.
CAGGATTGCATCTGTCAGCACCCATGGAAGTGTCTGTACATTTTATTCATGCATTCAACATTTTAAAAGTAGAATCAGTGTTATCTCTACCAAAAAATTATGTAAAATATCAGCAGACAAGTGATTGCAAAGCCAGGAATCAATTGCTCTCTAGATGGAAGCCTATATATGATTTTAAAGTGGGAATTTGATTCTTACAGCTCATCAAATAGATTTCCTTAACAGTGAAGACTATTCTAGAAAACTACAAGTGAACATGATGCATAGATACATGGATTATGGGGATTCTATTCACAACACACACACACACACACAAACATATATATATATATATATATATATATATATATATATATATATATATATACACATACATACATACACACACACATATATACATACACACACATATATACATACACACACATGTATACATACACACATATATATACATACACACACACACACACACACATATATATATATATATACAATTCCTAAACCTCAGACTTAGAGAACAGCATGGAGATGGAGTGTAAATATTATATATACAAGGTAGAAAAGTTTGCTGTGATATTGTGCTTTGTAGAAATGACAGGGAAATCTTTAACCATGATACAGGGTGATACCAGGATACCCAACATCGGGGCTGCCGAAATAACCTAACCAGTGACAATATTAATGGATATATAGATGAGAAAAGAAATATCTGACAAGAGTCCCATTCCTACTACAAAAACCTAATGGCTGCTGAGGAATAGATGATAGATAGATAGATCGATAGATAGATAGATAGATAGATAGATAGATAGATAGATAGACGATCGATAGATAGATAGATAGATAGATAGATGATAGATGAAAACATTAGCCTTTTCAATGGATTCATCCACTAATTGGTTATATAATAGAAAGTGATGAATCCTGGAGTCATATATACAAAATTTACAAAAATGGACTCAGCATGTATGTGTGTGTGTATGTGTGTGTGTGTGTAGGTGTGTGTATGACAATAAGAATCAAAGTAAAAGGGCTAACAATGTGAGTGAGAGAGGGGTATAGATTTGGAGGGAGGAAAGGGAAGGGAAAAGTGATATATATATATATATATATATATATATATATATATATATATATATATATATTTGAATTAAAATTAAAGTGATAATGACAACACTAAAGTGGCATTTGAGAAATAAGCATGGGGAAACTGTGGAAGGAGAGAAGCTCCGCAGCCATATTTGCTGTCTGCAGGAACACAAAAGGATCTCTAGGTATTGTAAGACCCTGAGCCTTAGATTTCTGGTGGTGCAAACTGCAAGGGGTCTGCCTGCACTCAGGAACTGAGCACCTAGGCGGCTTTTGTCTGCCAGCCCGCCGGGCTCAGGGCCTGTGTCCAGCCCAGGAAGCTGTAGAAGGAGAGAAGCCCCGCGGCCAAACTCGCTGTCTGCAGGGACACAAAAGGATCTCTAGGTACTGTATCACCCTGAGCTTTAGATTTCTGGTGGTGCAAACCACCAGGGGTCTGCCTGTACTCAGGAACTGAGCACATAGGCGGTTCATCTGCAGGCCAGTCCATCGTAGGACCTGTGTCCTATGTGAGAATCAACAGAGGGAGTGACCCCCACCACAACTTCTTCCCTCCATAATAGAGCAGACAGAGAACACCTGGTTGACCTTGACAACCTAACTATAGCATTGCTTGAGGCAAGAGGAAGCCAGCATATCAGTAATCTGTGCTAGAAGAAACCCAGTCATCCAGTCTTGCAGAAATAACCTTAAAGATCCACAGTAGGTTGAAGCACCAGCCAGTGACAATAAGACCATCTAACTCCTGGGAGAACCAGATGGCTAAAGGCAAACATAGGAACGTTACTAACAGAAACCAAGGCATTATGGCAGCATTTGAACCCAATTCTCCAACCTTAGCAAGTCCTGGATACCCCAACACACCAGAAAAACAAGATTTGGATTTAAAATCACTGGTCATGATGCTAGTACAGGAACACATGAAGGACATACTTAAAGAAATTCAGGAGAAAATGGATCAAAAATTAGAAGCCCTTACAAGGGAAACACAAAAATCATTGAAAGAAATTCAGGAGAATACAAAAGCCAATAAGGAGGAAATGCAAAAATCACTTAAAGAAATACAGGAGAACCTTGATCAACAGGCAGAAATCATAAAAGAGGAAACACAAAAATCGCTTAAAGAATTAGAGGAAAACACAAACAAGCAAATGACATAACTGAGCAAAAATTTTCAGGATCTAAAAACAGAAGTAGAAACAAATAAGAAAGCACAAAGGGAGACAACTTTGGAGATAGAAAACCTTGGGAAGAAATCAGGGACCATAGATGCAAATATCAACAACAGAATACAAGAGATAGAAGAAAGAATCTCAGATGCTAAAGATACCATAGAAACCATGGACTCAACAGTTAAAGAAAATGCAAAATGCAAAAAGCTTGTAACCCAAAATATTCAGGAAATCCAGGACACAATGAGAAAGCCAAATCTAAGGATCATAGGTATTGATGAGAGTGAAGATTTACAACTTAAAGGGCCAGCAAATATCTTCAACAAAATTATGGAAGAAAACTTTCCTAACCTAAAGAGAGAGATGCCCATGAATATACAAGAAGCCTACAGAACTTCAAACAGACTGAACCAGAACAGAAATACCTCCTGTCACATAATAATCAAAACCCCAAATGTACTAAACAAAGAAAGAATACTTAGGGCAGTAAGAGTAAAAGGGCAAGTAACATATAAAGGAAGACCTATCCGAATTACACCAGATTTCTCACCAGAGACCATGAAAGCTAGAAGATCCTGGGCGGAGCTCATGCAGACTCTAAGAGAGCACAAATGCCAGCCAAGAAATAAGCATATTTCAGAAAAGAGCAAATGAAACTACAAAAATAATTTCTCTGTTTATAGCAAGAACTCACAGCTGTCAGTTTATGATGTCCTTATAGAATAGGAATGTAGCCAGCTACCAGGAAGTTGGCCTGAGATGCAGGGAAAAGGCTGTATTAATTATTTTCTACATCACTGTGAGAAAATATATGGCTAAATCAACTTAGGACCAGGAGGATATATTGTTGGGACAGTCTTATAGTCCTCATTCCATCACGGAAATATGGAGCCAGGGCAGGAGTAGAAACTCCAACATTTCCCTTTAATGGTAAACTTTCTCTGTTTACACTTTACTTCCTAAACGTTTCCAACCTTTCCAAAGCAGCACTAGTTGAGACCACGTATTCACGCACATGAATTTATGTGGTATATTTCACACCAAACAGCAGCACAGCAGAAGTTCCAGGCAGGTGGAGAAAAGACAAAAGAAAACACAATCCACTTGGTAAGCCAATTCAGAAGGAAAAGGCTTACACTGAAAAGGGTCCCTGAACTGTTCTTGTCTGTATTTCTGAATTTTGCAGGAACAATATTGGTGTACTCATCCTTCAGGACACTTGTGATTGCTGAAGTTTCTTCTGGATGCTTCTGTTTTTCTATTTTTGTAAGAGCAGTTTTTATTTAATGTTGCTATGTACAGAACATTAATAAGCAGAACTAAGTAAAACCAATTTATTTATGATGATTTATCTTTTCAAAAAATGGATAAGAATAAGCTTATCTCTCCCCATATGTAAACTTAGCATTATTTTACACTTGATTTTAAGAGCTTACCAAAGGCAAACCTTAACTATAGGTACATTCAGTTTAATTTATTACCATTTATCCTAAAGCTGTAGGAAACAAAACATTTTTTTTACATCCCATCATTCATATAGGTGAGCCTCCTTGTTGAAATAAATTCCAATTAGCACTTTCCCAAAGATGTTTTATAAATACTTCATGATGATTTTCTTAACTATGACAATTTTAAGATCCATATAAAAATCATGTGCAAATTAGTTAAGATACACCCCACCCAAGTTTAGTGTTAATCTCCATTTAAATGAATCACAAGTGTAATGTGAACATCAACCTTGATTCACATAAAATTTCAGGAAAGCAGTTCTTAATTCAGGATTATGTATGACTCCTGTTCTCTAAGCATTATTGAGTTCACTCTGATGTGAACATCCAGAAGAACTGTTAAAGCAAGTATTGGAGAGGATGCTTTATAATGTCTGCTCAATGTAGATTAGTTATCTATCTTTTCATGAAGAGTCTCTCTCTCTCTCTCTCTCTCTCTCTCTCTCTCTCTCTCTCTCTCTCTCTCTCTGTGTGTGTGTGTGTGTGTGCATGTGTGTGTGCATGTGTGTGTGCATGTGTGTGCAAGCATTAGATTGCTTTATATTGCTGTTATAAAACACCACCAAGAGCTAAAAAGCCAACCTCTCACCACAATGAACAGGTGAGTTGAAGACACTCAGAAGCCAGTTGGCCTCTACAGCACATGAAGGGGCAAGCAGAAGATACCTAGAGGCCTGCCAGATACTTGGTCCACTTGCAGTGTAAGCCATTATGATGTGCAAGATGTAGTGGGGAGGTGGAATAGAAAAAGAAGCAGAATGATTTGATGATTATTAAAAAGTCAGAACTGAAGACATGAGGGCAGAGAAGAAATGTCTGATGTAAACAGAGTACACTGCCACCTGAGGTCATGATGACGTTCTGGACAGTGCCATGTCTGAGTCAGTGATCATGCAGCAGTAGGATTCTGTGGTGATGCCTGTGGCTCATATTACTACCAAGGACAATATGAACATTCCTGGTCTATCCTGCCACACGGGACCATGTTGATATTCAAGGGCTGTACAGAACTTGAACCTTGCCTAGACAGCACAGGTACAGTTAGGGTGGGGAGTGCAGGTAAGCTGCCAGGACAGCCTGAGAATGGGAAAGCTGGCCCTACCACTTGACCAGCTGAAGAAATGAAGGAACTAGCCAATGCAGGAATGGGGAGCTTGCCATGTAGGTGTGAAAGAGCTTCTTATCTGACCAACTCGGCTACTACCCTGGTCAAGGTCCAGCATTGTGAGTTGGCCCACCGCAACATCTACCTCATCTGTGAACTCCCAAGAATGTGTGAAGGGGATGGCACTACAGATCCAAAGATGCAGGATCTATGACTTAGAGCAACAGCAGGATCTCGAGAGGAGTTTCTGTGAGGATCCAGTACAGATAATGTAGGAGAAGCCAGAGAGCTCAAAAGAGAACAATGGCAGATTGCAAAGAACATTTGCAAGAAAAGATGTGTGGACAAATGTATATACTGTATGACACACTACAACTTCCATGACAAGATCTTTTCTAACATTCTATCTTTATTTTAAGGAGGGCTGTTGCAAAGGTGAAGCGCAGATACAAAGGAATGGAGAAATGAGTGGGATTGTGGTTGAATGATGTTAAATTCAACTTATCAATAAAAAGCCACAAAGACATCATGCGATAGATTTAGAGATGTTAAATTCAACTTATCAATAAAAAGTCACAAAGACATCATGAGATAGATTTAGAGAAATATGGTCTTACTTGGTATCATCACCATCCCTATGGCAAAGCAGGCAGACCTATAGACTAGAACATTAAAATGAGAACTTACATCTTATACAGAAACCACAAGTCAGAGAGAGCCATGTGTGAATGGTGAATGACTTTGAGACATCAAATATGCCCCCAGTGATATACTTCCTTCAGCAAGGCCAAATATATCTCTAAACCTATCAAAAGAGTTCTATCAACCAAGGACCAAGAATTCAATTTCCCACAACAGAGAATATCACATTTAGGCTACTGCAGTGTGTGTATGTGGTGGTATTGCTATTCACTTTCTTTTCTTCATAAAAATTTTCACTGATAACTTATTAATTAATTAAAGTCAAAGACAGTGTCCAATGAAGAACACTTCCGATGTAAGTGGTCAATTCTGGTTTTCCAAGAGATCACATACATTTCACCCTTGATAGAGTGAAATCACTAGGGTGAAGTATACTAGGTCTTCTTGTCAATGAAGCTGAGCCAGTAGAGAAGCAGCACAACGAGGTGAACAGGACTCCCAGATGCTAGGCAGAGGGAATATTATGGCATCAAGGAAAGACTGATGAGGAGCAAGGAAGGTATTTAGGATTTGGAAGAGGTTTAGATAGGATCAAAGTCTATGATACATGTGGAGCAAGTGAAACCATGTCACCAGACAGAAAAACTGGTAAGGTTGAGCAGATTAAGGAACCCAGCAATTCTCATAATTGAGAATGGTAGGTGCTTAAATCTACTCCTGACAAGGTTGCTGTCATGCAGCACATGAGCATGAAACATCACTAAGAGGTCCATGACAACTGGTCATGTAACATAGAAACCCAGAGCTCTCCATGCTAATATGGTGTCTAGATAGAGGGTTTAGCCAATAAGTTTTCCTTCTTGGGCATTCTCCTCCTGCACAAGGTATTTATTATCTGATCCAGTGTAAGTCAAATGCATCCTTTTGCACCATGAATAAACAGGACAAGCAAAGACTGTTTCCTTCCTTAAGGACCCACCCTCTGCCATTCTGCACCAAGATAAACAAGAGAAACATGGTCTGGGACCCCTTACTTAGGCTATGTTTTATCTCCCGTGAGGATCATGTGGGTGTCACATGAGCCTAGTATCTCAATGGAAGAAAGAAATGTAACCTAGCATCTCTATATTTTGCCTCCCCAATCAGCATCCTGATGCTCCAGTGGTGAGGCGGAAACACACAACTACAGATACATACAGTATGAGAATGTTTTAAAAATAATAATAATGATAAAAAGAGGAGGGTAAGATTAGATTCAGCAAATTTTTGATTCGAAAGTGTTCCTTAGAGGTCCATGGGTTGAAGCAGGAGGTTGTCACACCTTTAGAATGTAAAATTCAAAGGCTGTTTTTGTGTACCTAGGGCCTGTATTTGATGGGGTTGTGGGAGCTTTCTCATCCCTATTTCTCCTTCCTCTTCAAGTGAGGAAGTGAGCAGCTTTACTTTACCATATCATCCCCACCACCAACTCAAAAATAATGAGACCAACCTGGTTATAATTTGAAACTTTCAGAACTGAGTCTATGAAATCCATTGTTGCTGTTGCTGTTGTTTTCTTATTAGTTGATCATTCCAAGAAATTTTTTTAGAGAAACAGAATGCTCTTTATTTCAGATGATAAAGACTTTCTCAAATTCTAAGAGTTTAAGATAAATAAAAGCATGGGAAGAAAGAGAGCTGTTGTCTAATGTATTGTTGAACAAGGCTGACAGAAGAATAGGATCAACGAATTTTAGACATCACACCTAGTTGTGACCAGAGGCTGGGTAGTCTCAACATAGATGCCTATAGGAATGAGAACCTGGGAAACTGGTAGCTCTTAGTTCTAAAGCATGAAAGACCTAACCAAAGACAGCTGTATAACCTCAGCCTGAGGCTTAAGCCTACAATTCTCATGTCTAGTCACTAGTAAAAATTCATATTCATATTCAAATATTGGAGCTTGTACACAAAAATGATAACAGCAACTACTGTTACATATACAACAAACAGTGTTTGTAATGCAGATTCCTTGTTTTCTTTTTTAATTTTCCAAGTATTTAGACCAAGGTGCTGCTCATATTCATGGAATGTTATCCACCTCTAATTTGTCATTTGAAAGGAAAAGATTCATATAATTTCTTAGTTATCACACTAACATTTTGCATTTTATATTCATCCTCTTTCCATGTGACATAAGATGTTATTTCATATGTACTAATATTTCTGTACATCCTGTGAAAGAAATACAAGATTATATGAGTAATAAGAATCAATCAATACTTAATTTTGATGTTCAGTTTACATACATTAAAAATAACTAAGGAGGCTAAGGAGATGGCACTGCAATTTTGAGTATATATTGTTCATTCAAAGGATCGGAGTTTGCTTCCCAGTTCACATTTGGAGGTTCAGAGCTATTAGTAACTTTACAGAATCCAAACCTTTCTTCTAGATATCACAGGCAGGTGAAATCACACTTGCATATGCAAATGTATAATGCAGACACACAGGTAAATATAATTTACAAATGAATCAAATAAACCTTTAAGAATACAAATAAATGTATAAAAATGTGTTACCTTAGCAGTTTTTCAAAATGAGATTTGATAAAATAGATTTCTATGAAGGGAAGTCTGTTTCTTAAATTATGTGAAATCCAATAGTAACCGATCTTGCTGAAATCCATATTCTGAGAGAATCAGGTCATCTCTATTTTACTTTCGATAAAATTGTCATAGTTTCGGTGATTATAGAGAATTAGATAATATGTCAAGCTCTGCTATTTTATATATCCTCCTAATGAGGTATTTCCCCTTAATCTAACCACTGCATCACTAAATATCATCCAATAGTTAGCCAGGTGGAACTTATAGACATAATCCATCTTGACTTGTGTCAGGCCTGATTATAGAAAATGTGTAAAATGTCAAAGAGGAAAACCAGGTGGAAATTTTTATGTAAAGGTGGTGATATCCCTAGTTCATGCCCTATTCTACCATTTTTCCATTTTTATAAAATGTTCCCAAAATGATGGCATTGTATAATGTGATTTATATACTGTGTTATATTTCTAGAGGTATACATAAAATAGTATTATGATTATATATAATCATAATATTACACACACACACACATGAAAATATATTTATATTCATGGCCTTAAAACATAGAGTAGTATATAATGTCTTGGACTTCTCCTGCACTTCTAGGTAACCTCCAACTATAAACACAGCTGTTGTACATAGAGACAGGAGGCTGGCATTCATCACATTCTCTATGTGAATTCTGTACTTATCTTCTCCTTTTCATTTTGTAAAATGGCTTTGGTGTATTACTTTTGCCATCTTGTTTTTACCTTTGTTGGAATCATGATCTTTACAGATGTTATTAGGCTCCCAAGAGCAGTGCCAGTTGTTTCTAGAATTATATATATATATATAGTCTTTCAACTTGTGTCTACTTGTCTGATGAGTTTAATGAGTCGTCATCATGTATTATCTTGCTATGGAGCAAATCCCTGGGTTTTCTGAAGATTTGAATTTGTTATGTTCTGAAGCTCAAGGTTTTATCTGGTGAAAAAAAACATACCCTGTGTCTTGATCAAGAAATAAAGGAACATTAACGGGAGTCATTTTATGGGACACTAGGGAATATGCTGAAGACCCAAGAGAGAAGGAAGACTACAAAGAAGAAGAAAAAGCAAAATGTAGACCCTGAAATAATTACATATCTGTCAATTCCTTTCCCGCTCTAAAACAGTCACCTATTTTTTCCCTTGTGAGAAGTTCATTTGGAGCTGTCTTCCTTTGGCTACATGAAAAAAAAATTCTACAGTGCATTCAATAATACAATACAAATCCAGAATGTTTTCAAATTTCCCTTTTTTATGGGTTCTGAGATTGATGGCTATATAATTAAAGTTAACAAAGAAGCAGGGAATTAATAAGATTCAAATATAGGGCCGCAGTCAGCAATGTGGAGAGTAGACAGGGAGAAGAAGGAAAATCAAAGGGTGTACATCATATAATCTTATCGTAGACTGGAAAGAGACATTGGGGCTTTATACAACTAGTTATTTGTTTAGATTTTACACACAGAGCTACATTTTCAGATTTTAGGGAAGACATGCTAGGTTATCTGAACCATAAAATTATCTTCAATTATAATGCATTTTTATTGACTGGAAATAACAATTTATTTAAATTCTTCATTGGAATATTTTGTGGAGTGAACTATGTCCATAGCACATGCTTTCTAGGACAGAACTAGTAAGAGATGACACTCAGTACCCCAAAAAAGAGCTTGGGAAATCACACAACAGGAGAAACACACAAAGACAACTATTTTCATCCTAAATAGATGTTATGACTATGAGTATACTTTTTCTCTCATCTTCCTGTTTTTCTGAGCATTCTCACTCTTCAGTTTATTTTCTTTGCATGTAGGAATGAATGTGTATGACTGTACAGGAACATGTTAGCTACAGAGCATATAAGCAAGTCAAAGAACAACCTTTTGGTATCCCTACTTGATTTCCACCATGTTAAGGTGAGGTCCCTCTTGCTGTTTCTGCTGCCATGTGTTTCATCTTCCAGGCTAGCTAGACCAAGAGTTTCCAGAAGCTTCTCTCCTGTCTCTACCTTAGGAGTGGTTGGGATTACAGATAAAGTTGCCTACTTTTATGTAAGTTTCAGAAATCAATTCAGGTCCTTGAGGGATTACAACATTTATTATACTCACTGTGCCATCTCCTTGGTTGTGCTTTCGGTTTTACTGAGGCAGGGTCTCAGGGAGGCCATGCTGCTCAGGATAATCTTGACTTTCTAATCCTCTTACCTCCACCAGGCAAAGTCTTGGACTGCAGGTGACTTTCTCTACACCCAGATTTCATGTGGTATTCTTTATGAGAATATACTTCCAACTTTTAAAGTGTTGTCACAATATGTATCACATTTGAACTCCATCTATACTTGTAATATTTTCCTATGTGTATCCTCTTAGATACAGCTGACATTTGAGTAGAACTAGATGGCCACATTTGATCACTTCACATTCAGCAAGTGAAACTACAATATTAGTAGCACTGAAAGCTATTTAGGTTTCTATTAAGTCATTGAAAAAATTAACAATGAGTATCACTTTTCAAAAGGTAAGTTATACAGTGTAAATAGTCAACAAATGAGAAAAATGTTTACAAAAATTAAACACAACTCAGAGACTTAATATTGGTTATCAACTCTGATGCTTATCAGCTTTTCTCACTATTTATTGATAATTCAAATCATTGTTATTGAATGCTAGAATTCTACTAAGATGAACAACCTAAGTTAGTGATATGCCATTATATCTATGAACATAATGGAATACGAAGGTAACTTATATAACAACTAAGGAGGTTTGGAATGGATAGTGGAAAATAATCAGGAGCTAATCTTTAGCCTGAAATTCTGTATGATGATACTACACAGTACATGAAAACTGAGTACTTGTCTTTCTTACCATCAGTAGAACCAGCCCCACCATTTCAGACTGGAATTAGAAATGCAGCATAAATAGCCTGAGGTGAAGTCTATGGGCAGACTGTGAGATATTGGCTAAAGTAGAAGGCTTTTATATGAAGACTTACACTTTGCAAACTTTAGTAGTCTGATAATGGGCCTTTCCTTGGCTATTTGACCTTGGAAGCAATTTTAAGGTCATAGCAGTCTTTCCTTTTATTAATTAACTCCATTTACCACAGTCATCTCATCACAGGATCTCCTTGGTAGAAGTCTTATAGATGATATAAAGCTGTCTAAAGGTTGACTGAAATAGCATGTTCAACTAGAACTTAGAATAATGCCTTCATTTTCAATGAAAAATAGTAAGACTTTATTAAAATAACTTCTTAAATGAAATTTGAAGCACTAAAATACCATGTTGAATTTGATCCAAGCTAGAGCTAAATTCTAATGCACTTTTTGTATCTTAATCTTCCTATCTAAATAACTGACTGAGCAGGGAATACTATTGCACACCTTTAATCCCAGCACTGGAGAGGCAGAACCAGGCAGACCTCATTTAATTAGAGGGCAACTTTGTCTACATAGTCAATTCCAGGACCACTAGAAGTATGTAGCTTGACCTGTTTAGAACACACATGCATGTGCACGCACATGCGCGCGCACACACAAACACACACACATGCATGTGCCTGCACACACACACATGTATATCTTAATATCATAGATAATGTGTGTGTGTGTGTGTGTGTGTGTGTGTGTGTGTACATGTCTGAAATCTATTAAGTAACTTATATTACCATTTTAGGACAATTTCCAATCTAGTTAAGCATCACTTTTGTTTTGATAGATATATGTTATATTCTGATTCTGAAGTGCCTGCCATAGGCTCACATTCTAATTCTTTGTCCCTAGTTTGTTTTTTTTTTTTTTTTTTTTTTTTTTGCATGATTTGTCAGACTGAGGAACCTTTGGGAAGTCATACTTGACTGAAGAATGTCCATCACTAACTACAGAGCTCTGAAGGTGGTACCAACCTACCCTTCCAATCTACTTCTTTGTTTCCTGTTTTCCACCAGGTACAGAGCTGTCAGCATAACAAAGTCTACACTATTCCCTCAACTGATGATGCATTCCTTAACATGACTAATAGAATCTTCTGAAATCATGAGCCCAAACAAACTTTTCTTCTAACAAGCTATCTTTCAAGCATTTCATCACACTGATGAGAAAACACAAACTGTATGCTATATTAAACATCAAGATAGGGAATATTTTTCTACATTGTAGTTTATCTTTCATTGTTTAATTCCAATATTTTTGTATGTTTTTGTTCTTGCATGCTAACTACTTACCCAACATTTGGGAGGTAATAGTCACTGATAAATGAACAGTCAGTGCATAAATTGTTTGTAAGTTGCTTCAGGAGCCACTCTGCAGTGTTCTCCTGCCTCTAGTAGTTGTGAGAGAAAATTACACACAGGCATCCTTTCTGAATGGCACAGAAGACTATAGCTAACAAGTGAATCAATTAGCTTCACTGACAATGAGAGACTTACATTTAAGGTTAGATTATTGACTTGTCATGAATCTGTAGCCTAGTCATTAAAGAGTAATAACTTAAGCATCAATATGGTATCCTCACATAGTTTATTCCAAAGAATGAAATTTTCTATAGCCCTCAGTATACAAAGTTTGATGAAATAAATTAGTATACTTACTAAAGGTCTTCCAGCTAGCACAACAATCTCCAGTGCATATAGTATTTCTCATTAGATTAAGGATTTTTTTTTAGCTTAAATTATTTCTAGTGTACTGTCTTAAATTCCTATTTGCATAGCATCCCCTCATTTGTAATTAGGACCATTTTAAACATTATCTTATTTTAATTAATTTTCAAGCCACTTGCTGAATTTTGTTTCTTTTCCTGTTTGAGTTGGGGCTTGTATTCTGTGTCTCCTTAATCACATAATTTCTCTGAAGTTTATTTGCCTAAGACCTTCTAGAGCTTCTTTGAGTCTATGCTGAATTCTTCCAGGCATAAACATAGCTCATTTAAAATATTATTCATTGCATAGAGTATTCTGTCACTTTCAATATTCAGCCTAGGACTTATTTTCAAGGGAGTCTTTTAAATTATTTTTATTTTTAATCCTTTTCATATCTCCATTTTTTCTGTCATATAGCAGCATATTTACCTATATGATTTACTTCATGATCTTTACTGAAGACATACAGACATACAGAAAGAAGGGAAAGTGAGCTTCATAGATAGTTCTGCTTATGATATACTATTTTAGTTCACAAAAACACACTTCCCAAACAAAGTCTAAAAATTATCACTGGACACTTTTTCCTTTTCCTCAAGATCAGTTTGTGACTTCACATAAAAGCTAATCTGAAACGACACATGCTAATACTAATATGTACAAGATGAATGACCAGAATATAATAGAAACAAATCAGGATTTTAAGTAGCTTCAGGCTATTTGCTTGCTATGTGGCAAGTTTATGTAACTGAAACTAATGTAGCCAGCACAATTTATTAATTTGTATGGCTGTGTACAGAAAGTGACTTTGAATCTGTCTATCACAGAAATTAATTTTTCATAAATAAAGGCATGGAATACTAATGACTCATTCTAATAATTGCATTACTTGAGGTACTAGCTCAGGCAATTAGACAACATAAGGAGGTCAAAGGGATACAAATTGGAAAGGGAGAAGTCAAATTATCATTATTTGCAGATGATATGATAGTCTACTTAAGTGACCCAAAAAACTCCACTAGAGAACTCCTACAGCTGATAAACAACTTCAGCAAAGTGGCAGGTTATAAAATCAACTCAAGCAAATCAGTAGCCTTCCCATACTCAAAGGATAAGCAGACTGAGAAAGAAATTAGGGAAATGACCCCCTTCACAACAGCCACAAGCAGTATAAAGTACCTTGGAGTGACTCTTACCAAACATGTAAAAGATCTGTATGACAAGAACTTCAAGACTCTGAAGAAGGAAATAGAGGAAGACCTCAAAAAATGGAAAAACCTCCCATGCTCATGGATCGGCAGGATTAATATAGTTAAAATGGCCATTTTGCCAAAAGCAATCTACAGATTCAAAGCAATACCCATCAAAATCCCAACTCAATTCTTCATAGTTAGAAAGAGCAATTCTCAAATTCATCTGGAATAACAAAAAACCCAGGATAGCTAAAACTATTCTCAACAACAAAAGAAATTCTGGGGGAATCAGTATCCCTGACCTCAAGCAATATTACCGAGCAATAGTGTTAAAAACTGCATATTATTGGTACAGTGATAGGCAGGCAGATAAATGGAACAGGATTGAAGATCCAGAAATGAACCCACACACATATGGCCACTTGATCCTCAACAAAGGGGCTGAAAACATCCAATGGAAAAAAATAGCCTTTTCAACAAATGGTGCTGGTTCAACTGGAGGTCAGCATGCAGAAGAATGCGAATTGATCCAACCTTGCCTCCTTGTACTAAGCTCAACTCCAAATGGATCAAGGACCTCCACATAAAGCCAGACACTCTGAAGCTAATAGAAAAGAAACTGGGGAAGACCCTTGAGGACATCGGTACAGGGGGAAAGTTCCTGAACATAATACCAATAGCTTATGCTCTAAGATTAAGAATTGACAAATGGTACCTCATAAAATTACAAAGTTTAGCAAAGGACACCATCAAAAGGACAAATCAGCAACCAACAAATTGGGAAAACATCTTCACCAACCCTACATCAGATAGAGGGCTAATAGCTAATATATACAAAGAACTCAAGAAGTTAAACCCTAGAAAACCAAATAACCCTATCAAAAATGGGGTACAGAGTTAAACAAAGAATTCTTACCCGAAGAACTTCAGATGGCAGAGAAACATCTTAAAAAATGCGCAACTTCACTAGTCATCAGGGAAATGCAAATCAAAACAACCCTAAGATTTCATCTTACACCAGTCAGAATGGCTAAGATTAAAAATTCAGGAAACAGCAGGTGTTGGAGAGGGTGTGGAGAAAGAGGAACACTCCTCCACTGCTGGTGGGGTTGCAAATTGGTACAACCACTCTGGAAATCAGTCTGGCGGTTCCTCCGAAAACTGGGCACCTCACTTCCAGAAGATCCTGCTATACCACTCCTGGGCATATACCCAGAAGACTCCCCACCATGGCCCCTAGTTCTGGAAAGACTCAGTGTAACAGTATGGGGCAAAACCAGAACGGGGAAGTGGGAAAGGATGGGTGGGAGAACAGAGGGAGGGAAGGGGGCTTATGTGACTTTCGGGGAGTGGGGGACCAGAAAGAGGAAATCATTTGAAATGTAAATAAAAAATATATCGAATAAAATTTTTAAAAAATAAAAAAAAATTGCATTCAGTACTCAAAGTTGAAGTTAGATATGAGAATTTTCTAAGTTTCTATTAATCAACTAGTAAATTAAACTAATGGACTTAAGACAATTCCTTATTAATATTAAGGAATACTGTTTTAAGGAGAATTAATTCACCACAAAGTTTGTATTTCTTTCTTAGGTACTGAAGCTGTATTTCACAAGCCAACCATTGTAGTAATTATCAGAAAAAATGATGCCCAGCTGATGTCCTACTATAAGTGGCCAAGCAATACATTTTCATTTTATAATACTGAGTCCATCTCTCTTGCAATCCAATATCTCATGATTTTAACTACTCTGATTTAAAACATCAATTAATCTTTAGCACATTCTAGATAGAATGTGAGTATGAAGACAGCATCCAATCCACCCTGAGGAAAACCCAGACAATGGTTTTTTTTAATTTTGTATCTGTACATGTAGATCTTCTATATATTAACCCAAGAGTATCCAATTTTATTCATGAGTTATAGAAACATTATTTTCTTATGGATAAAAAGCTGTTAAGGAAAAAATTGCTTTTCAGTCATAAAACTCTACTTTATTTCTCTCTTTGCAGAGCTATTAAAATAATAATTTACTTCAATAAATTTTAGAGATAAAGCTACAAAATACAAGTAACTGAAAATATACTTGTAAAAGTGATATACCCGATAATCACAAGAATCTTACCCTCAGTGCAAAATGGGCCTTCATAGGTCTCTACTCAGTTATATTTATTCTTTTAGGTCCCACAAAATTCCTTCAGGTTGTATGGAATTTTAAAAACACATTAATCCTTTGAAGAACAATAGAAATGCTTAAATTTTTTATGCATTACCAGGCTGTTTTGGGACCACACTTTATAATGTGCTATAATGTACACATATTCAGAGTCTAAGGTCAAGCATGCACTATTTGAAATCACTACACTTTTTTATGGTCTTACTGCTACCAAACATTTTACAAGAATGAAGTGAGGTAGTTCCATCAGAATAAAGGTCAGTAGTTCTTCCAGTTGCCTCTCCTTGACTCCTATATATTACTGGCTATTATTAGTGATGATTTGCTTGAATACTATATTCAAATATTTGAGACAATTCTAAGTGTTGAAAAAATTCTGGAAAGAAACATATCAAATCAACAAAATATATTAATAGACAATTTACTAGAAATCAAGGTGAGTTAAGGTGTGAAACCTCAAAAAACAATGAACAACCAAGTAACCACAAAAATGTGTCTTTAGGAAGGAACATTTTGGTTGATGATTAACATAGCTCTTAGTCATGTGGCTTCATGTGACCAGCTCTCCAGGCACAAGTCTAAGTAGCTGGCTCACTCAGTACCATCAGTGCACACAGAGTGGTTTGCTAGTTTTACTTCCTATTTTCTTCAGGTAATCACATTTTCTTTTCTAGGGTTACAATGTCTACATCAGCCAGTCTACATCAGCCAATTATTTTCTTTCTTTTATGTTTTAGTGCAAAAACAGGTTTAAAAAAACAGAGATAAGATATAGTAAAACAATTAAATATACCATTTGCAATGTAACTATATATATAATATATATAATATTATATATTATATATATATAATTTCCCATCTTCTACAGATACAAAATATTGATAGAAAGGAAGACTAGTAAAAGAGATTCTCTTAGCCCTTTAAAACAGGCTGAATATAAAATGGATCCTTCTTGTTTTCTCTTAATTAAACAAGTTCATAATTCTGTGGTTATCTTGTACTAGAGGAATAGCTTATCCATGTATACTGGACTCATTGTGATAAATTAAAATGAAAATAGAGAAACAAATATAAACAGGAATGTCAAAGACATTTTGTTATTTTTTTATCTCTCATACAATTATCATTTAAAACTCCAAACCACATTGCGATTCCGTCTCAAGATTCCTAAGTAAAAACATCATGAACACTAGCCAGTATAGCATGTCTGTTTTCTCATGCATCTATGCTTTGTTGTTTAATTTTTGAGAGTCAAAGTAAAAATCTGAAATATACAATAGCTTTATAATACACTTCACATTAGAAGAATTTTTTCAATAATTTTAAAATACAATTTACATCTGGCTCATAGCCCCCTCTCACCTCCCCTCTCAATTCTGCTCTTAAAAGTTCCTGCCCCATTATCCCATTCCTTTTATCTAAGGAGAAGGGGAAGTTTCCCTTGGGTACCACTCTATTCTTGAAAATCTAGTCCCAGCAGGACTAGGCACATCCTTTCTCATTGAGTTCCAGACAGATAATTCAGGTAGGGGAAGGGGATCCAATGGCTAGCAACAGAGTCAGAGACAGCCACCACTCTATCTCTGATTGTTAGGAGACACATATAAAGACTAAGGTGTATGTCTGCTAAAAATCTGTAGGGGACCTAGGTCCATCCCTGCATTATCTTTGGTTAAAGGCTCAGTCTCTGTGAGCCTCCATGTGCTCAGGTTAGTTGATTGTGTAGATCTTCTTGTGGTGTTCTTGAGTCCTTCCCCAAGTTCTCTCACTTATATTTTCCACTCTTCCACAAGATTCCCCCCACTATCTGATATTTAACTGTGGTTCGCTACAACTGTTTCCATCTGGTACTGAATGTCTCTCAGGAGACAATTTTTCTAGGCTCCTGTGCAAGCTTAATATTGTATCATCATTAGTGTCAGAGGTTAGTTCTCTCACATGGGATGGAGCTCAAGTTGGAGAAATCATTGGTTGGCTGTTACCTCAGTCTCTGTTCCATCTTTATCCTGGTGTATCTTGTAGACAGGGAAAATTTGGGGTTGCAAGTTTTGAGGGTGGATTGATGTAAGTCTTCCTCCTCTGGAAGCACTATCTGGCTTCAGGAGATAGCTACTTCAATCTCTATATCCGCTGCTAGTAGGAATCTCAGCTAGAGTCACCTATATAGATGCCCCATAATCTTCCAAGTCCCAGGCCTCCAGCTGGTTCCAGAGAGGTTCCCCATTGGTTTCGATTCACACACCCAAACTTCTCCCACCCTCCCTCCTTACCTGATAACCCTGTTTCATCTCTTCAGCCCTTCCCTCTTTTACACAGTTCCCTATCTCTATCTCATGTAATAATTATTTTGTTTCCCTTTTGGAGTGAGATTCACACATCCTTCCTTGTGTAGGGTGATAAATGGTCTTATTTTCATTCTTTTACATGCAGACATCCAGTTAGACTACCACAATTTTTGAAGATGCTTTCATTTTTCCATTGTATAGTTTTGACTTCTTTGTCAAATATCATGTGTCCATAGGTGGGTAGGTTTATTTACAACTCTTTTAGTCTAGTTCATTGATCTACCTGTTTGTTTTTTATGCCAATACCACGTGTGTTTTATCATTATTTCTCTGTAGTATAGCTTGAAATCAGGGATGGTGATAGCTCAAGAAATTCTTTTATTGTACAAGGTTGTTTGAGCTACCCTGTATTTTTTTTCCACATGAAGCTGAAAATTGATCTTTCAAGATCTGTAAAAAAATAGTGTTGAAATGCCAAAATAGACATTACCTCAGAGTAAAGGGCGCTAAGAAGCAAGCTGAAACAGCCATTCTAATATCAACTAAAATAGACTTTCAACCAGAATCAATCAAAAGACATGAGAAAGGACAGTTCATACTCATCAAATAAAAAATATCTTCCAAAATGACCTCTCAATTCTAAACATAAATATCTCAAATGCAAGGACACTCTCATTTATAAAAGAAACATTACTAAAGCTTAAATCATATGTTGAACCCAACATATTAATATTGGAAGACTTCCTGGGACACCCCCCCCAGTGGATGAACTAGAGAAAGGACTGAAGGAACTGAAGGGGTTTAAAACCCCATAGGAAGAACAACAATATCAACTAACCAGACCCCACAGAGCTCCCAGGGACTAAACTACCAACCAAAGGGTTCACATGGAAGGACCCATGGCTCCAGCTGTATATATAGCAGAGGATGTCATTATCTGGCATCAATGGGAAGAGAGGCCCTTGGTCCTGTGAAGGCTTGATTCCCCAATGTGAAGGAATGTCAGGACTGTGAGGTATGAGTAAGTGTGTGGGTAGGGGAGCACCCTCACAGAAGCAGGGGGAGGAGGATGAGATGGGAGGTTGTGGAGGGGAAATCAGGAAAGGATATAATATTTGAAATGTAAATAAATAAAATATTCAATAAAAAATAGTGGGAGACTTCAAGACACTGTTCATTGAGACCAAAACTAAACTAAGAAACAGTGAAACAAATGGAAGTTATGAAACAAATGGGCCTAAAATATACCTCCAGTTAGACTACCACAATTTCACCCAAGCACAAAAGAATATACCTTCTTCTCATCAACTCATGGAACCTTCTCCAAAATTGACTATATGGTCAGTTACAATGCATACCTCAACAGAAACAAAACAATTGAATTAACACCTTGTATCTTATCAGATCACCATGGATTAAAGGTGGACTTCAACAACAGAAACAACAGAGAGTCTACAAACTCATAGAAACTGACCAACTCTCTACTCAATGATCACTGGATCAGGGAAGAAACAAAGAATTTTTAAAAATATAGTTATTGCTATTAATATTTGTTAAAATATAATTCTAAGATGTGAAATAAGTTGGACCTTACTTTGGGGTCCTTTTTATGCTATTCTTTTACCAATCACAATTTCTAAAGTATTGATGATGTTACTAGTGTAATCAAAAATGATAAACAGAATGAGCATTTACATATAGAGTTATGAAGATAACAATTCTTTTATAGACATATAGTTCCAAGAATATCTAAATAGGTAAAATCATATGTCTGTGAATATTTCCATGGAATAATATTCTGTAGTCAGTTAAGGCTTTATGTCATATTCTATAATTTTTACACATGCTTTCTGATAAAACTGTGTAGGTATCAACACCCTGCATTTTTCTAATAGAACTTCAAATTGGTGGAATTTATAATTATATTTCTTATCTATTTTGAAATAGATCATTAAACCAATAATTATGTTTTAGAACTGGAATTTACTTATCTTATGACATGTTCATATTTAGCATCAGGCTTCAAGTCAAATACACAAAAGGAAAGTACCAAGTGACCAGGAAAGCATTAATTCTTGGATGTTAACAGGGGCTCCCAGAAGTGTGCAACCCAAGCAGCCTTCTTCTCTCTTTTTATTCCCTTGTCACAATGTGAGTAGTTTTATTTTACTGTGTGCTTCCTATCAAGATGCATCATAGTCTAAATAAGCAAAGAGTTCATAGTGGAAAATTCCAGAGATGAGAGAAAAATAAATAATGGTTTTCCTGTATATCTCAAGCATTTGTTATGATAATTGGAAATCTGGCTACTCACACATTTGGAGTCTTTTTACCTCCAAATTTCCATAGAACATCATAGGTGTTATTGAAAATTTAGTTATATTTTCTAAATGCACTATGAACTTTGTTGCTATCTCAGAAGACCTTAGATACTTGGTTAAGGAAGGAGCTAGTTGGAGAAAATAAAAAAGAGCAATGTAAGATAAAAGCTAGGTAAAGACCTTACTTGTGTTGGTTGTTTTTCTATTGTTGGGAGAAATTACTACAGCCAAAAGCAATTTATTGGAATGGTTAATTTTGGCTTTTCATAGCAGGGGGTTAGAGATCCACCACAGAATGGGGGCATGGGAACAAACAGCAGGCATGGTGGAAGAATCAGGAGCTTGCCCCACAACTTCGAGTACAAAGGACTCGAAGCAAACAAGTCTTAGGATGAGACTAAGCTCTCAGATTTCCCCTCCAGTGACATACTTCCTCCAGCAAGGCCACTCATCCTATCCCTCCCTAAATAGCACCACCATCTAGGGAACAAACATTCAAATACCTGAGGGGAAGGACACATTCTGCATGTAAACCTCTACATTATACACACTGGGATCCATGAGCTCATGGCTATGCTATAAGGAAAAATGTATTGAGTTAAATGTCAAGTTTCATTGTCTTTCAATGTCTCATTTGAGACTCCAAGGCAAATCTTATTTGTATCTCCTTTTAAAATAAAAAATGAAATTACACACTCCCCATATATATTGGCAGAGAATACATGTTATTATTCCAAAAGAAAGAAGTGGAGCACAGTGAGGAAATACCAGACCAAAGCACAACCTGATCCCAGCAGAGAAACACCAAATCTCTGTGTCTGGTATTGAAGAACGCAGATGGCTATGCCCCCTCAGCTTTGCTGCCTTCAATAAGCATGTCTCTTCTGGGCAGGATCTACTTCTTATGCGCAGCTCTCTTTTGAAGATGCTTCACAGCTATAGCTGCTAGAACATTTTCGGGTCTCCAACACAAATCAGGTTTCATTTTCAGACTGTCACACAGTAGAATCCTGCATTCTTAGGATAGCCTTTCTTCCACTCCATGCTTTGGATGTGATATTAAGCTACATAGTGTTCATTTTTCTCTCCAACTTCTACATTTTGTATTTTTTCCTACCCACTTGCTTTTTTTTCATTAAGCACCTGCAAAATAATTACCAGTAACAACCATGCTACATTCAACATTATTGAATTTCCTTTGACAAAAAAAAAGTATTCCATTACTTTTTAATTTAGACTCAGTCAAGTTCTTGGGATATGGGAAGAAAGCAAATGGGTCTTTTGACCAAAAATGTCACACAAAACAGCTTTAAGTCAGTTATTTAAAATATTATTTTCCTTTGTGAAGCTCTTGAGACAGGCTCCCAGTCTGCATGGCTCTCAGCACTAATGTCATTCCGACTCCATTTCTACTCCAGTGCCTCAAGCTCTGCTCATAGCACTTAACCACTTCTCCAGTATAACGTTTCAACTATTTCAATTTTCCTCATAAAAACTAATATGGCCAGGTTGTCACAGAAGCATCCCTTTCCTGTACCAACATCTGGATTAGTTACTTTAGGTTGTTGTGATAAAATAATATAACCAAAGTGACTTAAGGCAGCCTATTTTGGTTTTTGGTGTCAGAGGTGTAAGAGTTTATCATGATGGGAACATGGAAGCCAGGGACAGAGACAATATGGCTTGAGTACATGTAAAAAAGCCAAGTTCTCTGATTTTTAAATGCATTCAAGAAGAAGAGAGGAAACTGGAAGTTGTATGTGTCTGCTCAAGAGTACAATCAACACTTGGGGACCAAGTCTTCTAGTACCAGGGTTCATAGTGAATGGTTTTCATTTAAACTTTCACACACTAGACAGTAGAGACATACTCTCTAATTAAATGACCCTATAAACACCAAATATCAATGGAAATTTCCCAAACTTCGAGTAAATCACTTTTACATGAATATTTTAGGTTATTTTTATTTCAATACTGCTACAGTGTTTGAAAAGACCACACATGAGCATGTTTTATGTGAATTTTGTGACTGATACTTTTGAATCAATGCTTCTTAGTAGACATAATGGTTTTTTTTTTAATCATTTTTTAAGGAAAAAGGAGGTTCCCTAGCTAATTCCAAACATATTTGGGTATAGTAGCTTCTTGAAAATGAGACAGATTTAGTCAGTTTTGCGTTCAGTAAAAAAAGTCTTTCAGAATAGCTTACCAAACCTCTTCAGTAACTCTTTGATAGTTCTATATTTCTCAAGGTGTGAAAATGTAAACAAAACAAAACATTATCTTAAATAATGCCAGTATAGCATTTTTAGTTTGTTTTGTTTTGTTCATTGCCTATAGAGTTTTTGTTATATTCAAAGCATTCTCCTAGATAGAAATCTCTCTGTCTGTTGTGACAAGGCTCCCTTATTCACTCATGCCCATAAATATTGCTTGCCCGCTTTTATTGTGAATGGTAAGAGTACCATTCCTGATTGAGATTCATTTTGCTTGCATATTGGTCTTGCTATAGCTAAATATATACAAAGAATGATAATCATTATATCGTGTGTCTTTGCTTCATGACATAAATAAGGATCTTCATTTACATATTCATGTTTTTCAAGAATATTTGCATAAGGAGAAAGCCAAGAACTTTGATTACTAGTCATTCTTTCATAGTTTATAATGTCTTACACTTGGGGCTTACTCTTTTCTTAGTTTATTTTTTTCTGTTAGATAAATATTCATTTTATTTGTATGTCTAACTTAAAAGAGATGACTGTCGTAACTAATTTGCAAAGGCAAAACACTAAGAGAGTACTAGAGGGAACATGCACTTACATTCTGAGAG
Organism: Apodemus sylvaticus; assembly: GCF_947179515.1. NCBI lineage: Eukaryota > Metazoa > Chordata > Mammalia > Rodentia > Muridae > Apodemus > Apodemus sylvaticus. Next base: position 40,653,239 of record NC_067485.1, on the reverse strand, counting down.
TGATACTTTTTGAGACAGGAGTATTCTCTTGAAAAGTTGAGGTATCCTGAACTATATAATAAGACTTCATCTAAAAAAATATAGTCAAAATTGATAAACAAATTCTCAATTTAGCAATAGGCTCAGAATCTTTCTCAGTTCAGAAAATGAAAACATATCACTTCATTAATAAATTACTCTACTCATCATTCCTTAGTCCTAAATTTAAATTATCTTCATCCCACACTTAACATGCCTTATAAAAACCCATTTAGATGTATTATAATTAATGGGAAAATTACAAAAAATGTTTTTGAAAATAAGAAGTAAAAACGAATATATTTTTGAGAATAAAATTTGCTAGAGAAACAAGGTTGAGTATTTTATTTATCACTTCATGTTTGGTTCCCCAACTAGCCTTATCTGAAATGTTTACAAATCATATGCAAGATCACTTCTTGTATATGAGAAATGATTATCTAAGGTAATTATAATTGTCTAAGGTAATAAAGAAGCCAATCGTGACAATTTGTGATGGGTTTTCTTAGGATTTTGAACCATGCTTTTTAACCACTATTATAGAACCAGTTTCTTAGAGCATGTTGCTAGAAACCAATTGCTGTTTGATTTTTCTGCTGGATTACATGGCACAGCAGAAGGTCTTATCTCAGAGTCCTTCAGCTGACTTCAATCTATTCAGTGGATTTCTTCAGTAATCAATAACAATTTCCTTTCCTATTTTTAAAAATTAATTTTTAGATAAGCATGCACACAATGGATTTCTCCTTAACTCTGTCATATATATATACTTGTATTTGTTGTCCTTCATTACTTATATTGTCTCTCTCTTTCCATTCAGGTAGCCTCTTCTGTAAAAGTTTTATTCAGTCTGCTGTTTCTTATTTTTTGTTTCTGTTTCCACTAATTATTTAAAACTTTGCTTTGTCTTCCCTAACATCTTGTTCAGATGTGTATAGATGTGCAAATCATACATAGAAGAACGGAAAACATCACTGGTTATTTTATATTTCAAGATAACTTTTTAAAATAGACATCTTGCTTTGAAGTGCTAAAGTTGATTTATATGTGAGATGTTTTGCCTTGCCTTCCTTACAAGTGAATTTAACAAAATGTTCTGTACAGAGTTAAGCATTAAATTGGTGCAATTATGTGCCCAAAATAAAACAAATGGGAAGCCAGGATTGTTGTCATTAAATTGGGAAGGTTTTGTGACCTGCAACTCCCTGTTTCCTTAAATAAAGCATCATCTACATGGACTTCAAGTGGATATGGGAGTGATAGTATGCACCTGTTTTCTTATGTTATTCTCCTAGTTTTGTGAAAGACGCATTGGATCTGTATATATTGTTACTATTTACATAGATAGAAATGTAAACACTTATTTTACAGAGGGTAAACAATATCCCAGCATCTCAAAAGTAGTTTAACGGAGTGCTGAGATCAGAATACAGAAGGCCACCAGAAAACAAATACCAAGTGTGGATAATAAGTACAAATACTGAGTGTGAATACTAAGTGTGAATACTGAGTGTGGATACTAAATGTAAATACTGAGTGTAAAGACTACGTACAAATACTGAGTGTGAATAGTGAGGGTAATCCACTGGGTGTAAATAATGAACTTCTTTTTGCATTTGACCTGATAAGTATGGTCATAGCAACCTTAACTCACCAATTCACCTTTTTTTCACAAATGACAAACTAGTGTACACAAATATGCATAAAGCCATCTTGTATGCTAAATATACCTAAGTGTTCATTGGAATTGTAAAGCACATATCCAGGCATTACAGGCTCATTACTTATGACTTTCTGACTTAATTTGTTTTTCTAAATTTTAAAGTTAAAATCATGGGTGGAAAAGAGTAGAATTCCCTGCAGAAATGTATCTTAGATTCGCCCTGAGATATTACAGACATGAAATATGTTTCTTGAGAATGAGCTTGCTTAAATATTTCTGGGTCAAGGGATTTACTATGTTTCTATTCAAATACTTTAGCATAAAATTCCACTTACATTGTAGAGACTTATTCTATAATGAATGAAATATAATAATGAAAAATAAGGAAAATGAAAATAAATCCTTCAGAAACCAGGCTGTAGGCTTGTGTGTTGACTGAGGATCCACAACATAGAGAATTGTGCTGGGTTTTGTTGCTTAGGTCTGCAATTCTGTCTTAAAGGAAGCAGGCTCAAGGTCATATACAGCTAAATAGTAGCCTGAAATACATGAGACCATCAAGACAAAGGTAAAAAATAATAAACAATATAGAGAACTAAAGGAAAATGTCTTGGAACTGTTTTGTGACTGATTATGTTCTGACAGTGCCACTTGATTTATGATTATTGTTTAGCATTTTCATTTGCTTTCCTGGAAATGTACCATTATCAGTTTCTTTCTAATGTCCCATAGGACAAATAATTTTTAATATCTCATTTATAATCATCATTGATCTGTTGTTCTTCATTCTTCTATTGCTATGAAAACTGCCATGACCAAAGTCAATTCTGAGAGGAAAGGAATTATTTTAACTTCTGATTTGCAGTCTATCAGCAAGGGAAGCCATGGCAGGGACTCAAGGCTAGAGCTTGAAGCAGAAACCAATGGAGGAAGAACAAGGAATACCACTTCCTGGCTTGCTCTCATCATCATCCAGATACATTTCCTAAACAGCTCAGGCCCACCTGCCTATCTATGTTACTACCCACACTAGTTTGATACACAGTATGTTCCTATATTAATTAGTAATTTAAAAAAACCATCCTCACAGATAGACATTGGGTGAGATGATCAAATGGAAGTCTGTCTTCCCATGTGCTTTTATTTTTGTTTGCAATTTGACCAGTAAAGCTATGGTATCCTACCTTTTGTCAAGGGGACATCACTTGAAACTATACTGATACCTTCCTTGTTTGTCCCAATAAGTTCATATGAGCATCATAATGAAATATTCCAAACGTTAGAAGTTCCCTGGTCTTTAAGTTTCAGGGTAAAATTTAGTTTTGGGGGCAGTCTCACATGGTTCAGGCTACACCATATCTCATCATGTATACAAGGATGACCTTAAATCTGCTTTTCTTCTGGCAGGGATTATAGGTATAAGCTACCATCTGAGCTTGGTTCTCTGAATTGTGAGTATTGCTACACTAGCATAAGGAAAACCAACACAAACAAAAACAAAAGGCAATCAAACAGCAAAACCAAACAACCGTATTTTGTCCATTAGCCTCTCACAGCAGCACCTGAGCACGGTGGTGATTGAGTTGGGAGCCCAGTGGGTGGGCACCTAGCCATGTTCCTGCAACCCCCAGGCTCTTCACCCTGCTGCTGCATGGGTGTTGACCCTACCCAGGTCAGGAAGATAATGAAGTATTTCCTGAGACAGAACTTTCTGGGGCTAAGTGTTTGCTGCCTTCTGGCAATGTTACCAGGTTTATTATAGCAAATATGTTTTAACCAATGTTAAGTGAATCAGGAGGTGACTAGTAACCGGAAGCTTCTGTCCCAGAGACTCCGGACCAATACCAACAGAAGCCATGCTGGGCAGAGCACACATTTCCTGCCAAAGTTGCTTATTCAGTGTACAACCTAGGAGGATTCTATCGTGAACCCACAGAATCAGACCATGACCATCTTCACTCAGACCATCAACCACACTTGTCTGATGATGGTGGAAGAAGTAGAGTAAACATGTAAGATGTGTTTTGTGTTTACTGCGTGAACTCTGACAATAACAGCTGGGCCAAAATTTGTAAGGAAGCCTACATCTCATCTCTCTAACTTCTTTGGCCTCTAGAGCTGTCAAGGAATTTGGTCTTGCCCAGTTTAAAAGCAATGTGACCAAAACAATGAAGGGATTTACATACCCCTAAGGCCAGGCTACAAGGTGAGGAAAACACTTGTTGATACAGCAAAAGAGGCCAAAAAGAAAGCAAAGGAGATGGCAGAGAAAGTCAAGGTCCTGGCCACCAAGGATGCCACCAAGCTGCAGCAGCTAGATTATCTCAATTGATCTCCTGTCTTCTCAGTGTATTTGATAATTGTTTTTAAGGGAACAGTTCTTTTATTCATTGAAACACAATAATGTCACACTGTTCTTGAGGAAATTTACATCACTATCTTAAAATCATTGTTCTGAGGAAATAAAGACTGGAGCCTCTTCTTTGCTCTTGACCCAGAATTATATATCCAGTTTGTGTGCTATAGGCACATATAGCTCCTCATAGTCAATCTCTCATTCTTACAGACTTCATCTTCTGTGCTTGGCATTATTTATTTTCCCCACACATACTGGAGCAGATGCTGCAGAGTTCTAAGTGTTTTCTCAGGGCTTCCGTTTCAGTGCAGAAGAACAAGCATCTTTCCCTTAGAGAGGCCACTGAGCCTATGAGCACAGTGTGAGAATATGCCTGTAAATTAATTCCTGTTTGCTCCAGGAATAGTCACAGTGCCTCCTTAGACTCCCAGTGCTTTAATAGCACTAAGAAGGATCCAGAATCTAGCTTCTCTAGCCAGAGCAAGTTCACTAACTTGTTTGATTGTGCAAAGATGCAAAATATGCTCATAATTTCATGGATCTTAGAAAGCAGATTCATTTGGAATATGCTGTTGCTGTCCTAACAGACAGTACACTACATCTTATTTACTTGTATGTTCGTTAGAATATTTATTTGTATAATTTCCTGGTTGTTCTAGGCTACAATATGTACCAAATCACAATTATATATGGCATTTGGAATAATACAATATATATTATGTATAAAACTTATTACAACATGCTATTACTAAAAGCCAATCTCTGGACTTCTCTGCTATCTAGGTGGTGGGTCAGGGCATCCTCCTGCTGAACATCCACAGTAGATAAGGCACAGTGTCCATAGGAGAGAGATATACAGTGACTTGCAAAAGTCAGAAGAAGTACATAGTGAAATGGTAATATATGATAGACTGTATGTTTCATAGGTGCAAGGTTCTTTGTTTTATTCTCTGTGTCCCAAGTGCCCGCAAAAATATTTAGCACATAGCAGGCATTCAATAAACAGTAAATTTGATTGCTCTTTCCAAACAAAATTCTTTAAAACTTCAAAGTCTCTTTTTTTTTCTTCGATATAATTTATTTACATTTCAAATGATTTCCCTTTTCTAGCCCCCCCACTCCCCGAAAGTCCCGTAAGCCCCCTTCTCTTCCCCTGTCCTCCCACCCACCCCTTCCCACTTCCCCGTTTTGGTTTTGCCGGATACTGTTTCACTGAGTCTTTCCAGAACCAGGGGCCACCCCTCCTTTCTTCTTGTACCTCATTTGATGTGTGGATTATGTTTTGGGTATTCCAGGTTTCTAGGTTAATATCCACTTATTAGTGAGTGCATACCATGATTCACCTTTTGAGTCTGGGTTACCTCACTTAGTATGATATTCTCTAGCTCCATCCATTTGCCTAAGAATTTCATGAATTCATTGTTTCTAATGGCTGAATAGTACTCCATTGTGTAGATATACCACATTTTTTGCATCCACTCTTCTGTTGAGGGATACCTGTGTTCTTTCCACCATCTGGCAATTATAAATAGGGCTGCTATGAACATAGTAGAACATGTATCCTTATTACATGGTGGGGAGTCTTCTGGGTATATGCCCAGGAGTGGTATAGCAGGATCTTCTGGAAGTAAGGTGCCCAGTTTTCGGAGGAACCGCCAGACTGATTTCCAGAGTGGTTGTACCAATTTGCAACCCCACCAGCAGTGGAGGAGTGTTCCTCTTTCTCCACACCCTCTCCAACACCTGCTGTCTCCTGAATTTTTAATCTTAGCCATTCTGACTGGTGTAAGATGAAATCTTAGGGTTGTTTTGATTTGCATTTCCCTAATGACTAATGAAGTTGAGCATTTTTTAAGATGCTTCTCCGCCATCCGAAGTTCTTCAGGTGAGAATTCTTTGTTTAACTCTGTACCCCATTTTTAATAGGGTTGTTTGGTTTTCTGGAGTCTAACTTCTTGAGTTCTTTATATATATTGGATATTAGCCCTCTATCTGATGTAGGATTGGTGAAGGTCTTTTCCCAATTTGTTGGTTGCCGATTTGTCCTCTTGATGATGTCCTTTGCCTTACAGAAACTTTGCAATTTTATGAGGTCCCATTTGTCAATTCTTGCTCTTAGAGCATACGCTATTGGTGTTCTGTTCAGAAACTTTCTCCCTGTACCGATGTCCTCAAGGGTCTTCCCCAGTTTCTTTTCTATTAGCTTCAGAGTGTCTGGCTTTATGTGGAGGTCCTTGATCCATTTGGATTTGAGCTTAGTACAAGGAGACAAGGATGGATCAATTTGCATTCTTCTGCATGCTGACCTCCAGTTGAACCAGCACCATTGGTTGAAAAGGCTATCTTTTTTCCATTGGATGTTTTCAGCCTCTTTGTCGAGGATCAAGTGGCCATAGGTGTGTGGCTTCATTTCTGGATCTTCAATCCTGTTCCATTGATCATCCTGCCTGTCACTGTACCAATACCATGCAGTTTTTAACACTATAGCTCTGTAGTATTGCTTGAGGTCAGGGATACTGATTCCCCCAGAATTTCTTTTGTTGATGAGAATAGTTTTAGCTATCCTGGGTTTTTTGTTGTTCCAGATGAATTTGATAATTGCTCTTTCTAACTCTGTGAATAATTGAGTTGGGATTTTGATGGGTATTGCATTGAATCTGTATAGTGCTTTAGGCAAAATGGCCATTTTAACTATATTGATTCTACCGATCCATGAACATGGGAGGTTTTCCCATTTTTTGAGGTCTTCTTCCATTTCCTTCTTCAGAGTCTTAAAGTTCTTGTCATACAGATCTTTCACATGTTTGGTAAGAGTCACCCCAAGATACTTTATACTGTTTGTGGCTATTGTGAAGGGGGTCATTTCCCTAATTTCTTTCTCAGCCTGCTTATCCTTTGAGTATAGGAAGTCCACTGATTTGCTTGAGTTGATTTTATAACCTGCCACTTTGCTGAAGTTGTTTATCAGCTGGAGGAGCTCTCTAGTGGAGTTCTTTAGGTCACTTAGGTAGACGATCATGTCGTCTGCAAATAATGATAGTTTGACTTCTTCCTTTCCAATTTGTATCCCTTTGACCTCCTTATGTTGTCGAATTGCCCGAGCTAGTACCTCAAGTACAATATTGAAAAGATAAGGAGAAAGGGGGCAGCCTTGTCTGGTCCCTGATTTCAGTAGGATTGCTTCAAGTTTCTCTCCATTTAGTTTGATGCTGGCTACCGGTTTGCTGTATATTGCTTTTACTATGTTTAGGTATGGGCCTTGAATTCCTGTTCTCTCCAAGACTTTAAGCATGAAAGGATGCTGAATTTTGTCAAATGCTTTTTCAGCATCCAATGAAATGACCATGTGGTTTTGTTCTTTGAGTTTGTTTATGTAGTGGATTGTATGGATGGATTTCCGTATATTGAACCAACCCTGCATTCCCGGGATAAAGCCTACTTGATCATGGTGGATGATCATTTTGATGTGTTCTTGGATTCGGTTGGCAAGAATTTTATTGAGTATTTTTGCATCGATGTTCATAAGGGAAATTGGTCTGAAGTTCTCTTTCTTTGTTGGATCTTTTTGTGGCTTTGGTATCAGCGTAATTGTGGCTTCGTAGAAGGAATTGGGTAGTGTTCCTTCTGTTTCTATTTTGTGGAATAGTTTGAAGAGTATTGGTGTTAACTCTTCTTTGAAGGTCTGGTAGAATTCTGCACTGAAGCCATCTGGTCCTGTGCTTTTTTTGGTTGAAAGACTTTCTATGACTCCTTCTATTTCTTTAGGCATTATGGGACTGTTTAGATGGTCTAGTTGGTCCTGATTTAATTTTGGTATTTGGTATCTGTCAAGGAAATTGTCCATTTCCTCCAGATTCTCCAGTTGTGTTGAGTATAGGCTCTTGTAGTAGGATCTGATGATTTTTTGGATTTCCTCAGTTTCCGTTGTTATATCTCCCTTTTCATTTCTAAGTTTGTTAATTTGGATACTTTCTCTGTGCCCTTTGGTCAGTCTGGCTAAGGGTTTATCTATCTTGTTGATTTTCTCAAAGAACCAGCTCCTGGTTTTGTTGATTTTTTGTATGGTTCTCTTTGTTTCTACTTGATTGATTTCGGCCCTGAGTTTGATGATTTCCTGCCTTCTACTCCTCCTGGGCGAAATAGCTTCTTTTTGTTCTAGGGCTTTCAGGTGTGTCATTAAGCTGGTAATGTATGCTCTCTCCATTTTCTTTTTGGAGGCACTCAGGGCTATGAGTTTTCCTCTTAGCACTGCTTTCATTGTGTCCCATAGATTTGGGTATGTTGTGTTTTCATTTTCATTGTGTTCTAAAAAGTCTTTAATTTCTTTCTTTATTTCTTCCTTGACCAAGGTATCACTGAGTAGAGTATTGTTCAGTTTCCACGTGTATGTGGGTTTTCTGTTGTTTCTGTTGCTATTGAAGACCACTTTTACTCCATAGTGATCAGATAGGAGGCATGGAATTAGTTCTATCTTCTCATATTTGTTGAGGTCTGTCTTGTGACCAATTATATGGTCGATTTTGGAGAAGGTACCATGAGGTGCTGAGAAAAAGGTATATTCTTTTGTTTTAGGATAGAATGTTCTATATATATCTGTTAAATCTAATTGGTCCAAAGCTTCAATTAGTTTCATTGTGTCCCTGTTTAGTTTCTGTTTTCCTGATCGGTCCATTGAGGAAAGTGCAGTGTTGAAGTCACCCACAATTATTGTGTTAGGTGCAATGTGTGCTTTTAGTTTTAATAAAGTTTCTTTTACGAAAGAGGGTGCCCTTGCATTTGGGGCATAGATGTTCAGGATTGACAGTTTTCTTTTTGTATTTTTCCTTTGACCAGCAAGAAGTGTCCCTCAGGGTCTCTTTTGATGACTTTGGGTTGAAAGTCAATTTTATCTGATATTAAAATGGCTACTCCAACTTGTTTCCTGAGACCATTTGCTTGTAAAATTGTCTTCCAGCCTTTTACTCTAAGTTAGTGTTTGTCTTTGACCCTGAGGTGTGTTTCCTGTAAGCAGCAAAATGTAGGGTCCTGTTTACATATCCATTCAGTTAGTCTGTGTCTTTTTATTGGGGCATTAAGTCCATTGATGTTAAGAGATATTAAGGAATAGTGATTGTTACTTCCTATCATTTTTGACGTTATTTTTTAAATTTGAATGCTTAACTTCTTTTGGGTTTGATGAAAGGTTACTATCTTGCTTTTTCCAGGGTGAAGTTTCCCTCCTTGTATTGGTGTTGTCCTCCTATTATCCTTTTTGGGGCTGGGTTTGTGGATAGATATTGGGTAAACTTGGTTTTGTCATGAAATATCTTAGTTTCTCCATCTATGGTGATTGAGTGTTTTGCTGGATATAGTAGTTTTGGTTGGCATTTGTGTTCTCTTAGAGTCTGCATGAGATCTGCCCAGGACCTTCTAGCCTTCATAGTCTCAGGTGAGAAGTCTGCTGTGATTCTGATAGGTCTTCCTTTATATGTTACTTGGCCTTTTTCTCTTACTGCCTTTAGTATTCTTTCTTTGTTTAGAACATTTGGTGTTTTGATTATTATGTGACGGGAAGTATTTCTGTTCTGGTCCAGTCTGTTTGGAGTTCTGTAGGCTTCTTGTATATTCATGGGCATCTCTCTCTTTAGGTTAGGGAAGTTTTCTTCCATAATTTTATTGAAGATATTTGCTGGCCCTTTAAGTTGTAAATCTTCACTCTCATCTATGCCTATAATCCTTACGTTTGGTCTTCTCATTGTGTCCTGGATTTCCTCGATATTTTGGGTTACAAGCTTTTTGCATTTTGCATTTTCTTTAACTGTTGAGTCCATGGTTTCTATGGAATCTTCAGCATCTGAGATTCTTTCTTCAATCTCTTGTATTCTGTTGTTGATATTTGCATCTCTGTCCCCTGATTTCTTCCCAAGGCTTTCTATCTCCAAAGTTGTCTCCCTTTGAGTTTTCTTAGTTGTTTCTACTTCTGATTTTAGATCCTGGATGGTTTTGCTTAGCTCCTTCACTTGCTTGTTTGTGATTTCCTGTAATTCTTTAAGAGATTTTTGTGTTTCCTCTTTCATGACCTCAGCCTGTTGACCAAAGTTCTCCTGTATTTCTTTAAGAGATTTTTGTGTTTCGTCTTTCATGACCTCAGCCTGTTGACCAAAGTTCTCCTGTATTTCTTTAAGTGTTTTTTGCATTTCCTCCTTGTTGGCTTTTGTATTCTCCTGGATTTCTTTCAACGATTTTTGTGTTTCCCTTGCAAGGGCTTCTAACTTTTGATCCATTTTCTCCTGAATTTCTTTAAGTATGTCCTTCATGTGTTCCTGTACCAGCATCATGACCAGTGATTTTAAATCCAAATCTTGTTTTACTGGTGTGATAGGGTATCCAGGACATGTTGGTAGAGGAGAATTGGGTTCAGATGTTGCCATATTGCCTTGATTTCTGTTAGTGATGTTCCTGCGTTTGCCTTTTGCCATCTAATTCTCACTGGTGTTAGTTTGTCTTGTCAGTGCTGGACTCACCAGTGCAAGCTGCCCCTTCCCAGTTGGCCTCTGGTGCACAGCTTACCTCCTGCACTGCTTGTAGACAGAGTGCTGCTGCCCAGGCTGTTCAGATCCCAAAGCAGGCACCCGAAGGCTCCCGCTGGAGCCCGCTGGACTCACGGGAGCACACTGACTTCTCCCAGCTGGCCGCCCGGAAGCCCAGCTAGCCTCTTGCAGGACTTGGAGATGTGGTGCTGCCGCCCAGGCTGATCTGGATCCGGATGCAGAGAGAGTAGAGCTGAGGGCTTCCACCTGAGGCCTTGCCCCAGATTATGTCTGTGGACCAGATGGAGCCCGTGTGCATCCCCAGGGAGTGCCTACGGTGTATGCTGCTGTGACCTCCCCTGTGTTCCACTCACTCTGCTGGGCAGCCGATCCGCCAACCGGGCTGGCACACACAAGGTTAGCCTGGCTGCCCAGGCCCTGAGTCCAGGCAATAGCCTGGGATGCCAAGGTCCGAGCAAAGTTCCCCTAGGTCTATGACTGTTTTTTTTTTTTATTCGATATAATTTATTTACATTTCAAATGATTTCCCTTTTCTAGCCCCCCCACTGCCCGAAAGTCCCGTAAGCCCCCTTCTCTTCCCCTGTCCTCCCACACACCCGTTCCCACTTCCCCGTTCTGGTTTTGCCGAATACTGTTTCACTGAGTCTTTCCAGAACCAGGGGCCACTCCTCCTTTCTTCTTGTACCTCATTTCATGTGTGGATTATGTTGAGGGCTATGACTGTTAATTGGGTCCGCCAGGTGACCAGGAAGGCGGGCGTGCGCGCCCGCGCTCCCTGAAAGCGCCGGGAGAGTCTGCTGTGCTAACAACCTCCTGGGCGGGTTGACTCACAGATGGCCCACCAAGCCGCCCAGTTCTTGGGGTCAGTCCTGTGCCTTTTGGGGCCTAGACCCCCCGCTTTGTTAGCCTCAGGCTATGCCTGTTACAGGTCTGCCCGCCAGAGCTCTCTGTCGTCCTGCAGGCAAAATGGCGGCGCGCGCGGAGGCCTGGGCAAAATCCTCCTGGCTGGGTTGGCACCCCGATGGCCCCCCGACCAGCCCAGGGCCTGGGTGTAGCCCAACGCCCGTCGGGCTCAGACCACCGCAGTGTTGGCCTCGGATTATGTTTGTGTACCTCAGTCTGTCCGATCCCTGGAGTCCGAACCAAAGATGGATGCACCTCTCCTGACTGGTGGGAGGCCGAGTTCTGAAGTGGCTTCTGTGCAGGAAAGGCGCCGCACGACTGCAGCTGCTTGCCGCCCGGCTGGTCAGCGAAGGTCAGTGGTCGTGGGCGCAGGGCCTAACTGGACCCTGTGTCGCCTTGGTTCCACTGCTGATGGCCCTTCAGCTGGACCAGCCACTGCTGCACTGCCGCCGCCGCCGCCGCTGCTGCCGCCCAACTTCAAAGTCTCTTAACTGTGGATTCCTGTGAAATCAAAAATAAGTTACATGTTCTCTTATTCAATAAACCAAATAAACAAAACCAAAGAAAATAAAAAATCACACTTAATTAAAAGCAACTCCTACCTGTGTTGGTCCAAATCTTACAGCACAAATATCTGACACATGGGACTTAGTCATGATCTTCTGGGGTCCAAAGGCTCTCCAAGTTCTCTCGTTCTGCCATCTGGGAGAACACACATCTTGGAGAAAAATTCCAGCTCTACTTCATGTTTGCTGCTGTCCTTGGCTGATGTTCCACAGTTCTGGCATCTCTAATATCTTGAGGTCTCTACTTCTATAGCTTCACCACTGGCCTTTCCTTGTCTGCCACAGGGAGCCAGACTTCAGTTGTTCTCTATGAATTCTGACATTCTTACATTGCCCATGCTTTAAAATCCAGCACCACGTAAAAGACTCTTAACATATTGCCAAGTGTGACTGAAACTTGAGATGTAGCCTTGGCTACCCTGACCATAGATAGCATCTGTATCCTGATCCTAATAAAATATTTCCTAGAAATATTTTGCTTTAATGATGCTTATCTCTTATGAATGGCAGCTGAATTTTCAGCCTCAGCTGACCAACATCCACATTCCCAGGGAATCAAAAATGGATATACTTCCACAGATTTTTTTTTTTAATTTGGAATAGTCTCTGGAAGATTCTCAACCTTCCCTGGAAGCTTCACAAGTCATGCTCTCATTGTTTGAATTTCTCAGTATTTTGCTCACATTACTGTGTGTATTCTTTTAAGCTCCCACAGAACAGGTATTTAAGCCTGAGAATTCAGTGGTTTTTCTATGGCAGTTTCAAACTTAGCCAACATGGTCATGATCATTTCAGTAACACCCTACTTCTCTTGGTCCAGGAGTCTAGGAGGATCCAGTCCTGCCACTATCTTCTTAGAACAAGCAAAATTCAGGTCTGACTTCAGACTTCTAAACTATAAGACTGTGACTACATTGTATAAGTCATGAAATTTGTTTTAGTGGCAGGCAGCATTGCAGAAAGGGGTTTGATGTTCTTCAATCTCAATGCCAGACAAGACTAAAACTTCAATTCCATTTTTTTTTTTCTGAAAGTTTGCCTCTAAGCCCCAGTTTTCTCATCTGGAAAATGAATTTGAGGCCAGCTTAGGTTACCTATGGAGAAACCATATCAGTTCTATTTTGCTTTCTTTTGCTGTGATCAACACTATGACCAAAGAAAATTCAGGAAGGAATGTGTTTACTTTATGTAGAACTCTTAGGTCAAAAGTCATCTTTGAGAGAAGTCAAGGAAAGAACTCCAGCAGTTCAGAAATTTGAGACCAAAGACAGAAAGGAGGAATGAGTAACATTTCTGGTTTGTTTCCAGTCTACATTCAACTATCTGCCAAGGGATAGTATCAGCCACAGACTTGGCCAAATGCAAATTTGGTTTGGGCAATTCTTCAGCTGAGGTTCAGTCTTCCCATGTGACTCTAAGTTTATGTCATGTTGATAGGTAAAGCTTGTTATGAAATATATAAGGGAGAGACTGGGTTTTTAACTTGAATTTTCAGAACAGTAATTTTTTCCAGGAAATATTGAAAAATAACAAAACCATAATTAGCCTGAAGGAATATACTTTTGTCATTAGTTATATTTTGAAGTATCTGAATTTAAAGAGCAACAATTATTTATACATCATAAGTGGGGCAATTTCTAAGTTACTGTTCAAAGGAGAATTGTTTTGAGAATAAAAATGGTGCTTCTAATGATTTTGTCAGAATAGACAAATAGATGTGTTTACCATTTGGCAAAGGATATTTCAGGGCTTTCAGGATATTGTTTTTGTTTGTTTGCTTGGCTGATTTTTCTTTTTCAGAAATCATTACTTCCCTGTAAGTCTTCTCCTGCTTTTTTTCCATATGATAACAGCACGAGATGTATGTTTTATTTAACTTTTTTTTTTTTTAGATTGGACAATAGTTTAATTTCCTTATACCAAAAGAATTGGGTTGAATAATTTTGAAGGTGAATGAGAAGAAGATTGAGCTCAATTTTGAGACAGTATAATTTAAAGTACTTACACTAAGATCAAAGTCTCTGGTTGTGATTAACTTACCTGCCATAGTTAGAGTGGAAAGGAAGGCAAATATGTCTGCAAATTTCATAGACTTGCCGCTGGGACTGTCAGACTGCAGCAGCCCAAGTCTTTGTTTCATCCTTTTAGAAAATAATCCACCGCCAGAAAAATTAGGTCTACTGCCTTATCTCTCAGTGCTAAACTCCGCAAGTGTGCAAATTGAAATCTTTCTTGAAAAAAATTCATTTTTCTAAACATGCTTTACCAACAATACAGAATATGACACATGCCAAATGTTCATGATTGAAGGATTAATATACTTCCATGTTTTCTATTTCTGAGGGAGAAAACACAGTCAACTAAGCAATAATTCATCTGTGTATCTTAACCTGTGCCCCATGCATCTGCCAGCCCTGTCTGTCAGTCCATTGCTCATGCATTCAACAAATATACTTTGATCACCTACTCTTTACCAGAATTTGAAGCTTCCAGGACAAAGCGGACAAATGAATTTCATTAGGAAGCAAAAATTAAAAATAAATAAATAAGGAATATGGGAAAGATAATAGAGAGTTGTTCTGACTTAAATCATGAGATCAGAATAGAATCACTATTCTAACAGTCCCAGTGAGGGGACTGGAGCTGCACGAACGGAGGGAGGTCTTGAAGAGCTTGGAGATCAGCTATATCATCACAACATGCATTACGACCTACAACTTCTCATATACAGGTCCTAAAACACTTTTTTCTGTTTTTCTGTTTTTTTGTGGTAAAGATATTTGTGTGTTAGCATAGCGATTGGATAATCATCTTAATGTTTTGCTGAGAAATAGCTCTAGTAATTCATAAACTATTACCCTCGACAACTGTAGTATCTTTACACTACTGTTTGTATGGGAGATTGTCCTGAATCTGTTACAATTCAGTGGTGAGTTTGGGATTTTAATTGCTAAGTTCAGGAAATGGTGGGGCATGGTACAGCATGTATGTGAAGGTTACTATCAGATAGTAATTTCCTAACATTTTTGACCCTGGCCCAGAGCACAGGTTTCTATACTATATTTTCAAGGACTTTATCTGTGTCTGTGTAGTGTATAATATGTTTGGATCCATAGTCTTTCCTCTCTCTCCCTTTATAATGTTGATTGCTTAAAGTTCTTAAGTTGACTGCATCAACTTGGAGAATAAGGTTATATTAAGAGCAATGTTACCTGACTCTTATATTTGCTCTAAGCTAAAAAGAATATATAATTTTATTTTAATAGCTACTTAAAAAATCTATCTCAGACATTTCAGAGAGCCAGTTCCAGTGACTTTCATATTATAATTCTGTCACAGTCCATGGCCTGTAATAAAAAAGAATGTAGGTAGATTTAGTGTGGTAGAAGTGCCTCACTAAACCCTAACAGAGGGTTCAGAGTGAGGAGAAAAATTAGTTATCTGACCAGTTGTCACTTTGTGACTGTAGGATTGAGTTAGACCACAATGCACTTCATAAAATATAGGGAGAAAGAGTCAGCCACGTTTTACTTTGCTTTCAGTGTCCCTGTTGGAAGCAGATTTCTTTTCATAATCCTCCTTTAATACTATGATATAAACTGTACCAAACTAGCTAGTATGCTGCAGAGTGCTGTAAAGTACATCTGCAACAACGAAACACTTCAGATCACTACAGTGCTTTTGTGATTGAACATCCATATTTTTGGTAAATTAAGATAAGCACTAACTATTCTAAGGTTTGAAAAACTGGAGACTTTCACCTCACCTCTAGCATGACCTGCAAATTCAAAGGCAAACTCATTCACGTTCTTCCTGTCTCAGCTTTCTGGAATATGAATTGATCTTGATGCAATCTATATAATGAAAGTATTTTCTCCCCCTCTTTCAATTCCTTCAGAATTTCATACATTGCATTTCGATCCTGTTTATTACCATACTCCCTTCTCACATCCGTCTCCTCTTCTTATCCACCAACTTTTTTTTTTTTAATAAAAACACAGCGAGTCCATTTTGTGATTAATATTCTGGGGCCATAAGGGTTAAAGAAAGCTGATTCCCCTTTCCAAGTAGATTTTAATAGCCAATAGCTTTTCAGACATGATTTAAAGTTAATTCCGACATCCTCTATTTCCCAATTTCATCTAGCTTTTTATTACACGGGTCTTGTACATCAATGACAAATGCTAGGGGTTCAAATGTGCAGCTGACCTAGTGTGCAATCATAAGTCATTTGTTTGCAATTTGATAGTATTTACTGAAAACACTGACCATTACCAGACATTTTATAAATATGGTCTATTTATAAATAGTCTATATCTATATATCTATATCTATAATATGATCTCAGACTATGAGAACTGCAAATGCATGCCTCCTGAAAACATTATTAAATACTTTTACATAGTCAAAAATCTGCACCCCACCCTCTCCTGTGTTAAGTTGCTCACATATGTTAATACTGGGTGGTAGATTAACACATTAAACAAGAAGTTCCACAGTAATAATGAAAGTACAACTCTCTGACCAGGCATGTGGTGACCCAATGTTAATGTCTCTTCTAGGCCAACTGTAGCTTTGAATCTCTTCATGGATTCCCTGATATTTCTGATATTTCATCTGCAGGCCTCCATACCGCAGACACATGCAAACCTCCAACACTTACTCCTGTACCCATTTTACCCACATCCTGTTAAATCCACATGACTGCACTGAGGCTGATCCTGGAGAAGCAAGTGCAGATCAAGTCTCATTTTCAGATAGTCTTCTGTCTTTATTGTTAGTATGCTTGTTTTGCGACTCTATCAGTACCTTAGTTCACCTAGTCTACAATATTAAAACTATATTTTGAAGTCGGCATTATGCATATAATAAAATCCATTTATTATAAAGGATACAATTCAATGAATTTGATCAAAGTATTAATCAAGTAACCAGAACCACAATTAAAACATGCATAGTTTCCATCACCCTCAAAGAAATCTGTGCTCCTAGACCACCATTTCACTGCTATCCTTACCTTTAGTTAGCTACACACATGTATGCTAAGCTATGGTCTAATTATTGATAACTCAATAGAAGCTATCAGAGTGTTTTCCGAAGTAACTGTGTGTCTTTGTGTTCCTAAAAACTACACACAGTACATTTGTTTAAATTGCTTTACCATTCCTTATGTATTTGAGTTTACTCATCCTGAGAAACATATACCACCTTCTTATTGTGATTTTCATTTGTATTTTCCAAGTGACAGGTGCTATTGTACATTTTCATGGTTTTTTTTTCAGCTTTTTGGATTTGTTTTTGTTTGTTTGTTTGTTTTTTGTTTGTTTGTTTTTGTTTTTGTTTTTTTTAGATAGGGTTTCTCTGCATAGCCCTGGCTGTCCTGGAACTCTCTCTGTAGAGCAGGCTGGCCTCGAACTCAGAAATCCGCCTGCCTCTACCTTCCAGAGTGCTGGGATTACAGGCGTGCACCACCACCACTTGGATCATTTTCACGTTGTTATTGACTATTTTACATCTTTCCTTTGGGTGAGGAGTGTCTAATTTGGTGGGCCATGATACTTTTGGTAGTCAAACAACCCTTTTGTGGGGATCACATATGAGATATTTTGTATATTAGGAATTTATATTCCAGTTCATAACAGCAACAAAATCACAGTTATGAACTAGCAATGAAATAGTTTTGTGGTTCAGGATCACCACAAACAGACAAACTGCATTAAATCAAGGGTTATAGCATTAGGGTGCTTTAGAACCACTGAAGGGACACATATTCTGAAGCTTATAGCAGACACAAAGATGAAGCCAACAAAGCTGATAGCTAATAAAATAGCAAAGAAGAGCTGAGTGATATTATTGACTCAAGAACAAGGGATATTGGAAACAGAAAGGGAAAAGAACAAAACAAATAAGGAAAAAAGATACGATAGAGTATTAAACTCAGTAGCATCCATTACCATGCAGCCATAGACAACATAGAAATAAGTGTTTGTATTTTTAATATAATTGTATTTGCTGATCAGTCAATAACCCTCAAGTAGGCAAGATCATCTTAAAGTAAATATAAAAATTTATAAAGTAAATATAAAAAGAATTACATTGTTGAAAAATGTTTATTTATTAAATGATATCATGAAAAGTTATTATTGTCCTTAAAACGAGACAGAACATTTGAAATGTATGTCTCCAAACAAGGGATTTGTATGCAGGTTATAAATGAACTCCAAGAAGTCAATGAGAAAGCAATTTCAACCTCTCTTCTAAAACATGAACAAAACCATTCTTTCATACATAAAAAGGCTATAACTGTCCGAGGGAATATATAAAAGTTGTCAGTATCATTAATTATTAGCAAAGTTACAAGAATTTGACAGCACTATGATACCAAGATTAAATATGGTGATAATATTCAGGATGTGATAAAAATCAGAACTGTCACACATTTCTAGGGACATTGTCCAATAAGGCAGCAGTTTTGGAAGGCATTTTTGGCAGGTCTTTTCTTTTTCCTTAATAAAGTTAAACTTACCAATTATTTTTTTCCTCTTTTTCCAAAAGGAATGAAAACATATATCTCAAAGAAGTGTATAGGACTTTGTACATAGCTCCTTTTGTCTTTAAAAAAAAGCAAAAAACAAAAAACAACCCCCTCCAAAAAAACAACAAAAACACCCTAGAATCAATTCAAATATTAAAAAAAAGAAGAGAGAAAATCCATACATTACATGTTAGATATACGTTGTAATACTACCTACATTGTTTATATGTTGAAAGCCAATGCATATAAGGGCACGAGAGAATCTGAAAGACATTGAATTAATTAAACGGAACTGGAAATATATGTACAGTGTATGTAGTACTGTTTACTGCTGTAATGGAGACTTATTGTAGGACTTTGTGTATACTTACTATGCAATTGTTCTACCACTAAGCTACATTTCCATTTCTGTTTAGCACTATTCTTCAAGAACTTTGAAAGTAAACAAACCTAACCTCTGCCAATAAAATAAAATCAGTGCTTGCCTACAGTAGGGAAAGTTGGTAACAAGAGGACACTGAGTAATTTTTGTAAGTGCTAGGGATATTGTATCACAAGACAGTAATAACCAGGGCCTTTTAAAAAACAGCTTTAATTAAATTTCACATTTAAGATTTATGCATTTTATCTTTTCCCAGAGACATAAATTGCTTATTTGCAAGTACCAGGACTTAAGTTATACCTTCAGGTCACCTATAAAATTAAAAAATGGGTGTGGAATGCATGCTTGTATCCTAGTTTATGAGAAGGTGACAATTTAAGGAACTTGGTGGCAAGCCAGCCCAGCTCACTCAGTGATGCCTAGAGTGAAGTGAGACCCTGTCTCAAGAAGAACACGTAGACAACATAAGAATGACAGCTCACATTGTCCTCTGTTCTTCCTAGAAATGCACACACATGTGCATCCACACACACATAGCACATGGGCATGCATACTCAAAGAAAGAATTTCAAATTATTTTAAGAAGTATGTTGTTTTTCAGGGGAAGGGATTTGTACAATGGGAGAGTGAGAACACAGGAAAATTGTAGAGAGAGAAATGAATGAAAATTAAAACTGACAAGGAAAGAAGAGAGGACCACTGAAAAGAACAAAAACAGTGAGCAGGGTCTCTACAGTGACTCTGCAGAAAAGCCAAACATAATTATTTTATCGCTTATTGTAAAGATTATTTTGGAACCAGTTCTAATTGAAGTCATGCTCAGTAGTACTGTTCCTAGTAGGATTTTCTGATTGGGCAACTAAAATTCATGAATGTCAGATGAACAACAATCCAAAGGCTCCCAGGCCAAATGAAGCTGAGAGGAAGTCACTTTCCCCAGATGCCCCATAAGTCCTGGCACAGAACCAGAGTCCAGTCTAAGCATCTTACATCTCTCTTGATAAAGAACGTGAGGATTACATAAGTTTTCTGGTGTTTATTTCATGCCCTGTAAGTTTTACATGGACAACAGAGACAGATTATTTTGGAAGATGATAGCATCCTATATTAAGGCACATGTGGGTTTATATTGTTTTTGGCATCTGCCTCCTAACCTTAAAAAAAAAAAAAAAAACTACTAGATATTGTCAGACATGTTTCCTTTCTGTGCTGAGACTGCATACAATTGGATGACCAATTTTGGAACATCTCTCAAGGGGCCTCTTATGAAGCTGAGCCTGTATGAGATCACAGTATGAGAATATGGCTTGGCTAAATTTTTATTTCAGTAAGTGATCTCATTCACTTAAAGGATTAATCATTTTAGCAGGAGAAGACTACAGTCTTCCAAAATCACAGCAGGAATAAAACAGGAGGAAAAGCATATTAAAAGAATCTGGTGGAAGTTCCCATGTGATCATACACTGGAAAAATGTTCCACTTCTCCATCACCAAATGGATATACAGTCTGTTTTTCGTGCTGAAAGATATATGAGAAAGTCAACCTAATGTAAGCAAATGGGATTTCAGGCTTCAAGGCTGCCTTACCTGCTTTGAGTTTATTACAGCTGACACAAAAAAAAAAACCTACTTTCCCTCTTTGGAAGACTCTCCATCATAAGATACATAACAACTGCATGAACATAAGTTTCAGATGAAAATAAATATATGATACTTTACTAAAAGCCTGATGCTCTCAGTGGATCTATCTGAGGCAAACTCTTTGCATGAAAAATAGAAGCAACTTGGCTGCTACAATCCTGAAACTTCATTCCACTTTTGTAGTTCTATATCTAAGTTAGCAAAGCAAAGTCTTTTGTTTATATACCATATCTTCTTAACTTTATAAAACTGCCCCTTTGCTCATTTTTCATTATCTATGGTGAAAGCTTGATCTATGTCTGCAGCCAAGAACTTATAAAACATGCCATACTAAAGGAAGTGAGATTATTTACAGCTAAACTTAAGAAGTCTGCAAAAGCATTTTAAGCCAGAAACAAAATTGGCATAATTTTATTTTCTATCAGTAAGTACAACAGGAACTGGATGAAATAAGGTCATGGATGGCTGTATTTTAAACAGAACTATATATCTCCTAGGCTTAGCAGTGGAGAGATAGGGTGACTATCATTCTGGGATGCTTTGGCTAGCAGCCATAACTTTCGATTGTTATGGATAGAACATTGAGTACAACCCAATGCAGAAAGAGTTGATTTGGGAAATATTTGGATTGCAATCAGTGGTAAACATGGCTAGTTTCATTGATTGTGAAACTTAAATTGACAATTATTTTTGTCACATTCAATGAGCAGGTGGGCCAGAAGATCTCTGTGTTCTCTCTTAAACACTTACATTAAAGTAAAGGGAAATGGCAGTGGATGTGAAAGCCACACCCACAATCTGTCACCAAAGACTGTCCCGACCCGCAGGACAATCAACAGGGTTCCTTTAAGCCACCTAGAGGAAAGGCGATGGGGCGACAAGACACAAGAGAGAGAGGCCGGACAGCCTGTCTAGTTCTGATCAAGCTGTCAAACTTTATTTTCCAGACAAGTCAATATAAAGGGAAGCATACAAGGTTTGGGAGGGGTAAAGGGGGGAACAATCTCAGGGGGTTGGCATCATTTCTAAGAAACAGTTTCTCATAATTTCTGGTAAAGCTAGTTATTGCTATTGGAATGTTGGCATGATAAAAGGGGGGTCATGAAGCGGTGAAGTGGAAAGGGGTTGCTATAGTAATGTACCTACAGATGGACTTCAAAGGGAGGGGTTTTGAGATTTATGTAGGAACAGTTCTTGGCATCTACAGATGAATTTCAAAGGGAGGGGGTTTTGAGATTTATGTAGGAACAGTTCCTGGCATGGAGATCTAAGTGAGAATGACTCCTGGTATCGAAGTCTCCTGGCATTGAGAGCCAGGTGGGGATGGCTCCTGGTATGGAGAGTTCTTGGCACTGAATTCTGAAGATGGCTCCCGACAATTCCCCCTTCTTTGTATAGAGAGCAGAGGTCAGACAGCCATTGATGGCAAGCAGATAAGGCATCAAAATAATGGGACAGCGCCTGTCTTAGGAATCGACCCGGTCATCCAACATCCCGTTCCCGTTTGGTCATCCCTGCCAGCCTCCAGAGATACCTGTCTTAGGTGGGAGTGGCCCTGGGAAGTTGCCCGTCATTGGCTAACTGCCCAGCAAGTTTAATTGTTATTGATGCCTTTAGCTTGTGGGGCTCCTTCTGGAGTCCCGGCTGGAATGGCTGTGGCAAGGATGCTCTTTCTGTTAAGGCACTAGAGTGTGCTGTTTGGGCCGTTTTGCCCTGGGGGGTTTAGGTAGCCATCTCTCAGTCCTCCATAGCCAAACGATGGTAATGTACCTGAATAGGTTTGGCTGCCAGGTCATCTATCCGCTTCTTAATTAGGGCTGTAAGGCGTTTAAAAGCCCATGGTCCAAAAGAAAATAACAATAACAGACCTACAAAGGGTCCTAGGACACTGGGTAAAAGTGTGGTGAGCCATGGAGAGGTGGAAAACCAATTTTCATGCCATCTTCCTCTCTTACGTTTTTCTAGGCCTTGTCTGACCATTTTCATGCTGTCTTTTACAACTCCTGTCTTACTAACATAAAAACAACACTCTTCTTTTAAAGCTGCACAAAGTCCACCCTGTTGGAGGAACAGGAGATCAAGTCTTCTATTTTGGAGGACAATCTCATCTAGGGAGTCAATGGAGTTGGAGAGATCAATAATCTTCTGTTGAAGGCATTGGATGTCTTGATCGATGGTAGCACTTAGCTCCGTGTACCTAGAGTTGGAAAGAACAAGGGAAGAAATACCGGTCCCTGCTCCCTCAGCTCCAAGGCCAAGTAGGACAGAGAGAGTAACAGCAGAGATAGGTTCTCTGCGAGGGCGGCTCAAAGAAGTGGAGCCTCCAGTAGATGTGGATTGATCCCACAAGTGAAAAAATTCTTCAGAGCGATAATAAACTAAACGAGGGAACATCTTAATAAGAATGCAAAACTCAGGTTTCTCCCCTTTCTTTCGATTTTGAAAAACTGAGGCAGAGAGGCAAGGTGTAAGGCCATCAAGGCACACCCACCAAGTTCCCTCTGGGGGGAGAATAAAATAATTGCCAGGAGGGGGAAAATAGGTTTCATTGCACAAGTGAGCATAAAGTGAGGGGACATTTGTTCCACTAGGGATCACACAAAGTCCCAGGCCAGATATCTGGGTTAATGAAAGACCTGGCCAAGCACCCTTTTGCCAACGGCAGCGTCGTGGATCGTCAGCATGGGGGGGATCACCAAGAACAGCAATTCCTTCATAAAAGGGTGGTTGGGAATGGTAGCATAGCCAGCAATCTTCAACAAGTTCAGGGGAAGTTTCATTTAAGGTGAGAAAAGTCTGATTAACTAAAGAAAGTACAAGATTTTTAGTGGGAGCTGGCTGTACAGGCAGTGTAGTAGCTGATGGGTTAGCTGGTGGTCGGAGGGGAAATACAGAAGGTAGGGAAGTGTCTTTAATAGAAGGAGCACGGGTGCTGTCCTGATCAATTCCTTTAGGAGGAACAGGATGAGGTACCAACACAGAATTAGGTCCCATTGGTACTGGCTGAGCATGATATAAAGGCTCTTTAAGGAGCTTAATGGAGAAAATAATACCTGCATCAAACCCAAGTACATAGAGGCGAAGATCCCATTCATAGCCTATTTGCCAATGTGGATTGGGAGATTTTGCATGGGTGGTAAACTTAATTTGTAAAAGTGTGTACCATCCCTTTGTAGGAGGATTAGAAGCCTTGTGGACTCATCATCTGTTAGAAAACTAGCTGAGGGTGTAACATTGTGTTTTACTTAGATGTAATCCCACAGGAGAAGTCCAGAGGCTCTCCCAAAGGCCCCAAACAACCAAAGTAAATCTTGAAGATGTCTTAAAATAAATGGCAGGCCACGTTCTATTTGGTCTGCACTTGAAATCTGTAAAATTTAAATATATGGCCTTTTGACACCCTAAAGGGGGGCAATCAGCAGTAGCCAATATCTCCCCTTTAATCTGTTTATAATTTGTCCAATTTTTAGCTAAATAAATTTGCCATGCAAAGAGGGATGTTGAGTCCGTAGATGTCCGTGGTGTCAGCACTAGCAAGAGGCATCCAAAGGTGTTGAGGACTGTGGCCATTTTCAATGATTATAATCAGCATCATTCTTTGTCTCAGCATTAGCATACTTTGGCAGCTAGCAAGTTCCTTCGGCATCCTGCAGAAAAAACACAAACATGCCCTCTCTCTACACTCAGAGAGTTCCCTGGTATATAGAGATGTGATTTTTCCCCTCTTTTGTTTATAAAAATATTGTTTTAAAGTTCTATGGGCCTGTTTCATAATATCTTGTCTTTGAGAATTATGAGGAATCTCAGTAATATGACCAACATCAAATTGTTAAAACATCTCAAGTAACTGGCTATAATAATCAGTTTAATATTTGTCTTAATCTGATTTGGAACATCCAATATAGAAAAATAACATGTAATGACTAATTTTATTTGTTGTTGTTGTTGCTGTTGTTTCTTCTGTTAAAACATTTATAACTAGAAAGCTTGAGAAGCTGTTAATAATCATATGCATATTTTTAATGAATTCTTTTGAATTGTATTTGTATAGATAATTGTAAAAGTTAAGCATTGGTAGCATTAAAGAAG
The DNA here is from genome assembly GCF_947179515.1 of Apodemus sylvaticus. NCBI lineage: Eukaryota > Metazoa > Chordata > Mammalia > Rodentia > Muridae > Apodemus > Apodemus sylvaticus. The sequence goes on along the minus strand of NC_067485.1, from coordinate 40,628,556 downwards.
AAACAATTTTAAGCAATTGTAAGGCATGAGCCATATATATATTATTAATATAAAAATTAAAAGTTTAATTTTTAACATTTTAAAAGGAGGAGCTACAGCACCCAATTCAATTATCTGTGCTGAAACAAGGGGACACTCAAAAGAATAAACATGTGATTTAATTATATGAGCTTTACTCCCACAGTAGATGCATTTCTATAGGATGTATGTATAAATCTATAAAAATATAAAAACATGTATGGAGGCAAATTTTTTAATAATTTATCTTTTGAATAACAATTATTAATTTTGTCAAAAAAGGCTTGCCATGTCATACATTAACTATCACTAATAATTAATTTGATTGCTGTTTAAAATAAGGAACAAACATTTCATCATGCTCTTAAAACATTCTTTTTAAGAAATATTTCTATGATTTTATTTTGTAACACTTTATTATTACAACAAATCTTCATTGGAGGATGTCAAAACCTTATTTGGAGAGATTTTACATTAATGTTCTCTTTGTCAAGGAATGGAAGTAAACATATATCATAAATTGTTAACAAATACTTACGGTAGCTTTCTCCAAGTTATGTCTGTCAATATTTATTTTGCATTTACCTTGAGAACATCAGAGGCTTAAATCCTCTTATGACAAACTTAAAGCAGTGTCTTAGCCAAATAATTTATCTTAACATTTTTTAAAATTATTTACTTAAAAAATTTAAAAGTCCATTGTTAAGAGCAAGCCATTTCTTGAGGAAGAACTTTCTAATGAAATTATTTTTTTATTGTTTTTTTTTTAAGTTAGCTTATGTTTAACCTTTCACAGATGTAAGTTTGAACTTTATTTTGAACCACATCTATATGAATCTGTTAAAAATGTTCTTTTGGACAGAACTCTCTAGGTGAGGCCTGTAAGATAAGGCTAGACCTACACCCATCAGTCTTGCAAGGAGCCTGTAACCAGACCCCATTGTATGAAGGTCAAATAACAAAAGAACCTGTAATATCAAAGCATAACTACAATTTTTTGAAAGCAAAACCCAGTTTTACGCAATCTTTTCTCCTTAAAAATAATGGCAAACACATTACTTTCATATTGCAAAGTTTGTCTATCAGCTTGTGTGTTTGAGTGTATGACAGTGTAACTTATTGAAGAGACATTATTTTAAATTTTATTTTTTATAAGTCTGAGTTCTAGGATAAGAATCACATAAAACATTATGTCAATTTAGAAATATCTTAGAGGCCTGTTTTTCTTGGCTTCTGTCATGCCTCGTGTTGCTTAAGATAGCTTTAACCCTAAATTATCAGTTTTAAACTTACCTTTTGTTACCATCATTATATTTTTTTTTTTTAAATCATGTCCAATAACTTATGAGCCAATACTCTATAGTCAAGACATGTAAAACATTTATACCTTTAAGACCAATTAGAAATAAAGATGAAGCAATTACACAAATCTCATTAATTTAAACCAAACATTTTTTTTTTCCAGGTGTAATTTCAGGGGAATAAAGCACTTTGAACCCAGTCATCACCATGGTAGAAATTTTTCTAGGAGAATTAACCATTGAGGTTGAGGCTGCTGGCCCCTTAAGAAGTAGCTTTTTCTCCAGCTGTGTTTAACTCGTAGTTAAGAATGTGAGGCACCTTTAATCATCTTCCTCTGTGTAAATTGCAGACTGGCAGGACTACCAGTAGATAACGCATTTTTTTTTTTTACCATTTTTTTTCTTTTCAACATATAACATAAACACAACAATCATTCAGCCAATCAAAACAATAGACAAACAAATTGACACACATATGGACAGGTTTTGGTGCACCAAAGACAGACAACAGACAAAGATGGAACTTGATGTCCCAAAGAGATCCAAATATCTTAACCAGAACTAAGGATATCTCTAGTAGGATTCAGAGAGGAAATAGGATGTCTCCTATTTTTTTTTTCCAGGAGAGTTTTGAAATAGTTTTTAACCATTTTTTTTGATACCACATCCTGCACATGGAAAAACTGCTTTTCTAAAACCTGCTTTTTCTCTTGTTTAAGAGTTAACTCCTTATCTTCTTTTTCTTCTGGGAATTCTGCCAGAGAAGGGCGGGGAGACACAGTGGCCCTGCTTTTGTAACCCCTATTGCGTTCATAAAAAGAGAAAGAGGTTTAGAGAATGTGATATACCTCAGGGTAGAGAAGGGCGGTGCCTAGGCAAACACACAGACATGGTATAGAATAAAGTTTATTCAGGATGGAGGATGAGAGTTAATGGGGTAGTGGAGACAGAGAAAGGCAGAGAGAGTGTGTAGATAAGTACAGACTGGCCATGACCATGTGGCAAGAGGTAGGAGGGGAGGAGACCCCAGGAATTTCTTTACAGTCTAGGACTTACATTCTGCCCCGTGAGTAGTTTTTACTTTCGATTTCTCTGGCAGTTTTAGCTGCTTCTGACTTCCAAAGAATAAATTCTCCCCCAGAGAACTCAGCTCAGGCAAGCTGGATAAATTCCTCAGGTGTGAGCCAGTCCTCCGTGCCAGAGTGAAGGGAGCAGTCCGCCCATAGGCTGTGACTGCAGACCTTAATTTTTCTAAAATTTTAAAGTCAAGGGGCTTGTTTTGGCTCTGGCTTTTTCTAGCTATTTGTCTTTGAAATAAATCTTGAAGTTAGAGTGACCATTTGTCCCTCTGAGTCTCGTAGCTCCTTTAAGAGGGCTACTTGCTCCTTGTGGCTACCATTTGGTGGAGAGAAGAAATTTTTTCAGAGGCTCTCCTGCTGGCAGCTTCTCTTCCAAGTTGTCTTCCTCCCCGGGAGATAGTGTCAGCACCTGGACTATGACTAGATTTCAGAGTTTGTAAAGAAAGATAGGCTTTTGGTCTTTTTGAGAAATTAGGGAAAAGAGCAGACATAGACAGAAACCATTTTAAATGTCCCTCCTCCATATTTATCAGAGGCGCGAGGGATAAGAGAGCACAGAGAAAGTGTCCGGACGAGAGCTTTTTCAGAGAAGTAGATCCTGGAAGCAGGAAGAATTCTGAATAATGTCATTAATCAGAGACCAGTAGTTAAAGGCAGTAACCGGAACTTTTTTTTCCTTTTCTTGACCAAAAGTTGCATAGTAATCTCGTACTCTAGCCCATGTTTTCTTACCTATGGTTCCTTTCTCTGGGAACCAGGGACAATTTGTCCGATCTCCTTTTCTTAACCCAGCCCCGTGTCTTGCGAGATTCCTGAATCCCTGAAATGAGCAGGGATTGTTAAGTAAAAGCTTGCCCCATGGGGTCTCACCTTCCAAGAGACGAAGTTGTCGTGGAGATTTTCCCCTGGCCGAGCGCGCCGGCGGGTCAACCGTGCTTCGACCAAATCCAGTTCTCCCAAGGAGCTGCTCCTCTCCAGGAGCCGAACGCGGAGGGCCCTCCTCCTTGATCCACGACCTCCTTTCTCTAGATAGCTCCACAGGTACCACACTGTTGGGCGCCAAAGTGTCCCGACCCGCAGGACAATCAACAGGGTTCCTTTAAGCCACCTAGAGGAAAGGCGATGGGGCGACAAGACACAAGAGAGAGAGGCCGGACAGCCTGTCTAGTTCTGATCAAGCTGTCAAACTTTATTTTCCAGACAAGTCAATATAAAGGGAAGCATACAAGGTTTGGGAGGGGTAAAGGGGGGAACAATCTCAGGGGGTTGGCATCATTTCTAAGAAACAGTTTCTCATAATTTCTGGTAAAGCTAGTTATTGCTATTGGAATGTTGGCATGATAAAAGGGGGGTCATGAAGCGGTGAAGTGGAAAGGGGTTGCTATAGTAATGTACCTACAGATGGACTTCAAAGGGAGGGGTTTTGAGATTTATGTAGGAACAGTTCTTGGCATCTACAGATGAATTTCAAAGGGAGGGGGTTTTGAGATTTATGTAGGAACAGTTCCTGGCATGGAGATCTAAGTGAGAATGACTCCTGGTATCGAAGTCTCCTGGCATTGAGAGCCAGGTGGGGATGGCTCCTGGTATGGAGAGTTCTTGGCACTGAATTCTGAAGATGGCTCCCGACAAAAGACAATGAAATCAGACAATGAAATCGACAAAGTACATTATCATTCAGAACTAGGTAATTCCCCAATATGCAGACAGCTTTTCTAAAATAAATAGCAAGTATTACAACAAAATTTATGTTTGTGAACAATTTAATTTACTGTTACTCAGCTCAGTTATCTTTTTCATATTTATATGTAGTGTATTTTTCTGCATGTTAACCTGTAGGTATGTATACCACATGTCTATAGTGCTTGTGGCGAACAAAAGATGGAGTCAAATTCTCTGGAACTGGAGTTATAGAGACCTGTGAGCCACTATATGAATGCTGGGAACCATACCTTGTTCCTCTGTAAGAGCACAGGCTATTGACTGTTGAGTCAACTCTCCTGCCTAAGTTTATTATTTTCTTCATTTTCTGTATTTGTAATTCTCTAATCACTTGTACTACAGGTTCTTTTCCATGGTGGCAGAATCCTCTTTTGGCTTAACAGCATGGCTCAGTATTACCCCAAGCCCCAATACAGACGTCTATGTGCCTTTGAAATATTCTGAACCGTATTACTATAACAGCTACATTTTCTGTTAGGTGGCAAAATATTTTATAGATGCAATTCAAAGAAAGGAAGGGCTTATTTTGGTTTGTAGTTTATGAAGAAATAAAATTCATCATGGTGAAGAAGGTACGGCATCAGGAGTATGAGATAGTTGGTTACATTGTATCTGGATTTAAGAGGCAGAGATCAGACAGGAAGTAGAACCGTCTATCATACCCAAATCCCATCCCTAATACTCAAATTCTTCTGTGAGTTTCCATCTTCTGAAGTTCTACAATCTTCAAAAATATCTCCAAGCTCCAGAAGCTGAAGATCAAGTATCCACACATACAATCCCATGAAGGATAAATCACATTCAAGCCAACACCCTTCAAATTATTCCATAAAACAGAAATAGAAGGAACCCTACCTAATTTTTTCTATTAAGCCACAAGTACTCTGATACCCAAACCACATAAAGACCCAAGATACAAACAGAACTTCAGACCAAATTAACTTATGAATATTGATGCAAAAATACTCAATAAATTTCTAGGAAGCAGAATACAAGAACACATCAAAATGATCATTCACCTAGATAAGTAGGCTTCATTCAAGGGTTGCAAGGTTGGTTCAATATATGAAATTCATTAAAATAATCCACTATATAAACAAACTCAAAGGGGAAAAACACATGATCCTCTCATTAGATATTAAAAAAGCATTTGACAAAATACAACACTCCTTCATGCTGAAATTATTGGAGAGCTCAGGAATTTAGGCCCATATATAAACATAATAAAAGCAACATACAGCAAACCGGCAGTTAATATCAAATTAAACGGAGAGATTCTTGAAGCAGTCTCACTAAAATCAGGGACTAGAAAAGGATGTCCACTCTCCCCATATATATTCAATATCATACTCTGATCAAGTTCTGGCTAGATCAATTAGACATGAAAAAGAGGTCAAAATGATACAAATTGGAAAGGAAGAAGTCAAGGTATCACTATTTATAGATGATAAAATAGTATATATAAGTAAGCCCCAAAATTCTACCAGAGAACTCCTACAGATCATAAACCAGTTCAGCAAAGTGGCTAAATATAAAATAAACTCAAACAATTCAGTAGCCTTCCAGTATATAAAAGATTTTGAAAGAAAATAGGGAAATAGCATCCTTCACAATAGTCATAAACAGTATAAAATATCTTTGTGAATCATTAGCAAAACAAATGAAAGATCTGTATGATGAGAACTTTTAAGAAAGAAATGAAAGAAGAACTCAGAAAATGGAAAGATCTTCCATGTTCATGGATTGGTAGGAAGGACATAGTAAAAATGTCCATCCTACCAAAAGCAATCTACAGATTCATGCAAAATGGGAATCTAACAAATGGGGAATCTAACACAATTCTTCCCAGATATGGAAAGAACAATTCTCAATTGCCTGTAGAAAAACAAAATGTTCAGGCTGGTGAAAACAATTCTCAACAATAAAAGAACTTGTGGGAGAATCACCATGCCTGTGCTCAAGTTGTCCTACAGAGCAATATAATAAAGAAAAGTTGCATGATATTGCTACAGAGACAGAAATGTTGACCAATGAAATAGAATTTAAGACCCAGAAATAATCCCACACACCTCTGGACACTTGATCTTTAACAATGATGCTAAAACCATACAGTGGAAAAAAGAAACATCTTCAAAAATTTGGTATTAGTCTAACTGGCAGTTTGCATGTAGAAGAGTGAAATTAATCCATATTTTTCTCCTTATACAAAGCTCAAGTTCAAGGAGATCAAGGACCTCCACATAAAACCAGATATACTGAATCTAATTGAAGAGAAAGTTTGAAAGAGACTTGAACACATTGGCACAGGCAAAAATTTCATGAACAGATCACCAACGCTCAGGTTATAAGATCAACAATTGACAAATGGTATCCCACAAAACTGAAAAATCTTCTATAAGGCAAAGGACACTACCAATAGAACAAAACAGCAATCAACAGATTGGGAAAACTGGCACAACCAATTTGGAAATCAATCTGGAGGTTCCTCAGAAAATTGGAACTAGTTCTACTCTAGACCCAGATGTACACTCCTGGGAATATGTCCCACCATATTCCAAAAACTCATGCTCAACTATGGTATAGCAACCTTATTTGTAAGAGCCAGAAACTCAAAACAACCCAGATGTCCCTCAACTGAAGAATGGATACAGAAAATATGATTCATTTACACAATGAAATACTATTTAGCTATTAAAAGCAAGGACATCATTGTGACCTCCTCCAGCCTATTGTTCTCAAAGAATAGCAGCCAGCAACCTGACCACCAGTCTCCTGCAGAACAAGCAGAACTAGTTTCCAGCCTTCAGGCAAGGGGCTTGACCTGACTTTTTATCTTTGGAGAGATGCATTAAAAGTTGAGACCTGTGCAAGAAGTCATGCCTGTCTCCATGTGTTTTCTCTTGCCACCCTGTTCCTCCTATCCCATCTCTCCTTCCAGAGAACCTGCTGTTAGTAGCTGCTGGCCAGCTACACATCATGAATTTTGCAGGCAAGTGGCTTGAAGTAGAAAATATCCTGAGTGTGGTAACCCAAAAGGACATGCATGATATATACTCACTGAAAAGTGGATATTAGCCAAAACTTTCAGAATACCCATCATACAATTCACAGACCATAGGAAGCTTAACAAGAAGGAAGGCTCAAATGTGAATACCTGAAACCCACTTAGAAGGAGAACAAAATAACCATGGGAGACAGAGGGAGGAAACTGGGTGACAGAGAGGAGGGGAAGGGGAAATGGAGGGCAGGATCAGGCATGGGAAGAGACAGGCGAGATGCTCACAGGGCCTGGAAAATGAATGGAAATATGTAGCAGTTGGTGCTATGGGCCAGAGAGCTGGGATTGAGAGGCTATTAGGACTTAATGAGGATGTCCTTAGCCAAAATGCCTGGTAGTGGGGAGATGGAACCTGAAGAGAACACCTCCATTAGATAGCCATAACCCCCAGTTGAGGTAGGGGATCACCCATCCATCTTCAAAAATTTTAACCCAGAATTGTTCCTGTTTAAAGGAAATGCAGGGACAAAAATGGAGCAGAGACAGAAAGTAAAGCCACTCAGTGACTGGGGAATTTGGAACTCTTCCCTTGTGTGAACACCAAATCCTGACACTATTACTGAGGCCATATTTTGCATGCAGACAGGAGTCTGGAATGACTGTCCTCTCAAAGACTCTACCTGCAACTGCCTGAGAGAAATGCAGATACTTACAGCCAATCATTCAATTGAGGTCAGGTCTGATATGGAAGAGTTAAGGGAAGGAATGAAGGATCTGAAGAGCATTGCAACCCCACAGGAAAAACAACAATGTCAACTGACACGAATCCCTTTGAGATCCCAGAGGCTAAGCTAAAAACCAAGGAGCATAAGTGGGCTGGTTCACGACCTGGGACACATGTATAGCAGTGACTGCCTTGTATGGCCTCAGTGTGAGAGGATGTGTTTGAACCTGTAGAAACTTCATGCCACAGGAAAGAGTGATGCTGGTCTGTGTGAGGTGGGAGTGGTGGGCAGGGTGGAGCGCTCTCTCAGAGGGGGGTGGGGTGAGGAATTCAAGGAGAGGGATCAGGAAGAGGGGCAATTTTTGAAATGAAAATATACAAAATAATTTAATAAGTAAAAACAAAGAATATAAAAAAATCCTGCTCTCCACAGGTTTATACATTTTTCTTTTCTTTGGTTTTATGAAAAGGGAAGTAAAAACACTTTATGATAAAATTAAAATTTACGTGGAAAATACTTTAGATAAAATAGAAGAGATATATAGAAAAACATATTAAAATTGACAATTTTCATGGAAAATTCAAGAGTAAAGTGGTACACATGAAAAACATTGCTAAATTAATTGAAATATGAAATAGAAATCTTTTATGACAGACTTGAAGATAACATGGAAAATATTTCTGATAAAACTGTAGAAAAATATGTTAGAATTGAAGATTATCATGGAAAATTTTATATAGATATAATAATGGTAGGCATAAAAGTATTCCTAAGTTGATTAAAGAATTATAAACATTTTCTGATAAACTTGAATATTTATATGGAAAATATTTCTGATCAAATTCAAGAAATATATAGTAAAACATGTTAAAATTAAAGAATATCATGGAAATTATACTATAAAATGATAGGCATAAAGATAATTCTAAGTTGATTAAAGGTGAAATTATAAACATTTTCAGATAAAATTAAAGATTTACATGGAAAGCATTTCTGATAAAATTCAAGAAATATATAAACAAACATGTTAAAGTTGACTATTTAATGGAAATTTTTACATAAGCAATGGTAGATATAAAAACTCTTTCTAAATTAATTGAAGGGAGAATTAGAAATATTTGTGATAAAATCGGATTTACATTGAAAACATTTCTGATAAAATAGAGGTAATGTATAGAAAGACATAATAGAATTGAAGATTATCATGAAAAATAATTCAGAAAAAAATGGTAGACATAAAAAATTACTAAATTAATTAAAAGGGGAATTGCAAACATTTTCTAATAAAATTGAAGATTTGCATGAGGAATATTTCTGTTAGACTATGTCTTTTTATTGGGGAGTTGAGTCTATTGTTGTTAAGAGATATTAAGGAATAGTGATTGTTTCGTCCTGTTATTTTTGATGTTATTTTTATTTTTGTGTGGGTATCTTCTTTTGGGTTTGTTGGAAGAAGATTACTTTCTTGCTTTTTCTAGGGTGTAGCTTTCCTCCTTGTGTTGGCATTTTCCATCAATTATCCTTTGTAGGGCTGGATTTCTGGACAGATATTGTGTAAATTTGGTTTTATCATGGAATACTTGCTTTATCCATCTATGATGACTGATAGTTTTGCTGGGTATAGTACCCTGGCATTTGTCTTCTCTTAGAGTCTGTATGAGGTCTGCCCAGGATCTTCTAGCTTTCATCATCTCTGGTGAGAAGTCTGGTGTAATTCTGATTGGTCTGCCTTTATAAGTTACTTACCCTTTTTCCCTTACTGCTTTTAATATTCTTTCTTTGTTTAGTGAATTTGGTGTTTTGATTATTATGTGCCTGGAGGACTTTCTATTCTGGTCCAGTCTGTTTGGAGTTCTGAAGGCTTCTGGTATGTTCCTGGGCATCTCTTTCTCTAAGTTAGGGAAGTTTTCTTCTATAAATTTTTTGAAGATATTTATTTACTGGCCCTTTAAGTTGAAAATCTTCACTTTTGTCTATACCTATAATCCTTAGGTTTGGTCTCCTCATTGGGTCCTGGAGTTCCTGGATGTTTTGGGTTACTGACTTTATGCATTTTGCATTTTCTTTGACTGTTGAGCCAATGTTTTCTATGATATCTTCACACCTGAGGTTCTTTCTTTTATCTCTTGTATTCTGTTGTTCATGCTTGCATCTATGAATCCTGAATTCTTTCCAAGGTTTTCTATCTCCAGAGACGACTCACTTTGTGATTTTTTTTTTATTGTTTTTACTTCCACTTTTAGATCCTGGATGGTTTTGGTCATTTCCTTCACTTGATTGTTTGTGTTTTTCTGTAATTCTTTAATGGATTTTTGTGTTTCTTCTTCAAGGGCTTCTGCCTGTTGACCCATGAGCTCCTGTATTTCTTTAAGGGATTTTTGTGTTTCCTGTTTAAGTGATTTTGCTTGTTGACCAATATTCTCCTGTATTTCTTCAAGGAAGTTATTTTAAGTCTTTATTGAAGCTCTCTATCAGCATCATGAGATAAAATTTTAAATCTGATTCTTGCTTTTCTAGTGTGTTGGGGTATCGAGAACTTGCTGTGGTGGGAGAACTAGGTTCTGATGTTGTCATGTGGTCTTCATTTCTGTGGGTAGAGTTCTTGTGCTTGCCCTTTGCCATCTGGTTATCTCTGGTGCTAGTTAGTATTGTTGTCTCTAGCTCAAGTTTATTCCTCCTGTGGGCCTCTAAGCCTGTGTCCTTATTCCTCTGAGCTCAGAAGTGAAAGCACTGCTGGAAGATCTTTCTCTCTTGACAGGCTATGCACAGAAGGCTGTGGGGTTTCCTGGCTCCCTGGTGCAAATGGTGGCAGGAAGACTTCTGTCCCAGCTGCTCCACTGATCTTATGTCCTGTGTGGTCCTAGCTGTTCCCCTTCAGAGAGAAGGTGGAGATCTCATCTCTGGGCTCAGAAGTGAAAGTGCTGCTGGAGTTACAGGCTTGTAAAGCACTACATAGGTACTGTGAATGAAACTCAGTTCCTCTGTTATAAGCAGCCAATTCCTTAACCGTTGAGAACCTGTCTTAGGGTTTTTCTGCTGTGAACAGACATCATGACCAATGCAAGTTACAAAAGACAACATTTAATTGGGGCTGGCTTACAGGTTCAGAGGTTCAGTCCATTGTCATCAAGGCAGAAGCATGGGAGCATCCAGGAGCTGAGGGTTCTACATCTTTATCCAAAGGAAGCTAGGAACAGACTGCAGACTTATACATTCATTTTAGGATTATTTGTGGGCTTTCCTGTCACTATCATTCATTCACTGATATTTTAGTCATGATCATTGTTCTTGTTTGAATATGAAGTCAGTCTTGTTTCGTAGCTGGTGGTGCTATTGTAATAAGTAGATGCCTGGATCCTGAGGGAGCTACAATCAAATATAGAACAAGTCATTGATGAGTTGTCCAATGTGTGGACTAGCAGACAGTAATTCCTGGTTAATTGAAGTTGATCACTGGAAACACAATATTGAAGGGCACATCTTAACCACCTCCTTGTCCATCCTCTCTCCTTTTCACCCTCTCTTGGCTCCTATGATATGAATACCTTTCTTCCTTCATGTCCTTCTACCATGATGTTTCTGCCTTACCTCAGCCCTCATAGCAACAGAGCCAGCCAACTTCATACTGAAACTTCTCAGATTGTAAGCACAAATGAACCTTTTTATTTTTAAGTTGATTTTTTTCCCTCAGCATTTTGTCAAAGGGACAGAAAACTTGCAAACCCAAGCACATCTTTCCTCTTGACTTAAACAGGACATTTATTCTGGGTATCTTCAAACTTCACTTTAGTGGCCCAAGCAATGCAAAGACCTCCTGATTCCTTTAGATCTTCTCCTATTGTTCTTAGTTCTCCAATATTTTTCATTCATGTTGCAGGATCATTAACCACATCCACCCTTCTCTTTAAACTCTGGATTAGTTTCTCCAATTCTTGGTTGAGATGCCATTGAAAGGAGATAATGTAAGGTAGCTGAGGAATGAGTTAATATTTTTAATTTTCATTTATTTTTAATGATCTTTAATTTCATATGAAATACCCTCAGTTATATATGCAAATGTTTTAGACATAAATGAATATATTTTAAAAATAAATTAATTGAGTATTTGTAACTGACACAAATAGTTTGATGTCTGAAAGGGAAAACATAAAAGACTAGATAGAAGAACTGAATTTATTTCCAAGAATATTAAAAAAAATAATAGGTAGAGAATTTATACTTGGGACCTTCTGATTTTTCAATAAGACAAAAATATAAAAATAAAAATGTCATGCTGAGTAAAATAAATGACTATGAACACATCACCAGTACTAAAGACTACTGAAAATTCACAAGAATTTGGCTAGCCTGTATTGTATGTCCAAATTATGATCTAACCTGTGAATCTGTCAGCATTAATGGGGGATTGACAGACATTGGCAACAAAAGGTAAAGAAGCAGATATAGCTAGTGAGTTAGTGAGGGTAGTAATACCATGTGAGAAAGCGTAGTGAAACCAAAAATACAAAAGTACAAAAATTCTCAGAAAGATAAAATGAAGAAGTTTGCATGTGAACTCTCTGCCAAATGTTCATATGCTTAGCAGCTCTTTTGAGAGCTATGCAACCTCTGAGAAGTGAGTCCTGACTAAATAAACAGTGTCAATGGGGAGTGAGCCTTAAGGTCTATAGAATGATCCTGCTACTGAGATATGAGATCTCTCTCTCTCTCTCTCTCTCTCTCTCTCTCTCTCTCTCTCTCTCTCTCTCTCTCTGCCTTGACACTAACAGTCACTTGCTTTATACTCTTGCTTTGTCAGAATTGCCCTACAAAAAACATTGTTTGCTCAAACTGAATCCAAACCTTTCTTCTTAAATTGCTTCTTGTGCAATACTTGGTTACAGATACAAGAAAAGTAACTAATATATTAATGTAATGAATTTATGAAAGAAACTTGGAAGAAAAGATATATGAAAAGCAAAAGTTTAAAAGGGTATTCAGTCTTTTTTTTCATCCTGAAAAAATTAAGTGTTCAATCAACCCTATATCATTTGTGTAACTGAAATTACTAGGGTCTCTGATTCAATGCAGTTACAATTTAGAGATTGGTACTTTGTTCATCATCCTCAGAGCCTGTGTGAATTATTGGTAATAAAAATAACATATTTAAATAAGAAAATAGGGGCTTACCCAGCAGAAATCATGAATAAGCAAGTTGACTTTATTCTGAAAAGATAGCAGATGTCAAACAATGCATAAATGATGTAAAATTTGAGTAAAAATATTTTGGGTGGGGTTCAGTGAACCTTATTAATGGTATTCAAGACAGTAGGGAGGGATCACTAGGCTCCTCCTGTTATTATGGGGATCTGGGATGGAAATTATGAGGGAGATGCTCAGTATTGAGGGTCAGGTTGGGAAAGGATCTCCTCAGCAATTGAGGGACTCTCTCTTGCTCTCAGTGTGCTTGCTGGGGTGAGTGGTCCAGGGCTTCTTACTCCTTGGGGGTCATGGAGGACATGAGGTCCACGACCCTGTTGCTGAAGTCATATTCATTGTCATACCAGGAAATGAGCATTACAAAGTTGTCATTGAGAGCAATGCCAGCCCCAGCAATAAAGGTGGAAGAGTGAGAGTTGCTGTTGAAATCACAGGAGACAACCTGGTCCTCAATGTAGCCCAGGATGCCCATTAGTGGGCCTTCAGATGCCTGCTTCACCACATTTTTTATGCCGTCATAATATGCAGGTTTCCCCAGGCTGCTCATCAGATCCACAATGGATACACTGTGGGTAGGAACACAGAAGGCCATGCCAGTGAGCTTCCTGTTCAGCTCTGGAATGACCTTGCTCACGGTCTTGGTAGCACCAGTGAATGATGTTTTAGGCAGACCCATGACCATCACGCCACAGCTTCCCAGAGGGGCCATCCACAATCTTCTGAGTGGCAGTGATAGCATGGACAGTGGGCATGATCCTTTCCAAGATGCCAAAGTTTTCATGAATGACCTTGACCAGGGGAACTAAGCAGTTTGTGGTACAGGATGCATGGCTGTTAATCTTGAGTGAGTTGTCATATTTCTCATGCTTCACACCCATCACAAACGTTGGGGCATCAGCAGAAGGGATGGAGATGATGACCCTTTTGGCCCCAGACTTCTCCATGGTGGTGAAGACTACAGTAGACTCCACAACATACTCAGCACCAGCATCACCCCATTTGATGTTTTCAGGATCTTTCTTCTGGAAGATGGTCATGGGTTTCCCATTGATGACAAGTTTCTCATTCTCAGCCTTGACTGTGCCGTTGAATTTGCCATGGGTAGAGTCATACTGGAACATGTAGACCATGTAGTTGAGATCAATGAAAGGGTTGTTGATGGCAACAATCTCCACTTTGCCAGATGCAGAGCTGAAGGCAGCCCTGGTAAGCAGGCATGCAATATGGCCAAATCCATTCACACCAACCTTCACCGTTTTGTCTATAGGAAGAGGCTGGCACTGCACAAGAAGATGTGGCTGTCTTTGGAACAGGGAAGAGCAGAGAGCTGAGTAGAAACTTATTTTAAGAATAAAGTATGGTAAAATGGAAGCGCAATCAAGTTTCTATTTCATGAAATATCTTACCATTAAAAACTCAGAGATGATTCACCTAACATTCAAGAGACTGGAGGCCCCTGGGAGTTTAGAGGTCAGGAGGATGTGGGGGGTGGGGACATCCACATGGAGACAGGGGGTTTGGAGGAGGTATAGGATGTAGAACAGTAAGAAGGTGGACTAGGGTGTGTGGAGGGGAATAAAATATGGAGTGTAAAAATAAATAAATAAATTTATTTATTTATTAATAAAAAAACTCACAATGGTTTTTTTTGACACAGAAAAAAAGAAAAGCAAGTCCAGGTATGCATAATAATCAAATCAAGAAGTGACAATAACCACACCAATTCATTACAAAATATTATTGTGATTTCTTTTAAAGAAATTAATATTCTCCATCAAAAGGAGAACATGAAGGAAGGCAGAGTGAACATTAAGAAAATAGATATTTGTCCTGTGAGTATTGGGCAGTGAGGGATAAGCAATAGATCTCCCCAGAAGGGCTTCTTTGATATATCTAGGACATTCTACTTTCAGAGCTATTATCTACTTTGCTAGAGTTTCTTACATATACTTTAATCCAGAAAATTAGTAATTGGCAGATGGATTGCAATATATTTTTCCAGGAGGCAGACTTAGATTTCAAACAAAACTTTGAGTATAAAGTTTAGTTGAATCTGCCAGTTCTCAATACTTAACCATTCTTATTCACTGGAGCCTGACTCAAGTTTAACCAGAGTTTTGAAGTAAAATAT